>NC_088399.1:52044254-52395921 GCF_034236695.1 Oncorhynchus nerka | reverse complement strand
TCTACGCAGATGACACCATTCTGTATACTTCTGGCCCTTCTTTGGATTGTGTTAACTAACCTCCAGACGAGCTTCAATGCCATACAACTCTACTTCCGTGGCCTCCAACTGCTCTTAAATGCAAGTAAAACTAAATGCATGCTCTACAACCGATTGCTGTCCACACCTGCCCGCCCGTCCAGCATCACTACTCTGGACGGTTCTGACTTAGAATATGTGGACAACTACAAATACCTAAGTGTCTGGTTAGACTGTAAGCTCTCCTTCCAGACTCACATTAAGCATCTCCAATCCAAAATTAAATCTATAATCGGCTTCCTATTTCGCAACAAAGCATCCTTCACTCATGCTGCCAAACACATGCTGTCAGAGCAGCTCACAGATTACTGCACCTGTACATAGCCCATCTATAATTTAGACCAAACAACTACCTCTCCCCCTACTGTATTTATTTAGTTATTTTGCTCCTTTGCACCCCATTAGTTCTATTTCTACTTCACACATTCTTCCACTGCAAATCTACCATTCCAGTGTTTTACTTGCTATATTGTATTTACTTCGCCACCATGGCCTTTTTTTGCCTTTACCTCCCTTATCTCACCTCATTTGCTCACATTGTATATAGACTTATTTTTCTACTGTATTATTGACTATGTTTGTTTTACTCCATGTGTAACTCTGTGTTGTTGTATGTGTCGAACTGCTTTGCTTTCTTGGCCAGGTCGCAATTGTAAATGAGAACTTGTTCTCAACTTGCCTACCTGGTTAAATAAAGGTGAACAAAAATGTCCCCGTCATTCCATTTTATTGGTAACCTACATGGTAATGTAAAAGTTGTATTTTTTAGTGATCCAATATGTAATAGATTCCCGAGTGGCACAGCGGTCTAAGGCAGTGCATCTCAGTGCTAGCGGTGTCACTGCAGACCATGGTTCGATCCAGGACTGTATCACAACCGGCCGTGGTCATTAGTCCCATAGGGAGGTGCACAATTGGCCCAGCGTAGTCCGGGTTCGGGGATGATTTGGCCAGGGTAGACCATCATTGTAAAGAAAAATGTTTTTAACTGACTTGCCTAGTTAAATAAAGGTTAAACACACACATCATTTGGTTTCAAAAAAGTATCTAGATCCTCAATGAGGCTGTGGAGAGATACAGATTGTGGATTTAAAAGAAAACATGAATCATCAGTGTACAAAGACACCTTTGTTGGATTTTAACAGCTAACATTTCGATGTCAATAATAAATAGATATGCCGATAGTGGACAACCTTGTTTTACTCCTCTTGACAGTTTAAAACTTTCTGAGAAGTAGCCATTATTTACTATGTTATACCTAGGATTATTATAACTTTAACCCATGTTATACGAGATTCTAAAAAATTTAAATATTCCAGGCATTTACATTCCAGTCGTACTTTATCAAAGGACTTTTCAAAGTCAGATACAAATACCAGGCCTGGTTTCCCAGATTTTTCATAGTGTTCTATTATTTCCAGTCTTATATTATCTCCAATGTATTGTCCATGTAAAAAAACTGTCTGATTAGGATATCTTTCTGCTTTTTGTTCTATGTTGCTCTGTCTGTATGCCATGTCTTGCTTGTCCTATGTTTCTCTTGTCTGTATGCTATGTCTTGCTTGTCCTATGTTGCTCTGCGTGTGCTCACTGCTCAATAATTTTCTATATTGTAATTGTTTTAAATAACCTTCCCAGGGACTGCGGTTGAAAATTAGCCGGCTGGCTAAAAACCGACACTTTTACTGAAACGTTGATTAATGTGCACTGTCCCGTAAAAATAAAATAAACTCAAACAATAACTTTTTAATTCTATGCGCTAAGCATTTTGCTTCAGAACACTGAAGTGTAATGGACTGGATCTTTATATTTACCACTTGCATCCTGTTTCAGTAATAATGAAGTCAGATCTTCTTGTTGAGTGTCCGATAATCTACCGTTTATATAGGAGTGGTTAAAACATGTTAATAACGGTCCTCTGAGCATATATAAAAAAGGTTTGGTATACCTCCACTGGTATGACATTCAGCCTTGGAGTTTTCCCGGACTTAAAAGATTTAGTTCGCATCAAGTAGTTCCTCCTCTGTAATTTGGCTTTCACGTGAGTCATTCTGTACAGCTGTTAATTTGACATTATTAGTAGAAAAAAATCCATACAATTAGCTTCGGTTAGTGGAGGAGACAAACAAAAACATCTGCTTAAAGTACTTTACTTCCTCTTTCAAAATATTGTTTGGTGAATCGTGGGTGACTCCGTCAGTGTAACAAGTTTCAGTAAATTATTTTTGGTAGCATTTCTATGTTGAAGAACAAAAAAGAATTACACTGCAACATGTACATTCTGTATTCTGGTTGTGTGACCAATAAACTTAGACTTGAATTGATTATAGCTAGGCATTAATTAGCAAAATAAGTAGTTTGGCTTTTATAAGGTGTTATGAGCCAATGGTAACCTATTAGGAGGCCTGCAGCAGGGATGGTCTACTGTGCGATGAGAGAGTTGTGTAGGGCAGCTCATCTTCTCCTGGGACTTGACGGCTTTGTGTGTGTGCTGTGGGTAGTGAAAGCAGACCCATACTGCTTAGGAATGCAGGATAACTCGTCTGCATCCTGGGGCGCAGAAACGACTCCTCTTTTGGGTACTGGAACATCTTCACTGTAGCCAGGTCCAGTGGCGATTTTAGCATGTAAATCTTGGTGGGGCAAACTCCCCAATTTTTGGGGGGGATGCATGCCAGCAAAGTCACTACACAACACAACACTAAACAATACATTAATTGCACTATAATGGTGACAAACGGTACCCACAAACTGTTAGGGCCTACATAAAGCTGTCCCAACAGCAGAGTTTTCTTTTCGGCACCATGTAGTGAATCCTTACCACTGTTACACCTGGCAAGCAGCGGAGCCTTGTCTGGCAGCAAAACAGTCAATTCAGCCACATTTACTGCCTTTAAAAAAACATAGCTGATATGGCTGACTTGCTTTAACAAATGTGGTTTCTACTGACAATTGAGATGTACAAACTACGGCATAAGGGGACGACGAGCGGATAAGATGCAATCCATAATTCCGATTAAGATATTAATGAGCGAGTTAGGACGGACATAGTCAATATAATTTGTTCAGCACTTTTGAAATGTGCAGCAACACATTTCTGAATATGGGCCATTCTTACAGTATTCTCCCTGTGCACCAAGTCAGAACCATAGGATAAATAAAGGGGGCATATAAGCAGACAATATTCTCTTACAATATTCAATGATAACATTTATCTAAAACAGGCTATAGGCTACATGTGCACCACCAAGTCAGAACAATAAGCTATGTTATGAGGGGGAAAGGGACCAAATTATTATGAATCATAACGTCAGTGATCTTCAGGTCGGAGCTCAAGAAAGAGGCCAGATTTCCCGACTTGGAATTCTGAGTAGGAGGACCGTTCAAAACATATTCTCCTAGTCGGAGCCCGTTTTTTTCCCCCCATACTCCGGACTTCCTTGAGTGCGCTCTTAGGGTGAAGGTGGTCGAGGTGTCAAGGATTAGGACTGTGCAGCTGATCTCAAATGTGGAGGCGGTGAAGAGAGTCGAAGGGGTGAGAGGCAACAGTGTTGAAAATATAGCTGTGGATGCTTTGCAACCAGTTCCTAGTGTTTTAAGTCAATCGAGTGATCTGGATACACTCATTGTGAAAGTGGATGTTGTGCCATTGATAACCACAGTGATTAATTGTACAGCACAAGTGTCTAAGAAGTTCAAGAAGCTGGACGGCATTATATCTGCAGTCGAGAAGTTTTTTGGGCTCCAAGACTTCGCGGCAGAAGGCACTGCGAGGATTATTGTCACTAGGAAATGTCCCGCCCTCAGAGGAGTCTTCTGAGCCTGTGTAAGGGACCTGATGAGAATGTTGTTTTTTACAGAAAAGCAGGTTGATTTAGTTAATTTCGTTTTTGATAGTTTGTATGATATTCTATTTATTTTTACCCACATTATTTCCTTTTTGGGGATCCTTATTATCCACCCGCACAGTAAGTGGCAGAATGTACATCAATTGTTGTGAACGCCATTATACCATAGAAGACATATCTATCTATCTGCAGGTTGAACCTGGTGAGTGTATATTCCTAAATTTACAGTGCAGTTTGTTTAGGCAATATTACAGCTAACTAGTTACTTTACATGCTGATAATGTCTGATATTATTGTGTGTAGCTACGTTTCCTTGCTTGCTAGCTTTTTTTTTGTAATCGACTTGAACAGATTTCGACAACGATTTTTCATGTTCCTATCAACCTTATTATAACACCAAAATGAAACATTTGTTCACAAAAAATCTCACATATTAGTGCTATTTAACACTGTAAATTAAAGGAATGAGTGGTTTTGGGTGGATTTTTACTTTAAGTACCAGCGGGTGAGGGCATTCACAGCGACCACTCAGATGAGCTCCAGCTAGCTGTTTTTACATGATCTTTTATATCGCCGGATTCTGACCTGGCCAGTGGCGAACATGTCATTCAGGGCAGGTTACGTCAGCATCTTACTTTCAAAATCTTCACGAACAGTCATCATCATGAATCATTGTCTACAATCTAAAGGCAAATCCCTTTTTATCCTTGTCACATGAAGAGAAATAATTAAGAGAATTTATAGATAAAATCGGTTCTCATCGACCACTGGACATACCCATTACACAACAAGTTAAAAATGGCTAATTCAACAATGAGTGGTTTGGAAGTAATCAGTGGCTAACTGCAAGTATTGCAAAGCAATCCCTAGCCGGTTATTCAGTGGAGTAGCTGTGTCCTCCCCCCCTTATTCCCACCATAAATCCAGAGAATGCCAGACTTTGATGACAAAATTTGCCCACAAAGGACCGCCGCGCCACCTTCCTGTTTAAGTGAGCAAGGTGAGTCCAAAAATGTTGTGTATGCTGCTGCATAAATGATATAATATGCCATGGAGATATGTATACTGTAGCTAAGAAAGTAATATTAAGTGTTTGTTGTATATTAAGCTTTTAGTAGTTTGCAGACATTTTTTTGTACAGCTTTGACAGTGCTACTGATAGTAGTGGTGGCGCTTGGCTTGCACCTGCTTGGCTTGCACCTTGCACCTATTTTCACCTCTTCATTTCGCCTGCTGTTCTAACTTGGTGGTGCACATGTAGCCTATAAGCCTATAACCTGTTTTGGAGAAATGTAATCATCGAATATTGTAAGAGCTGCTTCTATGCCCCCTTTATTTATCCTACAGTTCTGACTTAGAATACAGAGAGAATACTGTAAGAATGGCCCATGTTCTGAATTATGTTGCTGTACATTTCAAAAGTGCTGAACAAATAGTTATATTGACTACGTCCGTCGTCGCTCGCTCATTAATGTCTTAATCAAAATGACGGATTGCCTCTTATCCTCCCCTTATGCTATAGTTTGTACATCTCAATTGTCAGTAGAAACTACATTTGTTTTTAAGCAAGTCAGCCATATCAGCTATGTTTATTTTAAAGGCAGTAAATGAGGCTGTATGAACTGTTTCGCTGCCAGACAAGGCTCCGCTGATAGCCAGGTGTAACAGTGGTAAGGTGTTGTGACTGCTGTTGGGACAGTTTAATGTAGGCCCTAACAGTTTGTCACCGTTTCTCCCCGTTATATTGCAATTCATGTATTGTTTAGTGTTGTATAGTGGCATGCATGCCAGCAAAGCCACATTTCGATTTTTTTGCCCCACCAATAGTCACATGCTAACATCGCATCTGCTTGTGGTTATCCATGGTTGCTGGTTATTTACCAGGTAACAAGAAGTGGTTTATACAAACGCAGGACATTGAATGCTTCCTGAATTGACTCCAAAAAGTAACATAAGTAGGCCTACAGTATCAGAGCGAGGTCAAACAAGTGTGTGTGTTAGTCAGATTATCCAATGTCCAGAGCAACACTATTGATGATTCTCTACCCCCAGTGCATGTGGTGTACTATGGTCTTAGCCATGCTCTCACTAGCCCTCGTCTTTTCTCTGTCTCCTCTTCCAGAGAGCCTGAGGCTCTTGGGCTGTGACTGAGGACACCCTGGGCCAATCCCACCTTGGCCCTCTCTACATGCTTCCTGCCTGTTGCTGGCTCCACTGTCTTATCAGCTCTTTACCATCCTTGCTATTTTGTTTGTTTTTTCGCGTTGTTCGTAACTTGTTTGTACATAATGTTGCTGCTACTGTCTCTTATGACTGAAAAGAGCTTCTGGACATCAGAGCTGCGATTGCTCACCTCAAACTGGACAAGGAGTTCTTCTTCAATGAGTCGGATGGGAGGGATATAATACAGACACCCGACCAGGCCCAGATCCCCGTTATTCGCTGGAGAAGGAAACAGAGATTTTGCGGAAGGAGATCGGGGTGCCATGTGAGTATCAGGCAAAAATAAATAAATATTTTTCGTAGCTGTCTATTTACCACCACAAACCGATGCTGGCACTAAAACCTCACTCAATGAGCTGTATACCGCCATGAGCGGGCAGGAAGGCGCTCGTCCAGGGGCGGCGCTCCTAGTGGCAGGGGACTTTAGTGCAGGAAACTTAAATCAGTTTTACCTCATTTCTATCAGCTTGTTAAATGTGCAACCAGAGGGAAAATAATTCTGGACCACCTTCACTCCACACAGAGACGAGTACAAAGCTCTCCCTCGTCCTCCATTTGGCAAATCTGACAGCAGATGCTAAACTGCAGGACTGTTTTGCTGGTGCAGACTGGAATATGTTCCCGGGATTCTTCCAATGACATTGTGGAGTACACCACATCAGTCACTGGCTTTATCAATGGGTGCATCAGGGACGCCATCCCCACAGTGACTGTACGTACATACTCCAACCAGAAGCCATGGATTACAGGCAACATTCGTACTGAGCTAAAGGGTAGAGCTGCCGCTTTCAAGGAGCGGGACTCTAACCCGGAAGCTTATAGGAATCCCGCTATGCCCTCTGACGAATCATCAAACAGGCAAAGCGTCAATACGTAACTAAGATCAAATCATACTACACCGGCTCCGACGCTCGTCGGATGTGGCAGGGCCTGCAAACTATTAGACTACAAAAGGGAAGCACAGCTGAGAGCTGCCCAGTGACACGAGCCTACCAGATGAGCTAAATCACTTCTATGCTCGCTTCGAGGCAAGTAACACTGGGACATGCATGAGAGCATCAGCTGTTCCGGATGACTGTGTGATCACGCTCTCCGCAGCCGATGTGAGTAAGACCTTTAAACAGGTCAACATTCACGAGGCCGCAGGGCCAGATGGATTACCAGGACTCTCAGATCATGAGAAACAAGATTCTTGAATGCCAAGCGTCACATCTGGAGGAAACTTGACACCATCCCTACAAGTGAAGCATGGTAGTGGCAGCATCATGATGGTGCTGGAGAAGGCTGACGTTTTACGCATTCCCAACCAATTGTTTTTTTGTTTCTTTCTTTGCGTTGTTTGTAACTTATTTTTTTACTTATTTTGTACATAATGTTGCTGCTACTGTCTCTTATGACCGAAAATAACTTCTGGACTTTATGGACAACGACAACAAGCACACAGCCAAGACAACACAGGAATGGCTTGGGGACAAGTCTCTGATTGGCCTTGAGTGGCCCAGCCAGAGCCCGAACTTGAACCCGATCTTGAACCCGATTTCTGGAGAGATCTGAAAATAGCTGTGCAGCGACGCTCCCATCCAACCTGACAGATCTTGAGAGGATCTGCAGAGAAGAGTGGGAGAAACTCTCCAAATACAGGTGTGCCAAGATTGTAGTGCCATACCCAAGAAGCCTCAAGGCTGTAATCGCTGCCAAAGGTGCTTCAACAAAGTACTGAGTCAAGGGTCTGAATGGGATATTTGTGTGTGTGTGGGGGGGACATGTCCCCAGTGAAAGTAGCACCCCTGGATTAAGGTTTAATTTATTTATTTAAATTGACTGATTTCGTTATATGAACTGTAACTCAGTAAAATCTTTGATATTGTTGCATGTTGCGTTTTATATTTCACTTGACTGAAAATTTGGTCGGCAGTCAAATTTGCGCCTTCATCCGCCGACAACGATAGCCACTGGGCGGATTAGATTATCCTGAGCTGCGATGACCGGTCTATGGCCAATGACGTAAACGGGAAAAGCGGTGAGAGAAGAGCCGCCTTCTCAAATCGAACAGTAATCTGCGCCGCTTGGTCAGGTTGTCAACAAGGTGCATCGTCCAGAAACATACAATATCTCTTTTCCTTAAAACATGTTTGAGTATTTCAAACTAGATTTCATTGAGAAGGCAGATAATGTGGTTTAATCAAAAGCAATCACTTTTGCACGTGGAAACACATAACACTACTCATTACTCCACGTGCTTAATGATGTCACTTTTGTCTTGAACCGACTTCACCGTTGGCTTTGAACGGGGAAATTGGTTTGTGCCTGGGAAGCAGCCCGGTTCCAAAACGAATACAATCATCTTTCGTTTGGGCCAGACTAAACGAGTCCCCGCATTCTGACCTGGAGTGGGAGGGGTCAGAGTCCAAATATGTATTCGGGCACGCTGATTGGTGGAAATCAGAAGGCTGTAAGTGACTGACAATTGAGAAGGGAAGATATCACTGGGACTGTGTGCACAGGTATGGCCTTTATTTACAAGTATTCTCCCCATAACCAATATACCCAATAGGTATTTAATTGATAAGACCAGAGAACTTATAATAATTGACTGGGAACTGATGCACCTTCGATTTCATTTATACCATCGTCTACTTCCTTGCAGTGAAAGAAGTTTCCCCCTCTCGTCATCCATCAAGTGTTCACCGAAGCGACGCTTGAAGGTGTACCAGTGGCAAGGATGCGGAGTGGCACCAATATTAGGAGAATAAAAGCCTGCTTGCAAAACAATGTTTCCGAAAGGAATTATGACCCTGAGGATCAATGCGGAACCAACGGATGCAGTGTCGTGAAAAAGAAACCCAAAGTGAGCTTTTACCTGCTAAACGAAGGCGTCGGAGTCGCACTGGTGACTGTATTTTTTCTCGTGCTGTGGGGACTTGTTCATTTATCATTACAGCAACTTGTCTTTGGAAAAGCTACTGGCGAGTTCAATGCTGTCAGGGCAAGGTAAATCTTGATATTGTTGCAGATATGTATTCTCGAATCTCAACAAGTTGCATTATATAACTTATTTCACGATATCACTTCCAGGTTACCTTTAAAGTTGTTTACCTCAGCGAGTCCCACCTAGCTACTAACAGTACAATCCACCGGTAGTTGTTGTCCTGCAAGTTAACCCACATTCTTTTGCAAAACGTTTCTGAAACGGAACTAATTAGGGAGGGACATACCTAAATGTGTCCAATAGAAACTATCGTTTTCGTTGGAAAACGAAACTGTTTCGACTAATTACACCCCAGGTGTCACTAGGGTGTTGCTAAGGACGGTTGATAATTGGAGGAGTAAATGGAAAACAATGTTTTTTCTGACACCTGTTTCTTGACAGTTTGTACCTGTCAGTAGTGAAGGCGATATCAGCCGACAGAGAGACCAATGTTCCTGTACATTGGCTTAACTGATTCAAATAAAAAATTTACATGAGCAGATGTCACAAATGGTTTATGCAGGTGTCACAAATTGCTTATGCAGAACCTAGCCTAAACCCCAAAGAGCAAGCAATGAAGATATGGACGCATGGTGGCTAGGAAAAACTCCCTAGAAAGGCAGGAACCTAGGAAGAAACTAGAGAGGAATCAGGCTCAGAGGGGTAGCCAGTCCTCTTCTGGCTGTGCCAGGGGGAGATTATAAGAGTACATGGCCATTAAAGCCAGATCATTATTCAAGATGTTCATAGATTTATTAAAAATAATATAAATAGTTAGAGAGAGAGAGGGTCGAAAACAGACGGTCCAAGACAAGGCTGCATGTCCGGTGAACAGGTGAGGGTTCCATAACCACAGGCAAAACAGCAGAAACTTGATCAGCAGCACGACTAGGTGTACTGGGGACAGGAACAGCCAGGAGTTGTCAGGTTAGGTAGTCCTGGGGCATGGTCCTAGGGCTCAGGTCCTCCGGAAGGGGAGAGAACGAAATGTGAGAATTAGAGGGAGCATACTTAAGATTACACAGGACACCAGATAAGACAGGAGAATGACATCAGATAGGACAGACTGACCCCTAGCCCCCTGGTACATAGACTGTTGCAGCATAGATACTTGAAGGCTTGCAGCTTAGCACATTATCTAACATACTTATTTTAATTCCCATTATAAACAGTTGATTGATGTCTGCTGTTCAGTTAATCAAAGAGCAGCTGCTTATTAGATGAAATCCTGCTTCGTGACGCTATTACATAGAGAGACAAAAGTAGACACATACACTTGATGAATGTTCATGTGACACATATAGGCTGTATAGACTATATAATCAGAGGGCAACCCTGAGGCTAACATACAGGAAAGGACTCTATTAGCCAAACTATATTAGTGACTCTTTAGTGGAGGAAAGGAAGTTATGAGGTGGGAGTCTACATACATTAGCCTTATGAAGGTGTCAAATAATGTGACAGCTACTTAATCTGAGGACAAACCTGCCAGACAAAGGAAAAGGAATCTGAAGTTATTTGGATAGTACAGTTTACTTAGCCACACCCATATAGCCCTTTTGGGACTTCCAAATCAAAGTGTATTGGTCATGTACACAGATTAGCAGATGTTATAGTGGGTGAAGTGAAACATTTATACAGCGACTGCCCAGCACTGGGCACGAACTCGTGATGCTCGGGGGGCGAAGCGCGCTACGGCAGTTCCGTCTCCTGAGTGGAGAAAGGAAAGGGGTAGCCTGGTTCCAGATCTGTTTGTGCTGTCTTACCAACTCATGGTGATAAAGCATGACAAATGACCATAGGAGTTGTCAAGACAGTGCAAACAGATCTGGGACCAGGATAGGTAGTGGTTGGAAGTGGGGGTCTACATGCCTGACATCAAGTATCAACTTGACGTCTGTTTCAGAAGTTTGGACATCAAAGTAGACCTCAGTAGAGTACAGAACAGTGAAGTTTTGTACAGTACATTATAGTGTACTCAACTCTGGTGTGCTCTACTCTGTACTGAACTCTATTCTACTGTACAGGACTGTACTGTCCTAAACTATTGTAATGACCTGACTAGCTCATAAATGAACAATTGTCCAGACAGAGGCCTGAGCTTGCGAATTGACGGTTTATTGAACCAACTTTACACAGGCTACTGTTTGGGCCGTAGCACACGCCAAATAGATAACCCACAATCCAACCGTGACCTTCTCTTGTGAAGCCCAGATGTAAGAGAGAGAGAACAAAGGCTGAACCTGGTCTTAACTTCCAATGCCCAACCCCCCCTCCACGCCACTCCGCCAACCACCAGGATGCCCGGCATCAGAACATTCCAGGCATTCCCGTGATTGGCAGATAGCAGGTTGATTGACATGTGAACACCGGGTACTGGTCAGTACAACACAACCACCTCTAGCCTAGCACATAACACACAGCTGTCTGTGCGGGTACACAGCCCCCCACCACAAAGTCCCTCGTCCCCGAGGGAACAAACAAAGTCTCTGAAGCGACCCGGAGGTCTCCTTTGCCTGCGTGGCCGTGATGGTCGCAGAGTGCCCCTCTGGGAACCAGGGGATGAAGGCAGGGATATGGGGGACAAGGAAGCGGGAACGGGTAATACAGTCCGTGGTTCTGGGGAACCACGCGGTGACACAGGGGGAGACAGGGGAGTGGGCTGTCTGGAGCCTTGTCTGCGGCACCTGAGGGTGGGTGCCTGGAGAATGTCATTGCCAGAGAGGGGAATTGTGGGGTTCCTGGGGTTTGGGGAGAAGAGGCCCCTCTGTATGGGGCTAACCTGTCCCGGTGCAGTGCCACCTTTCTCCCCTGGGAGGAAGCTGCACCGGTACACAACCTCCCCTACCCTCTCCAGGACACTGCAGGGTCCCACCCAGTGACTGTCCAACTTGGGGCATCTGCCTTTTTTCCTTAGGGGGCTGTAGACCCAGACCAGCTCCCCAGCCACAAAGTGCCTTCCCCCGGGGTGCACGTCATAGTTCCTTTTCTGCCTCACACCTGCATTCACCAGCTGCTCTCTGGCGAAGGTGTGGGCTGTCTCCAGGCGGTCCTGGAGTCTCCGGGCATACTCCGGCCCCGGAGGAACATGAGGGCTATCCAGGGGCCGACCAAACGCCATCTCCGCAGGGGTGCGGATCTCTCCCCAGCATGAGGAGGGCAGGCGTGCAGGAGGTGGAGTCTTGGACAGCGGAGCGGCATGCCATGAGGACCATAGGCAGGTGCTTGTCCCAGTCACGCTGGTGTTTGGAAGAACGATGGCCAGCTGCTGTCCAAGCGTTTGTTGAAGCGCTCCACAAGGCCATCACTTTGAGGATGGAGAGGAGTAGTGCGGGTCTTGTGCATACCCAGCCTCTCACACATGGTGGCGAACACACGGGACTCAAAGTTTCTGCCTTGGTCGCTGTGGATGGACTCTGCAGCTCCAAACCTGCTGAACATCCCCGCTGTCAGGGGCGTCGACGATGGTCTCTGCCTCCTGGTCAGGCAGAGCATAGGCCTCGGGCCATTTTGTGAAATAGTCCATGGCCGTGAGCACCCAGCGGTTTCCACTGTCTGTGGTTGCCCAACACATCCACCCCACCCTCTCCATGGGAGCCCCCACTGGGAACTGTTGGAGCTGAGCATGAGAGCGGCCTGGGGGCCCTTTCTCGCTGTGCAGTTGTCACAGCGGCGACAAAAGTCCTCCACATCCCTCTTGTGCTGCCCCCAGTAGAAGCCCTGACGGAGACGGCGCAGTGTTTTGTGACCCCAAAGTGTCCAGTCCCCACCCCCCCCCATGAGTACTCTGGAGCACAGCCTCCCGCAATGCTTTTGGGACCACCACCTGCCACCTCTCCTCTCCCGTAGCCGACTCCTTCCATAGCACGCCATCAGCCAGCCGCAGTCTCTCAAACTTCGACCACAACCCTTTGGTCGCGAGTGAGAGCGCTGTCACCTCTTCCCATGGTGGCCTCACCTGCGCCTCTACCCACTGTAGCACTGGCTGTAGGTCTGTGTCCCGTCCCACTGCTGCCGCCATTCAGCCACGTCGACAGTCTGCAGCTCACAGCAGACAGGCCCGCCGCCCGACACACTGTGGCACAGACACCCTCCTCTGCCCGCAGCTCTCTCCCGTCCCTCTCTCCGTTCACAGTGGCGGCAGCCGTCTGCAGTACAGGGCCGACGGGACATGGCGTCGGCGTTGGAGTGGCGTGCCCCTGCCCTGTGCACCACCGTGAAGTCATACGGCTGAAGCTCCTCCAACCAGCGTGCCACCTGCCCCTCTGGCTCTCTGAAAGACATGAGCCACTGGAGACAAGTGGTCAGTCCTTACAGTAAAGGGCAGACCACCCAGGTAGTACTTGAAGTGTTTGACGGAAGCCACAACAGCCAAGAGCTCCCGCCGGGTGACACAGTAGCGGCGCTCATGTTTGTCAAATGTTTTGCTGAAGTACGCCACCACTCTCTCCCCTCTGGCCCCACCTGGGCCAGCACCCCACCCATGCCCACATTGCTCGCGTCTGTGTCCAGGATAAAGGGCAAGGTGAGGTCAGGGGGCGAGCACGGGGGCCTCGATCAGTGCACGTTTGAGGGTGTTGAACGCCTCCTCACACTCCACTGTCCAAGTGAAAGCCTTGTCCTTCGGCAGCAGGCGGTTCAGTGGAGCAGCAACGCTTGAGAAGCCCCGTACAAACCTCCTGAGTACGAGGCCAGGCCCAGGAAGCTCTTCAGCTGTCGGTGGGGGTGGGCCAGTCTCTGACAGCCCCTACCTTGTCCTCCATGGTGCTGATCCTCCTTCCCCACTCGGTGGCCCAAGAAGGTGAAGTGGCACTTCTCGGGGTGGAGCTTCAGACCTGCGGCAGCCACCCTCTCCAGCACACGCCGTAGCGCCCCAGGGCTGACTGGAAGGAGCTGCCATGGGCCAGGATGTCATCGAGGTATACCAGACACTGCTGTCGGGGATGCCATCCAGCACCCTGTCCATCAAACGCTCAAAAGTAGCTGGAGCGTTGCACAGGCCAAAGCACAGGACCTTGAACTGCCAGTGTCCTCTGTTAGTGGAGAACGCAGTTTTGGCTCTGGCCTCTGGGGAGAGGGGCACCTGCCAGTAGCCGCTGCGGGAGTGAGGAGAACCAGGAGGACCCCCTAACCAGGTCCAGCGACTCATCGATACGTGGTATGGGGTATGAGTCCTTCCTGGTTACCTCATTCAGCCGCCTGTAGTCCGCACAGAACCTCAGCTTGCCCCTTCTTCGGAACCATGACGACTGGCGCCGCCCAGGGGCTGTCTCAATGAAGTCTGCCCGCTGCATCTCCAACACAGCCTTGTCTGCCGCCTCGGCGTGCCAAATGGACGGCGAGGGGACGCATCTTAATGGGTCGAGCATCACCTGTGTCGATCTCATGCTGCACCAGAAGAGTCTGACCCACCTCTTCCTCACTCAACGCAAAGCTGTCTCTGAATTCAAACAGCAACTGCCACAACCGTTCCTGCTGCTCAGGGTCAAGACCAACACAGTTCCTCCCCATATCTCCTCACTGCAGACAGTGTCCTCTCCTCTCCCATCTGGGGTAGCTGGGCTGGGGGGGTGCGGCCCGGGCTCACAGAGGGCTGTGTCATGGAGGTAGCTGGGGGAATGGAAGCTCAGTGTGCCCCTATTTAGGTCTAACTGGCAGCCTGTGCTCCTAAGAAAGTCCAACCCCAGGATACAAGGGTCCTGCACAGCCGCCACCCACACAGGATGACGCACAGTCCTGCCCCCTACTGTCAGAGTCATTATTCCCTTCCCTTTCATGGGTGCCAGCTCACCTGTGACTGTGCGGAGCTGCACAGTTGTAGGCTCACACTGAGTCCAACCTGGCACAATATCTGGCCTCACCAGGGTTACTGTGGACCCAGTGTCCACCAGGGCGGAGCAGGGCACCCCCTCCACAGTGACAGGGACATGACAAAAGTCCCCAACACAGGTCCGGCCCACCACAACAACAGGCTCCCCGCTTGCCCCTCGTCTGCTTCTGGGGAAGTGGAGCCTTGCTTCCCCGTCTGTGCCGGTGGGCTCCTCCTGAAGATGATGGTGGTTGGGATAGAAAGCCAGGGGTCCGCACTACCCGGTCTATGCGGACCCCGAGCCGTTTCCCTGAGCTCTGGGGGACATGGGGCAATCTCGGCGCAGATGGCCTGGCTGGCCACAACCCCAGCTGCCGCCTGTAGCGACACAGCCCGAATGAGTTCTGTCATTTCGGCCACCCAAGCAGGCTTTTCCGGCTCCGGGCTGCTCTGCCCCCAGCTCGCACAGAGGGTGTGTCTCCTGCACCCCCACCAAAGCCCCAGCCCACACCAGCTCCTCTCCAAAGCCATCTCCAAGGCTGTCTGCAATGACTCAGGATGAGCCAGCTGGGTCTGTATGCGCAGCTCCGTAGGGAGAATGAACTGGTCCCGTGCTAGCTCGCTCTGCACGGAATGTGAGCATATGCCCGCCGAGAGAGGCTCTCAATGTCATTAGCTAGCACCCGTAGAGGCTCTCCAGGCTGCCTGCGTCTATTCCTCAGTTCGGAGCGCAGTAAGCGCCTCCTCAGTGCTCCCACTAGAGCACCATAATCATGCCTGTCCTCGGGGCTAATCAATATCAAACAGGACAGAGCTTCATCCGTGAGGCATAAAGCCAACTGCAGTGCCCTTTCTTCATCCGACCACCCCTAAAATGAGCTAACAGTTCAAACTGAGCATGAAAAGCTTCCCAATCCGCCTTACCGGAATCTGGGTCTTAACAGATACGGACGCAGCCGGGAATTTCGACGTGCCGCCACTCGGTTCGAAATACACTCGACGAAGCACTCATGCCCTTCAGCCACCATCACTCCAACGTCCTCCCTCAAGCGGCCTCTGCGCTCCGACGCCTGGCGATCTCCTCAGACAGAACCCCGACGTCCATTCACGCACCTCCTTGGCCATAATCGTCCCCCTACCTCCACCTTCACTTTCGGATTCCCTCGAAGCATTTTCAATCCCCGTTCTCACCTACGGTAGCTAGCCACATAAGTCAGCTAGCTAGCTGGCTAACTTGTATCAACGTTTTACTTTGACACCAATGTAATGACCTGACTAGCTCATAAATGAACAATTGTCCAGACAGAGGCCTGAGCTTGCGAATTGACGGTTTATTGAACCAACTTTACACAGGCTACTGTTTGGGCCGTAGCACACGCCAAATAGATAACCCACAATCCAACCGTGACCTTCTCTTGTGAAGCCCAGATGTAAGAGAGAGAGAAAGGCTGAACCTGGTCTTAACTTCCAATGCCCAACCCCCCTCCCCCTCCGCCAACCACCAGGATGCCCGGCATCAGAACATTCCAGGCATTTGATTGGCAGATAGCAGGTTGATTGACATGTGAACACCGGGTACTGGTCAGTACAACACAACCACCTCCTAGCCTAGCACATAAACACATGGGCTACACTATACTCTTACTTTCCTTTACTGTACTGTGTTGAACTATAATTTACTTATCTTTACTGTACTCTTCTGTACTGTGCTGAACTATACTCTACTTTTCTTTGCTGATTGGTTCAGATTTGTGAACAAATCATGGACGTCAATGTTTGGGCCAAATAAACGCTGGTCCAGACGTCTGTCGACGTTGAAAGCAAGGCTTTACCATACAATCTTTTTTTATGGACGTTAAAATCAAGGCCAGGGCGGACTTACCTAATTGTAACTACAGTGGTTCCTCCCTTAAAAGTTGCGAGTTTATGCCGCGGGATTTAGAGGTAATGTGTGTGGTTCTGTACACCGCTTCATTGCTCCAGACCAGCGCAAGGGGGAGGAGTTAGAGCACTCATTATGCTTTTGGGTCCCAATGGGCTACGGTGTCACTAACTGACAATGAATGGGCAATATAAACCAAATAGTAATCTGATAACTGTGCACGACTTCAACATTTGATTTCAATGAACTGAATGATGAGGATGAAGAAAGTGATTGAATTTAGAACAATAGTGAAACCCCACCTCTTTAAGGAATACCTAGGATAGGATAAAGTAATCCTTCTCACCCCCCCTTAAAAGATTTAGATGCACTATTGTAAAGTGGCTGTTCCACTGGATGTCATAAGGTGAACGCACCAATTTGTAAGTCGCTCTGGATAAGAGCGTCTGCTAAATGACTTAAATGTAAATGTAAATGTAAGAATAGCTATTCCTCTGTCCTGCACACACACCTAGGACAATAATACACTTTTTGTTTTGTTACTTGGTCAGAAGAAGCTGTAACTGGACTGTAGCATATTACTTACTAAAACTGTTGTTACACTAAGGTTGTTATTCTAAGAGAAACGAAAATGACCTGGACGCCATTTATTAGTCTCTAAAAGGAAGAATGTTCCCACCGTCTGTTTCGGATGCCATTTTACTTTCCGAATGCACCCTTATTTACTAAGCGATTTATTTATTAGATATTCTCACAGAGTAGATTTGCCCAAACGAAAAATGCCCCTTATGAATTCGGAGGGCAAAAGTGATACTTAAATCCAAAAATGGGTTTACCGAAAAATGACATGAAAAGCGCAAATTTGTAAATCCCAAACTCTAAAAGTAATTGGAAGGGTAGATACAAATTATTTGTGACATTGTGGTTACAGTAAAGAATGTAAACAAGATGCTGTGTTTTTATTTACAGTAGTGATAGACAGCTGGAGGCAATTTCAACGAATTACTATGGGAATAAATATCACTGAATGACATGTGATCGACTGCTTCATCACGGTTTCGCGCTGCTCTGAGACGGGCATGGGGACTGGTTTTGATTAATAAATCAAAGAGATACAAAACAAGAGAACACACATGGTTAATGTTCTGGAATTTAATATATATATATATATATTAGATTAATAATGTAATAAACAAGCAGAGAGCAGGTTTGGAACCCTCGATCTTCTAGCCGGAAGTCCAGCGTGCTATCGACTGTGTACCAAAAGCATGCTCAAGCCGCAGAGTCGATTGCTTGCTTGCTACTCAACGTCTTATAGGAACGCGCTCACTGGCCACTGGTACGTTTGTGGATGCAAGGTCCGGTCACTTCTGACACCAATGTAATGATACAAGCAGGGAGCAAGTTTCTAGTCCTCAACTTTCTATCCCGAAGTCCAGGGCGCTATCGACTGTGCCCGAATATATAAAATGGGGTTGGGGCCGATTGTGGCTAAAAACACTTTATACATTGGAATCTTTAACAAGTGGAAAGGGGTTAAATTATTTATTATTAACCCGACATTATTATTATTATATAAAAGCCCCATATATATTCTGTGACAACTGGAGGCATTTTGTTTTTCATCAGGCTGTGAATTCTGTATTATGTTTTTATTGAACAGACTGTACACATTCACAGTGCAGGGTGGAAAAAGTATGTGAACCCTTGGATTTAAAAGCTGGTTGACCCTCCTTTGGCAGCAATAACCTCAACCAAACGTTTTCTGTAGTTGCGGATCAGACCTGTGCAACGGTCAGGAGGAATTTTGGACAATTCCTCGTTACAAAACTATATCAGTTCAGCAATATTCATGGGATGTCTGGTGTGAACTGCTCTTTTGAGGTCATGCCACAGCATCTCAATCGGGTTGAGGTCAGGACTCTGACTGGGCCACTCCAGAAGGCATATTTTCTTCTGTTGAAGCCATTCTGTTGATTTACTTGTTTTTTGTCGTTGTCCTGTTGTACTCAACTTCTGTTGGCAGGGTAGCCTAGTGGTTAGAGCGTTGGACTAGTAACCGGAAGGTTGCAAGTTCAAACCCCCGAGCTGACAAGGTACAAATCTGTCGTTCTGCCCCTGAACAGGCAGTTAACCCGCTGTTCCTAGGCCGTCATTGAAAATAAGAATTTGTTCTTAACTGACTTGCCTGGTTAAATAAAGGTTAAAAAAATAAAATTAAAATAAAAAAAATTGGCGGACAAGATAGCCTTACATTCTCCTGCAAAATGTCTTGGTAAACTTGGGAATACATTTTTCTGTCGATGATAGCAACCTTTCCAGGCCCTGAGGCAGCAAAGCATACCCAAACCATAATGCTCCCTCCACCATACTTTACAGTGGGGATGAGGTTTTGATGTTGGTGTTCTGTGCCTTTTTTTTCTCCACACATAGTGTTGTGTGTTCCTTCCAAACAACTCAACTGTCCATATTTTGCCAGTAGTGCTGTTGAACATCCAGGTCCTCTTTTACGAACCTCAGACATGCAGCAATGTTTTTTTTGGACAGCAATGGCTTCTTCCGTTGTGTCCTCCCATGAACACCTGTCACGTTCTGACCTTAGTTCCTTTATTATGTCTTTGTGTTAGTTTGGTCAGGGTGTGAGTTGGGGTGGGTTGTCTATGTTCTTTTTTCTATGTAGTATTTATGTGTTTGGCCTGGTATGGTTCTCAATCAGAGACAGGTGTTGTTCGTTGTCTCTGATTGAGAATCATACTTAGGTAGCCTGTTTTCCCCATTTTAGTTGTGGGTGATTGTTTTCTGTCTATGTGTCTTCACCAGACAGAACTGTTTCGTTTTCGTTCGTTCACCTTGTTATTTTGTGTTCAGTGTTAATAAATATCAACATTGACACGTACCACGCTGCATATTGGTCCGATCCTTCATACTCCTCTTCAGAGGAAGACTAATCTCGTTACAACACCATTCTTGTTTGGTGTTTTACGTATTGTAGAATCGTCCCCAGAAATGTATGTAAGTCTTTAGCTGACACTCTAGGATTCTTCTTAACCTCATTGAGCATTCTGCACTATGCTCTTGCAGTCATCTTTGGAGGACGGCCACTCCTGGGGAGAGTAGCAACAGACCACAATTTGTCTTACCGTGGACTGATGAACATCAAAGCTTTTAGAGATACTTTTGTAACCATTTCAAGATGCTTGGGACTCGGCTTGCTTGACCTTCTTCCTTTTTATCTGTAGCAATTTTGAGCAAATTGCTCAAGGGCCACGGTTGATTCGTCTGTGAAGATGACATCATTGAATGTCTCGCCAGCTTTGATCCATGCCTGGGCCTGCAGGACGCAAAGTTCTTTGTTTGTCAGACGAATCATTGGGTCGAAACTACAGAACAGTACAAAACAAGCAAACACACGGTTAATGTTCAGAGAATAAAAACATAACATTTCTTACTGAGCCTTTCCATAAATCCACACAAGTTTCTTCAACTGTCTTCTGACTGTGATTAGAGTGATGTTGATTTTGTGCAATGATGCCAGCCGCTCATAATCTTCATTCATCAGTGAGTCGACGGCTTGAATAATCTCATTGGAAATGGAATACAATGTAAAAATGTGCAGCATACAGTAAAGACCAGCAGTCGATTTATTTAAGCATTATTTTTTTGCATTATTAGGCCTACTTTACAGTATTGTCGCCTACTGTGCCTGTTCATTTTCCTGGGCTTTCAAGTTTAATGTGTAATCGGTCTAATGTCCATTGCTCGTGTTTCTTGGCCCAAGCAAGTCTCTTCATCTTATTGGTGTCCTTTAATAGTGGTTTCTTTGCAGCAATTCGACCATGAAGGCCTGATTCACGCAGCCTCGTCTGAACAGTTGATGTTGAGATGTGTCTCTTACTTGAACTCTGTGAAGCATTTATTTGGGCAGCATTTTCTAAGGCTTGTAGCTCAAATTAACTTATCCTCTGCAGCAGAGGTAACTCTGGGTCTTGCAGAGGTACATGCTCAATTGGTGACATGTCAGGCCATGGAAGAACTGGGACTTTTTCAGCTTCCAGGAATTGTGTACAGACCCTTGTGACATGGGGCCGTGCATTATCATGCTGCATGCTGAAACATGAGGTGATGGTGGCAGATGAATGGAACAACAATGGGCCTCAGGATCTTGTCACTGTCTCTGTGCATTCAAATTGCCATCAATAAAATGAAACTATAAGCCTGCAGCTTATGCTTGCCCATATCATAACCCCACTGCCACCATGGGGCACTCTGTTAACAACGTTGACATCAGCAAACCACTTGTGACATCTGTTGTGTGTTGTGACAAAAGTGCAAATTTTAGAGTGGCCTTTTATTGTCCCCAGCGCAAGGTGCATCTGTCCATCCACCTGACAGGTGTGGCATATCAAGACGTTATCTTGGCAAAGGAAAAATGCTCACTAACAGGGATGCAAACTAATTTGTGCACCAAATTTTAGAGAAATAAGCTTTTTGTGATATGGATAATTTCTCTGATCTTTTATTTCAGCTCATGAAACATAGGACCAACACATGTTGCGTTTATGAGTTGGCAGGGGACTTCAACATTATTGTGTTTTGATATTTTTCTAATACCTTTTTAAACACGTTTTATGATAATGATTTTATTGACCCCCTTTCCATTTGTTTGAAAAGAAATCAAAGCCTTTGCCTAGCTTTCATTTTACACCCAATTTGACATGCTCCTATGTACTTCACATGTTGGTGCTCATGGGTCCTTGTACATGGATATGGCCATACCTCAGCATATTTTCTGACTCCCTGTATGCCTTGTCTGGTACCAGGAAGCACCTGGAGCGCATCACCAGCGTTGGTCCCCGTCCCGTGGGCAGCCGAGAGAACGAGGTCCTAACGGTAAACTTCCTGCTGGAGCAGATAGAGCACATCAAGACCATTAGCGCCTCAGGACCCAACTCTGTCACTGTGGACGTACAGAGACCCACAGGCTCCTACAAGTTCCTGGGAGGGATCACATCCTACTGTAAGGTCAGCAACATTGCTGTCCGTCTGGAGCCCAAGGCTGGGGCTCAGCACCTCATGCTGGCCAATTGCCACTTTGATACTGTGGCCAACAGTCCAGGTACAGTACAATAAAACATATGTATTTTTCGTTATGTTACTCACAACTCTACTACCTACCTACCTACCTACAGTGGGGCAAAAAAGTATTTAGTCAGCCACCAATTGTGCAAGTTCTTGTATGTCTTCCATTTCCTAATAATTGCTCCCACAGTTGATTTCTTCAAACCAAGCTGCTTACCTATTGCAGATTCAGTCTTCCCAACCTGGTGCAGGTCTACAATTTTGTTTCTGGTGTCCTTTGACAGCTCTTTGGTCTTGGCCATAGTGGAGTTTGGAGTGTGACTGTTTGAGGTTGTGGACAGGTGTCTTTAATACTGATAACACGTTCAAACAGGTGCCATTAATACAGGCAACGAGTGGAGGACAGAGGAGCCTCTTAAAGAAGAAGTTACAGGTCTGTGAGAGCCAGAAATCTTGCTTGTTTGTAGGTGACCAAATACTTATTTTCCACCATAATTTGCAAATAAATAAATTAAAAATCCTACAATCTGATTTTCTGGATTTTTTTTTCTCATTTTGTCTGTCATAGTTGAAGTGTACCTATGATGAAAATTACAGGCCTCTCTCATCTTTTTAAGTGGGAGAACTTGCACAATTGGTGACTGACTAAATACTTTTTTGCCCCACTGTACCCATCCATCTATCCATCTATCTATCTATAGTTGAAGTTGTAAGTTTACATACACCTTAGCCAAATACATTTAAACTCAGGTTTTCACAATTCCTGACATTTAATCATAGTAAAAAGTCAGTGTCTTAGGTCAGTTAGGATCACCACTTTATTTTAAGAATGTGAAATGTAAGAATAATAGAGAGAAAATAATTTCTTTCAGCTTTTATTTCTTTCATCACATTCCCAGTGGGTCAGAAGTTTACATACACTCAATTAGTATTTGGTAGCATTACCTTTAAATGGTTTAACTTGGGCTAAATGTTTCATGTAGCCTTCCACAAGCTTCCCATAATAAGGTGGGTGAATTTTAGCCCATTCCTCCCGACAGAGCTGATGTAACTGTGTCAGGTTTGTTGGCCTCCTTGCCCGCACACACTTTTTCAGATTTTCTATAGGATTGAGGTTGGGGTTTTGTGATGGCCGCTCCAATACCTTGACTTTGTCCTTAAGCCATTTTGACACAACTTTGTAAGTATGCTTGGGTTTCATTGTCCATTTGGAAGACCCATTTGTGACCAAGCTTTATCTTCCTGACTGATGTCTTGAGATGTTGCTTCAAAATATCCACATAATTTTCTCACCTCATGATGCCATCTATTTTGTGACGTGCACCAGACCCTCCTGCAGCAAACCACCCCCACAACATGATGCTGCCACCCCCGTGCTTCACGGTTGGGATGGTGTTGTTCGGCTTGCAAGCCTCCCCCTTTTTCCTCCACACATAATGATGGTCATTATGGCCAAACAGTTCTATGGCCTTGATGTGCTCTATCTGCTGACTTGACAGCTTAGATCAGATGATCTTGATGTAGACCCTACTTGTACTTCTCGTCAGCATACAAATCTGCATGTTTTTTTGTTACTGCTCCAGACACTGACACATAGTAACCACCAACACTCTTGAGTTGACCTCCCCATGCCTTTACACCTGTTGCCTTGCTTCAGTCAGGTGAAGATCTACTGTTGCGGCCTATGCAGTGCATTCGGAAAGTATTCAGACCCCTTGACATTTTCCACATTTTGTTACGCCACAGCCTTATTCTAAAATTGATTAAAAAATATATTTGTATTTTATTTTACCTTTTATTTTACTAGGCAAGTCAGTTAAGAACAAATTGTTATTTTCAATGACTGTCTAGGAACAGTGGGTTAACTGCCTTGTTCAGGGGCAGAACGACAGATGTGTACCTTGTCAGCTCTGGGATCCGTTCTTGCAACCTGTCGGTTATTAGTCCAATGCTCTAACCACTAGGCTAAGCTTTCCTCATCAAGCTACATGACAAAGTGAAACAGGTTTTTAGAAATATTAGCAAATGTATTAAAAATAAAAAACATACCTTATTTACATTCAAGCCCTTTTCTATAAGTGTCAATTGAGCTCAGGTGCATCCTGTTTTTCATTGATCATCCTTAATGTTTATACAACTTGATTGGAGTCCACCTGTGTTAAATTCAATTGATTAAACATGATTTGGAAAGGCACACACCTGTCTATATAAGGTCCCACAGTTGACCGTGCATGCCAGAGCAAAAAACAAGCCATGAGGTTAAAAGTAATTTTCAGTAGAGCTCTGAAACAACAAGATTGTGTCGAGACACCGATCTGGGAAAAAGTACTAAAACATTTCTGCAGCATTGAAAGTCCCCAAGAACATTAGAAGTTTGGAACACCAAGACTCTTCCCAGAGCTGGCCGTTTGGCCAAACTGAGCAATCGGGGGAGAAGGGCCTTGTTCAAGGAGGTGACCCAGAACCTGATGGTCACTCTGACAGAGCTCCAGAGTTCCTCTGTGGAGATGGGAGAACCTTCCAGAAGGAAAGCCATCTCTGCAGCACTTCACCAATCAGGCCTTTATCTTCTTACGGCTGAAATCCCGTTAACGGGATCGATTTGACAACAGCCAGTAAAAATGCAGGGCGCCAAATTCAAACAACAAATCCCATAATTAAAATTCCTCAAACATACAAGTATTATACACCATTTTAAAGATAAACTTGTTGTTAATCCCACCACAGTGTCCGATTTCAAAAAGGCTTTATGACGGAAGCATACCATGCTTTTATGTTAGGTCAGTGCCGAGTCACAAAAAACACAGCCATTTTCCAGCCAAAAAGAGGAGTCACAAAAAGCAGAAATAGAGATCAAATTAATCACTAACCTTTGATGATCTTCATCAGATGGCACTCATAGGACTTACACAATACATATATGTTTTGTTCGATAAAGTTCATATTTATATCCAAAAATCTCAGTTTACATTGGCGCGTTATGTTCAGTAATGTTTTGCCTCCAAAACATCCTGTGATTTTGCAGAGAGCCACATCAAATTACAGGAATACTTATCATAAACGTTGATGAAAGATACAAGTGTTATGCATAGAATTAAAGATATACTTCTCCTGCTTTATGGCAAAAGCACACCATGCAATAATCTGAGTACAGTGCTCAGCCACCAAACAGATACCCGCCATGTTGTGGAGTCAACAAAAGTCAGAAATAGCATTATACATTTTCACTTACCTTTGACCTTCATTGGAATGCACTCTCAGGAATCCCAGTTCCACAATAAATGTTTGTTTTGTTCGATAAAGTCCATAATTTATGTCCAAATACCTCCTTTTTGTTTGTGTTTAGTCCAGTAATCCAAATGCACAAGGCGCGAGCACTAAGTCCAGACGAAATGTCAAAAAATGTTCTATTACAGTTCGTAGAAATATGTCAAACGATGTTTAGAATCGATCTTTAGGATGTTTTTATCATAAATCTTCAATAATATTCCAACCGGACAATTCTGTGACTTCAGACCCCTGATTCAAACAGCTTTTATTCGCTCCCCCTTCACAGTAGAAGCCTGAAACAACATTCTAAAGACTTGACATCTAGTGGAAGCCTTAGGAAGTGCAATCGGACCAAATTTACACTGTATCTTGGATAGGCAACCACTTGAAAAACTACAAACGTCATATTTTCCACTTCCTGGTTGGATTTTTCTCAGGTTTTCGCCTGCCATATGAGTTCTGTTATACTCACAGACATCATTCAAACAGTTTTATAAACTTCAGAGTGTTTTCTATCCAAATATACTAATAATATGCATATCCTAGCTTCTGGGCCTGAGTAGCAGGCAGTTTACTTTGGGCACACTTTTCAACCGGACGTGAAAATAGCGCCCCCAAGCCATAAGAAGTTATGGTAGAGCGGCCAGACGGAGCCACTCCTCAGTAAAAGGCACATGACAGACCGCTTGGAACTCTTTGACCTGAATGCCAAGCGTCACGTCTGGAGGAAACCAGGCACCATCCCTACGGTGAAGCTTGGTAGAGGCAGCATCATGCTGTAGGGATGTTTTTCAGCTGAAGGGACTGGGAGACTAGTCATGATCAAGGGAAGGATGAATGGAGCAAAGTACAGAGAGATCCTTGATGAAAACCTGCTCTAGAGCTCTCAGGACCTCCGACTGGAGTGACGGTTCACCTTCCAATAGGACAACGACTCTAAGCAGACAGCCAAGACAACACAGGAGTGGCTTCGGGACACGTCTCTGAATGTCCTTCAGTGGCCCAGGCAGAGCCCGGACTTGAACCCGATCGAACATCTCTGGAGAGAACTGAAAATACCTGTGCAGCGACGCTCCCCATCCAACCTGACAGAGTTTGAGAGGATCTGCTTTGAAGAATGGGAGAAACTCCTCAAATACAGGTGTGCCAAGCTTGTAGCGTCATACCCAAGAAGACTCGAGGCTGTAATCGCTGCCAAAGGTGCATCAACAAAGTACTGAGTAAAGGATCTGAATACTTGTGTAAATGTGATATTTTATTTTTAATACATTTGCACAAATTTAGAAAAAAATGTTTTTGCTTGTCATTATGCGGTATTGTGTGTAGATTGAGGGAGAAAAATATACATGTAATCCATTTAGAATGAGGCTGTAACGTAACATAATGTAGAAAACATCAAGGGGTGCGAATGCAATGCTGTCATCAAGGCAAAGTGTTGCTACTTTGAAGAATCTCAAATATAATAATATATTTGAATTATTTAACACTATTTTTTTGGTTACTAAAGGATTCCATATGTGTTTATTTTATAGTTTTGATGTCTTCATTATTATTCTACAATGTAGAAAATAGTACAAATAAAGAGAAACTCTTGAATCAGTAGGTGTCAACTTTTGACTGGTACTATACACTCAGTGGCCAGTTTATTAGGTACACCACCCCGTTCACAGAAATGGTTCGCTCCTATAGACAGTGAGTCACGTGGCCATGGCTTGCTATATAAAGCAGGCAGACCGGCATCGAGGCATCCAGTTACTGTTAGATTGAACGTTAGAATGGGCAAAATGAGTGACCTAAGCGACTTTGAACGTGGTATGAACGTAGGTGTCAGGCACGCCAGTTCCAAAAACGGAGAAATGGCCGGCCTCCTGAGCTTTTCACAACCATGTCTAGGGTTTACCGAAAATGGTGCGACCAACAAAAAAACATTGTCAGAGGCAGTCCTGTGGGCGAAAACTGCTCATTGAGAGGTCGAAGGAGAATGGCAAGAATTGTGGAAGCTAACAGGCGGTCCACAAACAGGAAAATAACGGTTGAGTACCACTGTTAAGGCATCTCAGAATGCACAAGTTGTTGGTCCTTTTCACGGATGGGCTATTGCAGCAGAATAACACACCAGGTTCCACTCTTATCAGCTAAAAACAAGAATAAGCGGCTCCAGTGGGCCCACGATCACCAATACTGGACAATTTGAGGAGTGGAAAAGCATTGCCTGTTCTGATGAATCCCAGTTCCTGTTGCAGAGTCAGGATTTGGCGTAAACAGCCATGGCCCCATCCTGCCTGGTGTCAACAGTACCGGATGGTGGTGTAATGGCGTGGAGTATGTTTTCCTGGCACACGTTAGGTCCCTTGATTCCAAGTGAGCAATGTTTCCATGCCCCGAGGAATCTGGGCTGTCCTGGAGGCAAAGAGCAGTCCAACCCAACGCCTAATAAACTGGCCAAACTGTGTGTATATCTCGTCAATAGCAAAACTTGACTGCAAAAGAGACCGGTTGGAATGTCTGACTGAAATCCAGGACAAATTTGCCTTTTTTGTAAATTAGCTGTGTTTGAATTTGTTGATTTAAAATGCGGGACATGATGTTTTTGGTTGCAGGACAAAGGGCCAAAGTGTGGAATTCCACCCTCCTTCTGTTTTACTTGTAGTGTATATTGTATTTATAAAGTTTTTATTAGATGGGAATAGCTTTAGAGTAGAACACGGGTGAGCGGCTGGACCGGGACTCGACCTTGCATTTCCGGGGGTGATTTGTATTCAGCACCAACCGCTGAACCAGAATCTGGCACGAGATGGGCATTTTACCTACAGGGCAGGCTATGCATTGGGCGTGCAGTGCTGAATAGCTTTTCTGATGAACGGTTCTAAGTAGACTCAGGCTACTGTTGCTCCCACTGTGTAGCTTGTCTGATGTTTAGGCAGTAACAGTTTGGCATTAAGAGATCACTGTTGCTCCCACTGTGTGATTAGGCATTCATCCCTCCCCAGGTAGGAATTTCAGCAGCACTGGCACAGGCGCGCACACACAAACACACACTAATCTCACTCGCCAATATTGACAAACACACCTGTGTGATTCTACGAGACTATATACGCACGCACACGCAAAGCTATTCTAACAGCATTTTTTTTTTTAATGACCTCATGTCACCTGTGCGTGTGACAGGTGCGAGTGATGATGCGGTGAGCTGTGCAGTGATGTTGGAGGTGCTCCACTCCCTGGCCAATCTCTCCACTCCCTTATGACACGGGGTGGTGTTCCTCTTCAACGGGGCAGAGGAGACCATGCTGCAGGTGAGAGAGAAACTGGGGACAGTAGTGAACACTGGTCAGGTCAACTAAGAGGAATTTTACAATCACATTTTGATTTGTTTCAGCCAGAATCATAAATACTATTCCTCTTTTGTGCAAAGACACCTTTTGTTCTTGTATAATTCTATTCAATGACGTAATATGGAATGTGAAATATTTTATACTCTATCTATGTTAGGCGAGTCATGGCTTCATCACTCAGCATCCCTGGGCCAAGCAGGTCCGAGCCTTCATCAACCTGGAGGCAGTGGGGGTGGGGGGCAAAGAGTTGGTGTTCCAGACAGGTTTGTGGACACATCTTTATTAGGGCACACTGCAGCAAAATGTTTTGCAACTGCAAACAAAAAAGGGATTCAGGTGGTTCAGTTAAAATCAATGTTTATTGGTCGCATACACAGTTTAGCAGATGTTATAATGGGCACAGTGAAATGCTTATGTTAGTAGCTCCTAATAATGCAGTAAAATGTCAAACAAGTACACAAATAGGGGGCTCCCGAGTGGCGCAGCGGTCTAAAGCACTTGCAGTGCTGAGGCGTCACTACAACCTCTGGTTCAATCCCAGGCTGTGTCAAAGCCGGCCGTGACCGGGAGCCCCATGTGACGGCACACGGGAGGGTTTGGTCGCCAGGATTTCCTTGTCTCATCGTTCTCTAGCAACTCCTTCTGGCGAGCTGGGCACCTGCAAGCTAACCTCAGTTGTCAGTTGGACGATGCTTCCACTGACACATTGGTGCAGCTGGCTTCCGGGCTAAGCGAGCAGTGTGTCAAGAAGCAGTGCGGCTTGGCAGGGTCATGTTTCGGAGGACGCATGGCTCTTGACCTTCACCTCTTCCGAGTCCGTAAAGGAGTTGCAGTGATGAGGCAAGATCGTAACTACCAATTGGATACCACGAAATTGGGTATAAAAAGGGGGTAAAGTAAAAAAAAATTATAAGTGCATAAAAAAACTAAATCAAGAACGTCGGGACAAATTCAGTTAACCCAGTTCAGGTGATTCAGTCAGTTTTCTTCAGTTTGGTGCCTAATGAACACGACTCAGGAACTGGGCCAATTGGAACACATTTATATAGGTGTCTGTGTCTCTGAATCAGCAACTGAACAAGCCTTCTTGCCCCTCGGGACGGAGTAGAGCTGTGTTGCACTATACTTCCTGGCAAATATCCCCATATGTCAACTTGAGGAAAGGTGTTTTAGAAAAAACTGGCCTGCTTTTGTACATTTGAATAACTTACCTTGCTTGCTATTGTTTTTGTATCCTTTAAAGCAGGGGTCCGCAACAGGTGGCCTGCAGGGATTTTAGTTTTTGGTAAAATCACCAGGAATTAAACTAAACATTTGTTTCATTTAAGAAATCTGTTCCCAAGTATTCCCACAAGTAAAATAAAATAGACTTATATGATCGTGTCTCAATGTAATCAAGATATGTAATTGTTATTTACAAATACAATAATCTATTTTTGGACTTATTTGTGATCATTTTGCAGTTGTAGAAATTATTATAATTGTGTTCTGGACCCCCAACCATTTGATCCGACAAAAATCGGCCCGCGGCTGAATCTAGTTGCCTTCCCCTGCTTTAAAGGGTCAATTCTGTATACAATTTGAAAAGTGAAATCTTCACATCTTTTACAAGTCTGTCTTCTCTCGTCTCACCTTCATTGATACACACAGGTCCCGAGAACCCCTGGTTGATCCAGGCCTATAAGCATGCTGCCAAACATCCCTTTGCTTCTGTGGTGGGACAGGAAATCTTCCAGCGCAGGTTGATCCCATCCGACACTGATTTCCGCATCTACAGGGACTTTGGAAACATTCCAGGTAGGGTAAAGCTTCAGTATCAAGTCTTCAAGTAAAGTTATCAACTCTCCTGACTTTAGATCTCCACTCTGCCGTCTTGTTTTCAGTCGACTGCAGTCTGCCTTCACTTTATTTGAAGGTTGGGTGTATTGTAGTTCAACATTACTGTATGAGTTAGTGTTGAACCACCCGACTAGGATTTTTTGGTACAAAGTGGAATTAATCTACTTTTTTTTGTCCTCCTGGGTAAATCTAACGGCTTTGCACACATGCATTGTGCATTATTAGCCTTTTTAAAATATATTTTTTTAATTTTAAATTCTTCAAGTTGTTTCAAGGTGTTGGGGATCATGACTAGACAGCCATTTTCAAGTCTTGCCATAGATTTTCAAGCAGATTTTACCCCCAACTGTAGCTTGGTCACTCTGGGACATTCACTGTCTTCTTGGTAAGCAACTCCAATGTAGATTTATTTTGCCTTGTGTTATAGGTTATTGTTCTGCTGAAGGGTTTAATACTTCTTACAGTGTCTGGTGTAAAGCAGACTGAAGCAGATTTTTCTCTAGCATTTTGCCTGTGCTTAGCTCATCACGTTTCTTTTTATCCTGAAAAACTCCCCAGTCTTTGCTGATGTCAAGCATACCCATACCATGTTGCAGGCACCACCATGTTGGAAAATAAGGAGGCAGTTACTCATTGATGTGTTGTGTTGGATTTGCCCCAGACATAAGGATGTACATTTAGGCCAAAAAGTGTATTCCTTTTGTGTGTTTTTTTTGCAGTATTACTTTAGTGCCTTGTTGATTTACAGGATGCATGTTTTCGGAATATTTTTATTCTGTATATTTGTATTCTTTTCACTTTGCCATTTAGGTCATTATTGTGGTGTCACAGCCATTAAACTCTGTAGCTGTTTTAAAATCACCAATGGCCTCATGGTGACATCCCTGAGCGGTTTCCTCGGTTCAGAAGGATGACTATCTTTGTGTCTGGGTGGTTTAATACATCATCCACAGCATAACTATTAACTCGGCCATGCTTAAAAATATATTCAGTGTCTGATTTGTTATTGTTTCTCATCTACCAATCACTACTCTTCTATGAGGCTTTTGAAAAGCTCCCTGGTCTGTGTAGTTGAATCTGTGCTGGAAATGCAATACTTAACTGAGGGACCTTACAGATGTTGTATATATGGGGGACAGCGGAAGGAGTAGTCATTGAAAAAACTCATGTCAACCCCTATTATTTCACACACTGAGCCCATGTAACTTATTATCAAATCAAATGTTCTTTGTCACATGCGCCGGATACAACACATGTAGACCTTACAGTGAAATGTTTACTTACAGGCCCTTAACCAACAATGCAGTTTGAAGAAAAATAAGTGTTAAAAGTTTTTACTAAAATAAACTGAAGTAAAAAAGAAAAATAACAAATAATTAAAGAGCAACAATAAAATAACATTAACGAGGCGATATACAGGGGGGTACCGGTACAGAGTCAATGTGCGGGGGCACAGGTTAGTCGAGGTATTTGAGATATGTACATGTAGGTGGAGATAAAGTGACTGCATAGATGATAAACAGAGGAGCATATCTCAACGCAGCGTAAAAATGGGAGGAGGGGTAGCTATTTGATTAGCTGTTCAGGAGTCTTATGGCTTGGGGGTAGAAGCTGTTAAGAAGCATTTTGGACCGAGACTTGGCGCTCCGGTACTGCTTTCCATGCGGTAGCAGAGAGAACAGGCTATGACCAGGGTGGCTGGAGTCTATTATGTGATTTGTTAAGCGAAGTGTTTGACTTCTGACCTAATTTAGGCTTGCCTAATCAAAGGGGGTAAATACAACTAGTTATCATTTTTTTGGAAACAATTGTTGAATTTTCTTTTCCCTTTGACCTTATGGAGTATTTTATGTAGATAGATGACAATTAAATATATTTCAATCCCACTTTGTAACGCAACAAAATCTGAAAAAATCCCAGGGTTTCATTTGCACCCATTCTCATGTTACTATTGTTGTAATGTAAGAAGTCCACATTTGAATCATATTTCTTGAACAATTGATATTTTGAATGGCAATTTATGAGAATTATCAGTGTGGGAAAATTACACTTTAATTTCCCCACTGTAAAACAGTATATTGGCAGAAACAGTTGAAGTCTGAAGTTTACATACGCCTTAGCCAAATACATTTCACTCAGTTTTTCACAATTCCTGACATTTAATCCTAGTAAAAATGCCCTGTTTTAGGTCAGTTAGGATCACCACTTTATTTTAAGAATGGGAATTGTCAGAATAATAGTAGAGGGATTTAAGCTTTTATTTCTTTCATCACATTCCCAGTGGGCCAGAAGATTACATACACTCAATTAGTATTTGGTAACATTGCCTTTAAATTGTTTAACTTGGGTCAAACGTTTTGGGTAGCCTTCCACAAGTTTCCCACAATAAGTTGGTTGAATTTTGGCCCATTCCTCCTGACAGAGCTGGTGTAACTGAGTTAGGTTTGTAGACCTCCTTACTCGCACATGCTTTTTCAGATCTGCCCACAAATTTTCTATGGGATTGAGGTCAGGGCTTTGTGATGGCCACTCCAATACATTTGTTGTCCCTAAGCCATTTTGCCACAACTTTGGAAGTATGCTTGGAGTCATTGCCCATTTGGAAGACCCATTTGCGACCAAGCTTTAACTTCCCGACTAATGTCTTGAGATGTTGCTTCAATTTATTCACATAATCTTCCACCCTCATGATGCCATCTATTTTGTGAAGTGCACCAGTCCCTCCTGCAGCAAAGCACCCCCACAACATGATGCTGCCACCCCCGTGCTTCACGGTTGGGATGGTGTTCTATAAGGCTTGCAAGCCTCCAAACATAACGATGTTTGGAGGAATTGCCAAACAGTTCTATTTTTGTTTCATCAGACCAGAGGACATTTCTCCAAAAAGTACTTTGTCCCCATGTGCAGATGCAAACCGTAGTCTGGCTTTTTATGGCAGTTTTGGAGCAGTGGCTTCTTCCTTGCTGAGTGGCCTTTAGGGTTATTTTATTTTTATTTTTTATTTTACCAGGCAAGTCAGTTAAGAACAAACTTACTTGCCTTGCTCAGGGACAGAACGGCAGATTTTTACCTTGGGGATTCGATCTTGCAACCTTTTGGTTACAAGTCCAACGCTCTAACTGCTAAACTACCTGCCACCCCAAATGTTGATTTTATGTGGATATAGGACTCGTTTTACTGTCGATATAGATACTTTTGTTTCCTCCAGCATCTTCACAAGGTCCTTTGCTGTTGTTCTGGGATTGATTTGCGTCTCCTTCCTGAGCGGTATGACGGTTGCGTGGTCCCATGGTGTTTATACTTGCATACTATTGTTTGTACATATTAACATGGTACCTTCAGGGGGTTGGAAATTGCTCCCAAGGATGAACCAGACTTGTGGAGGTCTACAATCCTTTTTCTGAGGTCTTGGCTGATTTCTTTAGATTTTCCCATGATGTCAAGCAAAGAGGCACTGAGTTTGAAGGTAGGCCTTGAAATACATTCACAGGTACACCTCCAATTGACTCAAATTATGTCAATTAGCCTATCAGAAGCTTCTAAAGCCATGACATAATTTTCTGGAATTTTCCAAGCCGTTTAAAGGCACAGTCAAATTAGTATATGTTAACTTCTGACCCACTGGAATTGTGATACAGTGAAATAATCTGTCTGTAAACAATTGTTGGAAAAATGGCTTGTGTCATGCACAAAGTAGATGTCCTAACCGACTTGTCAAAACTATAGTTTGTTAACAAGACATTTGTGGAGTGGTTGAAAAACGAGTTTTAATGACTCGTGTATGTAAACTTCCGACTTCAACTGTATATCGATCGGTAAGTTGTCCTCCCCAAAATTGGTATCGGACCCCAAAAAACTATATTGGTCGGCCTCTAATTAGTAAATTCCATCACCTATACTCTCCCTGGAGTCTTTCCTCCAATGTGACTCATGTCCCTCTGTCTGTAGGCATTGATTTAGCCTTCATTGAGAACGGCTTCATCTACCACACCAAGTACGACACACCCGACAGGATACTGACAGACTCCATCCAGAGGGCGGGTGAGTACTTTGGGCCACATAGCGGTGCTTCTCAAATAAGAACAAAGATTGTGTGGGTGGAGGGCAGTTTGGCCGTCATCAATCGGAAGCTGCAGGGAGTCGAAGAAGACCGGTACCGTGGTGTTTGGACTGCTCAGCTGCATGGCTGGCTCAGCTTAGCTCCGCTTTGGTGGGGTTTTAAGCAAGGGATAGTGGGCTACACCTGTTTGCAAGTGCTTCATTTGAGACGGATCCTGCCGGAACAGGATCCTGCACCTCTCAGATTTGACTGTTTGTTTCGGCACCTATTTAGATGATTTATTGTTTCACTGTTCGCACTGTAAACATTCTAATAAAAGCGATGAGTGTTAAATCAAGTTGCCTCGTTATTTCTCTCGCTCCCCCAGAAAGACCATTAAAAAGCGCGATCATCCTTCTGTATCAATCATTCTCTCCCGAAACACACTGATTCCAGTCCTGCTCTCTTATTTATACATAGAGGTTATGGGGAGGGCCAGTGGTGTAAGTAACTGATCTTAACACAGGTCTTGGTTGTGGTGGTCAACTAGTGAAGAGGTCCCTATGTAATCACGTCACATAGCCTAGGCTAGTTGTCTCCCTACTGAATTTGAAACGTGGGAAATTCAAATAAGGAAGGGATAAGAAAAGATCATTGAGTTTGATGACAAATGTACAGTAACATCCTCTGCCTCTGACATAAAAAAAAAACAAAGAGCCCTCAGAAAAAGTTTTTGAACATGCCCGAACCAAGGCGTGTTTGGTGGCAGCAAGCATTGTAGATAAGGCTGAAGAGGACACCCAGGTTATAGTTTACACTGAAAATGAAAAAAATAGACACTGCCACAAGCCCGTTCATGGCTTTGAGACAGAAATTGACTGTCTGGCGTTAAATGGATTTGACATGGGGAGTATCGTGGTCAGGTTTTGAAAACTAAGGTAGGAAAATGTGTTTTCCTTTACAAACTGTACTGTGAAGTTATTCACAATATTTGGTTCATATGATCACGTAGGCAGGAGGCCTACAGTGCCTTCGGAATGTATTCGGACCCCTTGACTGTTTCCACATTTTGTTAGGCTACAGCCTTATTCTAAAATTGATTGGAATCGTGTTTTCACCCACATCAATCTACACACAATACCACATAATGACAAAGCAAAAACTTGTTTTTAGAAAAAAAAAATGATAATACATTTACATACAGTACCAGTCAAAAGTTTGAACACGCCTACTATGTTTTTATGATTTTCTACATTGTAGAATAATAGTGAAGACATCAACACAATGAAATAACACATATGGAATCATGTAGTAACCAAAGAGATGTTCAACAAATCAAAATATACACGGCTCAAAAAAATAAAGGGAACACTAAAATAACACATCCTAGATCTGAATGAATGAAATATTCTTATTAAATACTTTTTTCTTTACATAGTTGAATGTGCTGACAACAAAATCACACAAAAATGATCAATGGAAATCAAATGTATCAACCCATGGAGGTCTGGATTTGGAGTTACACTCAAAATTAAAGTGGAAAACCACACTACAGGCTGATCCAACTTTGATGTAATGTCCTTTAAACAAGTCAAAATGAGGCTCAGTAGTGTGTGTGGCCTCCACGTGCCTGTATTGACCTCCCTACAATGCCTGGGCATGCTCCTGATGAGGTGGCGGATGGTCTCCTAAGGGATCTTCTCCCAGACCTGGACCAAAGCATCCGCCAACTCCTGGACAGTCTGTGGTGCAACGTGGCGTTGGTGGATGGAGCGAGACATGATGTCCCAGATGTGCTCAATTGGATTCAGGTCTGGGGAACGGGCGGGCCAGTCCATAGCATCAATGCCTTCCTCTTGCAGGAACTGCTGACACACTCCAGCCATATGAGGTCTAGCATTGTCTTGCATTAGGAGGAACCCAGGGCCAACCGCACCAGCATATGGTCTCACAAGGGGTCTGAGGATCTCATCTCGGTACCTAATGGCAGTCAGGCTACCTCTGGCGAGCACATGGAGGGCTGTGCGGCCCCCCAAAGAAATGCCACCCCACACCATGACTGACCCACCGCCAAACCGGTCATGCTGGAGGATGTTGCAGGCAGCAGAACGTTCTCCACGGCGTCTCCAGACTCTGTCACGTCTGTTACGTGCTCAGTGTGAACCTGCTTTCATCTGTGAAGAGCACAGGGCGCCAGTGGCGAATTTGCCAATCTTAGTGTTCTCTGGCAAATACCAAACGTCCTGCACGGTGTTGGGCTGTAAGCACAACCCCCACCTGTGGACGTCGGGCCCTCATACCACCCTCATAGAGTTTGTTTCTGACTGTTTGAGCAGACACATGCACATTTGTGGCCTGCTGGAGGTCATTTTGCAGGGCTCTGGCAGTGCTCCTCCTGCTCCTCCTTGCACAAAGGCGGAGGTAGCGGTCCTGCTGCTGGGTTGTTGCCCTCCTACGGCCTCCTCCACATCTCCTGATGTACTGGCCTGTCTCCTGGTAGCGCCTCCATGCTCTGGACAATACGCTGACAGACACGGCAAACCTTCTTGCCACAGCTCGCATTGATGTGCCATCCTGGATGAGCTGCACTACCTGAGCCACTTGTGTGGGTTGTAGACTCAGTCTCATGCTACCACTAGAGTGAAAGCACCGCCAGCATTCAAAAGTGACCAAAACATCAGCCAGGAAGCATAGGAACTGAGAAGTGGTTTGTGGTCACCCCCTGCAGAACCACTCCTTTATTGGGGGTGTCTTGCCAATTGCCTATAATTTCCACCTGTTGTCTATTCCATTTGCACAACAGCATGTGAAATTTATTGTCAATCAGTGTTGCTTCCTAAGTGGACAGTTTGATTTCACAGAAGTGTGATTGACTTGGAGTTACATTGTGTTGTTTAAGTGTTCCCTTTATTTTTTTGAGCAGTGTAGTTTCCTTTCTGGATTGACTGACCTTCATGTATTCTACCATAAAGGCCTAATTGGTGGAGTGCTGCAGAGATGGTTTGTTACGAATAAATGAGTGAAGAGGTGTGGAGTCAGGCGCAGAGAGCAAAAGATGTGGGAAAAACAACACGCTTTTAATGTCCCGGAAACATAACATGAACAAAAGTGGAAACACAAATGAACAGAAATATAAACGGACAGCGTGAAACCCAAATGCCAACAAAAATACACTCAAACAAGAAAACAGGCGAACAAGCCCGCACGAAACAGAAGCGGGCTGAACAGACTAATATAACCCTATCCTAACAACCAAACAAGAAACAGGTGCTACCAATTAGACAGAACTAAACGAACACAGAACAACGGATCGGCGATAGCTAGTAGACCGGCGACGACGACCGCCGAGCGCCACCCGAACAAGAAGGGGAGTCACCTTCGGTAATATTCGTGACAGTACCCCCCCCCCCCCCTGACGCGCAGCTCCCGCAGCGCGCCGACGCTGGCCTCGGGGACGACCCGGGGGCCGAGGCGCTGGGCGATCCGGACGGAGGCGATGGAATTCACTCAACATAGATGGGTCTAGAATATCCCTCACCGGAACCCAGCACCTCTCCTCCGGACCGTACCCCTCCCAGTCAACGAGGTACTGCAAGCCCCTCACCCGGCTTCTCGAGTCCACAATAGCTCTTATCTTTGTACGCCGGGGACCCCTCGATGTCCAGAGGGGGCGGAGGAACCTCCGGAACCTCATCTTCCTGCATGGGACCAGCTACCACCGGCCTGAGAAGAGACACATGAAATGAGGGGTTAATACGATAATACGAAGGAAGTAATAATCGATAACAAACCTCATTTATTCTCCTCAGGACTTTAAATGGCCCTATACACTGCGGACCCAGCTTCCGGCAGGGCAAGCGGAGGGGCAGGTTTCGGGTCGAGAGCCAGACCCTGTCCCCAGGTGCAAACACGGGGGCCTCACTGCAGTGACGGTCAGCGCTCTTCTTCTGCCTTATACTCGCTTGGCGTAATGACTCTTGGACCGCCCTCCAGGTCTCCTTAGAGCGCTGTACACACTCCTCCACCGCAGGAGCCTCAGTCTGGCTCTGTTGCCACGGTGCCAGGACTGGCTGGTACCCCAACACGCACTCAAATGGTGACATGTTGGTAGAGGAGTGGCTTAGTGAGTTCTGGGCTATTTCCCAGGGAATATATCTCGCCCACTCCCCTGGCCGGTCCTGGCAATACGACCGCAGAAACCTACCCACCTCCTGGTTAACTCTCTCCACCTGCCCATTACTCTCCGGGTGATACCCTGAGGTCAGGCTGACCGAGACCCCCAGACGTTCCATAAATGCCCTCCAAACACGGGAGATAAATTGGGGGCCCCGATCAGAAACTATATCCTCGGGCACCCCGTAGTGCCGGAAGACATGGGTGAAAAGAGCTTCCGCAGTCTGTAGGGCCGTAGGGAGACCGGGCAATGGGATAAGGCGGCAGGACTTAGAGAACCGATCCACAACGACCAGGATTGTAGTGTTACCCTGAGAGGGGGGAAGGTCAGTAAGAAAATCCACCGATAGATGGGTCCACGGCCGTTGTGGAACGGGAAGAGGTTGTAATTTACCTCTTGGCAGGTGTCTAGGAGCCTTACTCTGGGTGCACACCGAACAGGAGGAAACATAGAATCGCACATCCCTCCTCAAAGTGGGCCACCAGTACTTCCTCTCAAGACCTCTCACTGTCCTAAAAATACCTGGGTGACCCGACGAGGGTAGACAATGAGCCCATCGAATCAATTGATCACGGACAGCCAGCAGGTTCCTCCCTTAGCGCCCGCTCGATGTCCGCGTCCACATCCCATACTACTGGTGCCACCAGCTTAGCTGCCGGGATGATGGGAGTAGGATCGATGGACCTGTCCTCAGTGTCATAGAGTCTTGACAGCGCGTCAGCCTTAGTGTTGAGGGAACCTGGTCTATACGAGATAGTGAAACGAAATCTAGTGAAAAACATGGCCCACCTTGCCTGACGAGGATTCAGTCTCCTAGCTGATCGGATATACTCCAGGTTACGATGGTCAGTCCAGATAAGGAAAGGGTGCTTAGCCCCCTCAAGCCAGTGTCTCCACACCTTCAGGGCCTTAACCATAGCCAACAACTCCCTATCCCCCACATCATAATTCCGCTCCGCTGGCCCGAGTTTCTTCGAAAAAAAGGCACAGGGGCGGAGCTTCGGTGGCGCACCCGAACGCTGTGAGAGCACCGCTCCAACCCCAGCCTCGGATGCGTCCACCTCTACTATAAACGCCAAAGAAGGGTCCGGATGTGCCAACACCGGCGCCTCAGTAAACATCGCCTTCAACTTATGAAAAGCTCCGTTCGCCTCTGCTGACCACTGCAAACGCACCGGCCCCCCCTTCAGCAGTGAGGTAATAGGGGCAGCTACCTGACCAAAACCCCGGATAAACCTCCGGTAGTAATTGGCAAATCCCAAGAACCGCTGCACCTCCTTTACCGTGGTCGGAGTCGGCCAATTACGCACGGCCTTTACGCGGTCACCCTCCATTACCAAACCAGAGCTGGAAATGCGATAACCCAGGAAGGAAACTGATTGTTTGGAAAACTCACATTTCTCCGCCTTCACATACAGGTCATGCTCCAGCAGTCGTCTAAGAACCTTGCGCACAAGAGATACATGCGCAGTGCGTGTAGTGGAGTGGATCAAAATATCGTCAATATACACCACTACACCCTGTCCGTGCAGGTCTCTGAGAATCTCATCCACGAAGGATTGAAATATAGCTGGAGCATTCTTTAAACCGTATGGCATGACGAGGTACTCATAATGGCCAGACGTAGTGCTAAATGCAGTTTTCCACTCATCTCCCTCCCGAATACGTACCAGATTATAAGCACTCCTGAGATCCAGTTTAGTGAAGAACTGCGCTCCGTGAAATGATTCCACTGCCGTAGCAATGAGAGGTAGTGGGTAACTAAAACCCACTGTGATGGAATTTAGACCTCTATAATCAATACACGGACGTAAACCACCATCTTTTTTCTTCACAAAAAAGAAACTCGAAGAGACAGGTGACATGGAGGGCCGAATATACCCCTGTCCCAGAGCCTCGGTGATATAAGTTTCCATAGCCACCTTCTCCTCCTGGGACAAAGGATACACATGACTCCTGGGGAGTGCAGCGTTACCCTGGAGGTTTATCACGCAATCCCCCTGCCTATGGGGTGGTAATTGGGTCGCCTTCTTTTTACTGAAAACGATAGCCAAATCGTCATACTTAGCTGGAATGCGCACGGTGGAAACCTGGTCTGGACTCTCCACCGTTGTCGCACCGATGGAAACCCCTACACACCTGCCTGAACACTCATCAGACCACCCCTGTAGAGTTCCCTGTTTCCACGAAATCGTAGGATTATGAATAGCTAGCCAGGGAATCCCCAGTACAACTGGAAACGCAGGTGAATCGATAAGGAACAAACTAATTCGCTCCTTGTGATTCCCCTGCGTAATCATCTCCAACGAAATTGTGGCTTTCTTCACCAGCCCTGACCCTAATGGTCGACTATCTAAAGAGTGCACAGTAAAAGGGGGGTCTACTTTTACTAACGGAATCCTCAACCTCTGAGCGAGTCCGCGATCTATAAAGTTTCCAGCTGCGCCTGAATCTCCCAGTGCCTTATGCTGGAGAGAAGGAGAATAATTAAGGAAACAAATTAATAGGAAAATGTGACCAACAGGAAACTCTGGGAGAGTGTGGTGCTTACTCATCTGGGGTGACCGATGAGTGTTCTGCCTGCCCTCACGATTCCCAGATGAATTCCTCCAGCACCGACCAGACGTGTGCCCTCTCCGGCCACAACTGGTACAGGAGGAGCTTCCTCCTCCGATCTCCCTTGACGCAGTCCCTCCTAGCTCCATCGGGATAGGGGCAGGAGGATCAGGAGGTAGAACTGACAGGACCCTTTCAGAACGTCCACGAGCAGCTAGCAGATGGTCCAACCGGATCGACAGGTCTATCAGTCCATCCAGGCTAAGTGTAGTATCCCGACAGGCAAGCTCCCTACGGACGTCCTCTCTCAGGCTACACCTGTAATGGTCTATCAGGGCCCTGTCGTTCCACCCTGCTCCCGCAGCCAAGGTCCGGAACTCCAGCGCGAAGTCCTGCGCGCTCCTCGTCCCCTGTCTAAGATGGAACAATCTCTCACCCGCCGCTCGACCTTCTGGAGGGTGATCGAACACGGCCCTGAAACGGCGGATGAACTCCGGGTAGTTGTCCTTCGCTGAGTCGGGCCCGTTCCAGACCGCATTAGCCCACTCCAGGGCTCTACCGGTCAGGCATGTGATGAGGACCCATACTCTCTCCTCCTCCGAGGGGGCCGGCCGAACGGTGGCCAGGTAGAGGTCTAATTGAAGCAGGAATCCCTGGCACCCCGTCGCTGCTCCATCGTAATTCCTCGGAGGCGTCATGTGCAGAGCGCTGGAACCGGATCCAGATGGGGGAGATGGTAGAGTTGCTGGTGGGAGGGTCGGTGGGGTAGTAGTAGGGAAACCATTCCTCTCCCAACGATCCATCCTCTCCATCATCTGATCCATCGCTGATCCTAGGCGATGGAGGATGGACGTGTGATGTTGGACTCGCTCCTCCATAGTGGGAAGAGGAGTGGTCGCTGCTCCTGCTGACTCCATAGGAGGTGCGGGCTTCTGTTACGAATAAATGAGTGAAGAGGTGTGGAGTCAGGCGCAGAGAGCAAAAGATGTGGGAAAAACAACACGCTTTAATGTCCCGGAAACATAACATGAACAAAAGTGGAAACACAAATGAACAGAAATATAAACGGATAGCGTGAAACCCAAATGCCAACAAAAATACACTCAAACAAGAACACAGGCGAACAAGCCCGCACGAAACAGAAGCGGGCTGAACAGACTAATATAACCCTATCCTAACAACCAAACAAGAAACAGGTGCTACCAATTAGACAGAACTAAACGAACACAGAACAACGGATCGGCGATAGCTAGTAGACCGGCGACGACGACCGCCGAGCGCCACCCGAACAAGAAGGGGAGTCACCTTCAGTAATATTCGTGACATGGTTGTCCTTCTGGAAGGTTCTCCCATCTCCACAGAGGAACTCTAGAGCTCTGTCAGAGTGACCATCAGGTTCTTGAACACCTCCTTGACCAAGGCCCTTTAGCCCCAATTGCTAAGATTGGCCGGGCAGCCAGCTCTTGGAAAAGTCTTGGTAGGTCCAAACTTCTTCCATTTAAGATGATTGAGGCCACTATGTTCTTGGGGACCTTCAATTCTGCATAAATGTTTTAGTACCGTTCCCCAGATTCTCAACACAATCCTGTCTTGGAGCTCTACGGACAATTCCTTCGACCTCATGGCTTGGTTTTTTCTCTGACATGCACTGTCAACTGTGGCACCTTATATAGACAGGTGTGTCCCTTACCAAATCATGTCCAAGCAATTGAATTTACCACACTGGACTCCCAAGTTTTAGAAACATCTCAAGAATGATTAATGGAAACAGGATGCACCTGAGCTTAATTCTGAGTTTCATGGCAAAGGGCTTGAATACTTATGTAAATTCCTTTTTTTAATTGTATACATTTGCAAAATTTTCTAAAAACCTGTTATTGGTTTGTCATTATGGGGTATTGTGTGTAGATTGCTGAGGATAGTTTTATTTAATAAGTTTTAGAATAAGGCTGTAACGTAACAAAATGTGGAGTCCAAAGAAACCCAAAATAACCACATAAATATTCCCTTACCTTTGATGTTCTTCCATCAGAAGACGTAGAGGGAGTCATACTTACCCAATACATCGTTTGGTTTCACGTTGTGTGTCACTGTATTGGCAATATGCTAACAGCTTCAGCTGGAATGCATCAAAAATGACTTCTGGTCTAGCACTCTGCGCATTAAAACTTCCAATTTACATATTATATGTCGATTAAACTGGTCAAACGATGTGCAAATCGAGCTTTATGATGTTTTTAGCATGTAGAACAAAGGACAGCGCTAACAGACAAACCGGCTTCGAATGCTGCATGTTGGAAAAAGACGTACTCCAAATCGGCCGCGCGCAATAGAGTGCCCGGTTTTGAGAGGGACACGCGGAATTTCGCGCGCCAAAGGTGCAGGGCTCCTGCGATTCTCACAGTGAACGCGCCATTTGAAAGCAGACATCGCGCTGAACTGACAGAGACTGTTCATGGATCCGTAGCTGCCTGGGAAGGGTGTTGGCGATGACGTCAAAGTAGACCCAACTTTTCCATTGTTGACAGATTGTTTGGGAGAATGGCTCTCCTGAGACTTCTGCTTTACATACAGACATAATTTAAACGGTTTTAGAAACTTTAGAGTGTTTTCTATTCAATAATAATTTTTATATGCATATATTAGCAATTTTGGGTAAAAATATTTTCAGTTTACTATGGGTACGCACTTTCTCCAACAGGGGCAGTATAGAGCAGGATTTCTAAGAGGTTATTAAAGGATCTGACCCTTTTTTTTCCAATTTTTGCCTAAGATGACATACCCAAATCTAAAAAAAAGAGAGCAGTGGTTCAAACTGTAGAAGCCATTTCCTACATTTGAATAAAAAATGGATTTTTACATATGCTATATTTTTATCTCTGGGACCCTCAGGATGACCAATCAGAGCAAGATTACTGAATGTAAGTACATTATTTACCTTCAGAGGTGAATGTCAAACCAGTAGCTGTGATATATATATATATTCTTTTTTTGTGCACTCTCAAACAATAGCATGGTATTTTTTCACTGTAATAGCTAGTGTAAATTGGACATTGCAGTTAGATTAACAAGAATGTAAGCTTTCTGCCCATATAAGACATGTCAATGTCCTGGGAAATTTTTATTTTTATTTTTACTTACAACATCATGCTAATCATATTAGTGCATGTTAGCTCAACTGTCCCGCGATGGGAACACTAATCCCATTTGAGGTTAATGGGGGATCTGGTAGACATATGGAGACTTCCTTCTCTCAATCCTAGAGAGAAGGAATATTCATTTTATTCACATAACCATAAATATCAATTCAGGATAGATTACTTCCTAATTTCCAAGAGTATGAATAAAGAGGTGATAGATTGTAAAATAGGGTTTATTACTTTGACTGACCACCAACAGTGGAATTATGTATAGCAGTGGAGGCTGATATGTCTAAAAAAAAGCGTTAGATCGAGGATGAATACATCCTTATTCTAAGACTAAACATTTCATCTTAAGTGGGGTTTTTTTCAGACAAACATTGGTTCCACTGATAAATGAGTACAGTGTGGGAGGCCTATAAAGTTTGTTAGGGGAAAAATAATTGCACAAACCAGTAGAAAGAAAGGGAAAAATTAAAGAGTTGGAAAAAGTTATCCAAGAAAAGTCTGTGATCTGAAATTTAAATTACATGAGATCTATAACAAACAGGCTGAGTATGCAATGTTTTGGCAGAGGACCAACTTATATGAAAAAGCAGGTTAAATTATTGGCTAGAATTTTTTTTTTTAAGATTCCAGTTTTGTAATACCAGCTATCGAAAATGAAAGTGGGGAGGTACTGACTGGTACGAAATATATTGACAGTGTGTTATTCAACGCTTTATAAGTCTGAATGTAACTTAGTTCATTTGTATGCCTTAAAAAAATAAAAAATTGAGCTTCTGTCCCCAAATCAAATAAAAGATTTGGATGCTCCTATACTAGAATTTGAGATAACAGCTATCATCTCAACGAAGTCTGAAAAGTCACCAGGATAAGACGGCTTCCCGGTTAAGTATTATAAGAGGAATATTATTGACGTATTAGCCCATATATTAACACGGGTGTGAGCAGCAGCTCTGGAACTTGAGCAGCTACCTGACACTTTTACTGAGACGCTCATTTCATTCATTCTCAAGAAGGATAGAGACCCCACTGACCTAGGCAGTTTTCGCCCTATCATTTTAATCGGAGTTGATTGGTAAGGTGCTCTCCAAAGTACTAGCCAATGAGGCTGGAGAAGGTTCTACCTCATATTATTCACACATATCAGGTGGGATTTGTAAAAAAGTAGAACTTCCACAGACAATCTAAGACGTTTGCTTCACCTCGTGGCTGAGTCAAAAAGAGGATACTCAGGTGGCAGCCCTTTCCCTTGATGCGGAGAAGGCATTCAATAGGGTGGAGTGGGGCTTCTTGACATATACCGTTAAACCCAGGGCCAAAGCCAAACTTTATCAGGTGGGTTAAGGTATTATACTCCAATCCAAGAGCAGCAGTCCTTACAAATGGTATGGTCTCTTCCTTTTTGAATTTGTCATGGGGAACCCAGCAGGGCAGTCCTCTCTCACCTCTCCTTTTTAGCACTTGGCAGCAGCAAACAGAACTGATTCAGGAATCAAAGGAGTGATGGGAGGTGCCAGAGAGCACAAGCAATCCCTTATGTTTTTAACACAATTGACACATTCTCACAGATATCTGGTTATAGGATTAATTGGCAGAGGTCAAAGGCTATGCCTGTATCCAAGTTATATGGGGCGGCAGCAAAGCCTAGTGGTTAAAGCGTTGGACTAGAAAGGTTGCAAGATCGAATCCCTGAGCTGACAAGGGGCAAAATCTGTCATTCTGCCCCTGAACAAGGCAGTTAACCCATATAGGCCATCATTGAAAATAAGAATTTGTTCTTAACTGACTTGCCTAAAAAGAAAAATATCCTCCTGTTGCAATTGCTTAATTTCTGTTAACAGGGATGAACTGGGCAGACTGAGCAACGAACTACAGAATATCATGCAAATTAATGATGCCACTACTACAAAAAATAAATAATAATCTTGATAAATGGATGTTGCTTAATCTTACTTTATAGGGCAAAAGAAATGGTGTTAAAATAGGTGTGCCGCCTTAGTTCAATGATGTGTCCATGATGCTGCCTTCCTTACTATTTAAGCAATTACAATCAAATGATTAAGGATTACCTTTGGGATGGGAAAACCCCCAGAATAAATGTGAACAAGTTATATGCTCCAAGGGATAGAGGGAGACTAGCATTATCCAATGTAGAACTATGTAACATATGATGTGATTTAGCCAAATTGGCTACGTCACACTGGGGCAACTATGATTCCCATTTGGAATGGACTCGGATTGAGAGGTTTAAACATATTGGTTTGTGCTTTCAGTTTTGCACGAATGATGCAGTCTTGGTTTTAATAGTCACAGTGGGTAAAACATCTCCTATGCATTTCCTGATAAACTCAGTCACCGTATCGATGTTATTCTAAGAGGCTACCCGGAACATATCACATTTTATTAGTCGGTGTGGGGGCACCGGTTAGTTGAGGTAGTAGGTAGAGTTAATTAAAGTGGCTATGCATAGATGACAGCAGAGTGGCAGTGGTGTGGAGAAGGGAGGGGCGCAATGTGAATAGTCTGGGTAGCCATTTGATTAAATGTTCAGGAGTCTTATGGCTTGGGGGTAGAAGCTGTTAAGAAGCCTCTTGGACCTAGACTTGGAGCGCTGGTACCGCTTGACATGTGGTAGCAGAGAGAACAGTCTATGACTAGGGTGGCTGGAGTCGTCGACAATTTTCAGGGCCTTCCTCTGACACCGCCTGGTATAGAGGTTCTGGATGGCAGGAAACTTGGCCCCAGTGATGTACTGGGCCGTTCGCACTACCCTCTGTAGTGCCTTGCTGTCGGAGGCCGAGCAGTTGCCATACCAGGCACCTTCTCGATGGTGCAGCTGTAGAACCTTTTGAGGAGGACCCATGCCAAATCTTTTCAGTCTCCTGAGGGGGAATAGGTTTTGTATCCCAGTCCGCGTGATCAAAATCATGTTGAAGCATGGATTGGTCAGATCAGCATTGAATAGTCTGTAGCACGGGTACTTCCTGTTTGAGTTTCTGCCTATAGGAAGGGAGAATTAAAATGGAGTCGTGATCAGATTTGCCGAAGGGAGGGCGGGGGAGGGCCTTGTAGGTTTTTCAAATAGTTTAGTAGCAGTGGTCCAATATTTTGTCAGAGCGAGTGCTACAGTCAATGTGTTGGTAAAACTTCGGTAGCATTTTCCCCAGATTAGCTTTGTTTAAATCCCCGGCTACAATAAATCCGGCCTCAGGATATGTGGTTTCCAGTTTGCATATAGTACAGTATAGTTTTGAGAACCATGTTTCCGTGAAACAGAGTATGTTACAATCACTGATGTCTCTCTGGAGAGCTCGTTAATTCGTGGATTTGCATAGGAAAACATACATTTATCTGGGATGTAGGGCTTAGACAAGGCCTGTGTGCACTAGGGGATCTACAGTTTATGTTTACATACACCTTAGCCAAATACATTTAAACTCAGTTTTTCACAATTCCTGATATTTAATCCTAGTAAAAATTCCCTGTTTTAGGTCAGTTAGGATCACCAATTTATTTTAAGAATGGGAAATGTCAGAATAATAGTAGAGCAAATGATTTATTTCAGCTTTTATTTCTTTCATCACATTCCCAGTGGGTCAGAAGTTTACATAGTATTTGGTAGCATTGCCTTTAAATTGTTTAACTAGGGTCAAATGTTTTGGGTAGCCTTCCACAAGCTTCCCACAATAAGTTGGGTGAATTATGGCCCATTCTTCCTGACAGAGCTCTTGTAACTGAATCAGGTTTGTAGACCTTGCTCGCACACGCTTTTTCACTTCTGCCCACACATTTTCTATGGGATTGAGATCAGGGCTTTGTGATGGCCACTCCAATACCTTGACTTTGTTGTCCTTAAGCCGTTTTGCCACAACTTTGTAAGTATGCTTGGGGTCATTGTCCATTTGGAAGACCCATTTGTGACCAAGCTTTAACTTGCTGAGTGATGTCTTGAGATGTTGCTTCAATATATCCACATAATCTTCCACCCTCATGATGACATCTATTTTGTGAAGTGCACCAGTCCCTCCTGCAGCAAAGCACCCCCACAACATGATGCTGCCACCCGGTGCTTCACGGTTGGTATGGTGTTCTTCAGCTTGCAAGCATCCCCCTTTTTCCTCCAAACATAACGATGGTCATTATGGCCAAACAGTTCTATTTTTGTTTCATCAGACCAGAGGACATTTCTCCAAAAAGTACAATCTTTGTCCCCATGTGCAGTTGCAAACCGTAGTCTGGCTTTTTTTATGGCAGTTTTGGAGCAGTGGCTTCTTCTTTGCTGAGTGGCTTTTCAGGTTATGTCGATATAGGACTCGTTTTACTGTGGATATAAATACTTTTGTAGCTGTTTTCTCCAGCATCTTCACAATGTCCTTTGCTGTTGTTCTGGAATTGAATTGCACTTTTAGCACCAAAGTACGTTCATCTCTAGGAGACAGAACGCGTCTCCTTCCTGAGCGGTATGACGGCTGTGTGGTCCCATGGTGTTTATACTTGTGTATAATTGTTTGTGCAGATGAACATGGTACCTTCAGGCCTTTGGAAATTACTCCCAAAGATGAACCAGACTTGTGGAGGTTTACAATGTTTTTTCTGAGGTCTTGGCTGGTTTCTTTTGATTTTCCCATGATGTCAAGCAACGAGGCACTGAGTTTGAAGGTAGGCCTTGGAATACATCCACAGGTACACCTCAAATAGACTCAATTGATGTCAATTAGCCTATCAGAAGCTTCTAAAGCCATAACATCATTTTCCGGAATTGTCCAAGCTCTTTAAAGGCACAGTCAACTTAGTGTATGTAAACTTCTGACCCAGTGGAATTGTGATACAGTGAATTTTAAGTGAAATATACTGTCTGTAAACAATTGTTGGAAAACGACTTGTGTCATGCATAAAGTAGATGTCCTAACCGACTTGCCAAAGCTATAGTTTGTTAACAAGAAATTTGTGGAGTGGTTGAAGAACAAGTTTTAACTTCTTAAGGACGTGGTACCGAAGTGGGGACCACAATCAGCGGAAATGTTCAAGAGCGCCACCTATAGAGGTTGATAAACCTCAAACTTTCATTAAAATTGACATACAATATACTGAATTAAAGCTACACTCGTTGTGAATCTATCCACCAAGTCAGATTTGTAAAATGCTTTTCGGCGAAAGCATGAGAAGCTATTATCTGATACCATGCACCCTCAAAAATACTGCAACGTCACCTAACGACAGATTTTGCGTTAGCCGTCGCAAACCCAAACGCTGAAATAAAATATAAAACATTCATTACCTTTGACAAGCTTCTTTCTTGGCACTCCTAGATGTCCCATAAACATCATTTAGGGTCTTTTTTCGATTAAATCGGTCCATATATAGCCTAGATATCGATCTAAGAATACTGTGATATAAACGGAAAAAATAGCGTTTCATAACGTAACGTCATTTTTTAAAATTCAAAAAGTCGACGATAAACTTTCACAAAACACTTCGAAATACTTTTGTAATGCAACTTTAGGTATTAGTACACGTTAATAAGCGATAAAATTCCTCAGGAGGCGATGTAAAATCTTTAGCTTGTCCGTGTAGAAAAAGATGTCTGAAAAGGGTCGACCAAAAATCTGGGCGGAGACAGCAGGGAAGGAGTTCCCTTGTTTGGGTTAGACCAAGAATCAATTGCGAATCAAATGACATGACTCTAGACAACCTGTGGAAGCTGTAGGCAATGTAAACTCGGCTCTATTTAATTCGGTTCACTTTGAACAATTGCCTGTAGTTGCGGAAGGATATATTTTTCCATTTTCAGTGAACAGATTGCCCTGCACTTTTCGATGAAACGCCCCTTCTGTAAATGCCACAGCAGTTTTGGAAATGTCTGAGTGTTTTCTATCCACACATACTAATCATATGCATATACTATATTCCTGGCATGAATAGCAGGGCGCTGAAATGTTGCGCGATTTTTAACAAAAAGCTGCGAAAATTCGCAACATCCTTAACAAGTTTTAATGACTCCAACCTAAGTGTATGTAAACTTCCAACTTCAACTGTATGTGAGAAAGGAGTGCTTACAGTGTGTCCTATGAGGTTCTGGAGAAATTTTATTTGCCAGATAAGATTTCTGGAAATATTTACAATTAAGGAGCTGCATGGGGTCTCTTATGAGTATTAAACTCCAGAGAATTTAAAACTTGTTAGAATAATATTTTGTGTTACCAGGAATATCACACTCCGCTTCACTCCGTGTTTTTTGTAATGTTCTCGTATGCACGATATGGAAACGGAGAATTTAAGGTTGATTTGGCAAGTGGAAAACTTAATTGTGACATTGAGGAGGATGTATGGAAAAAATATTGTACCATGGATACAGTTAGGAAATGTACACATTATAAGATTGTTCATAGTTACCATTGGACCCCAGTTAAATTACATAAAATGGGTTTATTGCTAAATATGTTATGCTGGAAAGGAGGTTCGTAAAAACCCTATCCCAGAGTCCCCACAGCTGTGCGTATTAGGGGATATACACTACATGACCAAAAGTATGTGGACACATGCTCATCGAACATCTCATTTCAAAATCATGGGCATTAATATGGAGTTGGTCCCCCCTTTGCCGCTATAACAGCCTCCACTCTTCTGGGAAGGCTTTCCACTAGATGTTAGAGCATTGCTGCAGGGACTTGCTTCCATTCAGCCATGAGAGCATTAGTGAGGTCGGGCAATTATAGTGCGCAATTAAGCCTGGCTCACATTCCTATTCATCCCAAAGGTGTTCTATTGAGTGGAGATCAGGGCTCTGCAGGCCAGTCAAGTTCTTCTACACCGTTCTCAACAAACCATTTCTGTATGGCCTCGCTAACTATGTTTAATTGTTACCCAATTTAAATTAATCATGTAACAATTAACACATTAGGATTTGGGGCACCACAGAAGAGGTTGTTTAAAGAGTTACCATCTCCTGAATTAAATTCTATGATATCTATTACCTTGCTCATGATTCAGTACTACACAAATTGGTTTAATTATTTATTTACTAGCTAACTCAATAACACAGAGTACCCCCTTTACACGAGACAAAGGTCCCTAGTGGACTGACAAAATATGATGGCTTGTTACAACATAGATGGGGGGGAGAGAGGGAGAAAAAGGAACACTTATCATTGAGACATTTCAGAACTATTTTCACAGTAACGTTAATCATATAGTTTGTACACGAATCGCTTCCCGTTTGGAATAAGAAATCATTAATGTATTTACGTGTGGGTGTCTTTGTCCGTCGTGTAGTCCTGAACAGAACTACAGAGTTCACTCTGTTCCATTCGCTCCCGAAGCTGCATATTACGTCAGCCATGCCGATGGTTCCAGTGGGGTGATGAGAGTAGCGTACTACGGTGATTTGACAAGGGTAGTAGGATGCTTTGAAGAGTTTGAGATATTTGACTCAGGACAGCTAATCAGCTGTACCAGTGATTGTCTGAGGGGTGAGTTTGTTGCCTCTTCCTCCTCTTGTTGATTATTCAGGGTTCGGGATTCAGACCACTATGGACATGAGCTGCAGCTCACCATCTCTCTCGTCTAAAAGAAGGTGAATTTATTTCTTCACCTCGTGTTGAGGTTCAGCGTTCCAACCATTTCAAACGTGTAGCTCCGCCTTATGTTTCCTGGTCTAATGTTAATTTCGTTACCAAGCCATTTTATTCACTCTGGCTGAAAAGGACGGTTCCATCAGTCTGACACGCTCTCCAACCTCACTCGGGGTGTGGCTACTTACTTATGCACAGTTTATAGCAGATAGATTTTATTTTTATTTCACCTTTATTTAACCAGGTTTGAGAACAAGTTCTCATTTACAATTGCGACCTGGCCAAGATAAAGCAAAGCAGTTCGACACATACAACAACACAGAGTTACACATGGAGTAAAACAAACATACAGTCAATAATACAGTAGAAAAATAAGTCTATATACGATGTGAGCAAATGAGGTGAGATAAGGGAGGTAAATAAAGGCAAAAAAAAGGCCATGGTGGCGAAGTAAATACAATATAGCAAGTAAAACACTGGAATGGTAGATTTGCAGTGGAAGAATGTGCGAAGTAGAAATAGAACTAATGGGGTGCAAAGGAGCAAAATAACTAAATAAATACAGCAGGGGAAGAGGTTGTTGTTTGGGCTAAATTATAGATGGGCTATGTAACAGGTGCAGTAATTTGTGAGATACTCTTATACCTCCTAAAATCACATGCATATCTTAACAAAATACTTTAATTTTTCATATTATATGCGCAACATATTGGATGGAAACTTGACAAAGGGGATATACTTTCCAAGTTACAGTATTTCATCCATACAGTTTTTAATGTCATCACAAAATGAAAAGCAATATTACATTTGTTTTCCATAGTTCTTTACTGACCGTTCCCCACATATTTATGTTAGAATTATTGTCCTCACAGGACAGTCTTGACACTATGCATTCGGGCAAGTAGCGTTCTCCTGGCATCCGCCAAACCCAGATTCGTCCGTCAGACTGCCAGATGGTGAAGCGCGATTCATCACTCCAGAGAATGTGTTTCCACTGCTCCAGAGTCCAAGCTTTACACCACACCAGCTGAAGTTTTGCATTGCGTTTGGTGATCTTAGGCTTGTGTGCGACTGCTCAGCCATGGGAACCCATTTCATGAAGCTCCTCTCAACAATTATTGTGCTGACATTGCTTCCCGAGGCAGTTTGGAACTCGGTAGTGAGTGTTGCAACCAAGGACAGTTGATTTTTACGCACTTCAGCAATCGGTGGGCCCGTTCTGTGAGCTTGTGTGGCCTACCACTTCACGGCTGGGCCACTGTTGCTCCTAGACGTTTCCACTTCACAATAACAGCACTTACAGTTGACTTGGGCAGCTCTAGCAGGAAAGCAATTTGACGAACTGACTTGTTGGAAAGGTAGCATCCAATGACGGTGCTGCTGCCAATGTTTGTCTATGGACATTGCATGGCTATGTGCTTGATTTTAGACACCTGTCAGCAACGGGTATGGCTGAAATAGCCAAATCCACTCATTTGAAGGGGTGTCCACATTCTTTTGTGTATATATAGTGCATCTCTGCCTTTGTATTGTTGGCCTATTTGTTTAAGGATGATGTTGTCTTTGCATAGAATGCAACACATTAGTGTATCTCATCCTACCACTGATCCCTCTGTCCGTTTAATGATTGATATATTGTGCTGTGTTGCTGTTTGCTTAATGATTGATATATTGCATTGTGTTTGCTTAGCAAATGCTTTTATTGAAAGCAATTGCCCGACTAATTATACCAGTGAATCCCTACAGCCATTCGGGCTGTTACCTTCTAAAGGGCACATGGGCAGTATAATCCAGATGGGATTGGAACAGACAAAACCCTCTGATCCATTGTTCATTTATTAAACTGCTTGCCCTCACACAAATAAATCAAATGTGTTAGATGTATTACCTCATCGTATCCCCAGGTGACAACATCCTGGCAGTACTGAAGCACCTGGTCATGTCTGAGGAGCTGGCAGACTCGTCCAAGTATGCCCATGGCAACATGGTGTTCTTTGACCTGCTTGGCATGGTGATGGTGGCGTACCCGGCCCATGTTGGCACCATCATCAACTACATGACTGCCATAGCAACCTTCCTCTACCTGTTTAAGAAGTGCTTCCATCCCAGCAATATGGGTAAGGGTTCTCAAGAGCATATTTTATTTTATTAGTTCATTTGTTTGTGTTTTTATTAAATGGATAGGACCCGTGGAAAGGAGAGGTTGGAGGAGTGCGAGGCAGAAAGTCAATGGTTCTGATTCGAACCCACGCCGACGTGTTCCAGGTTCAGCGGCACGAAGCACATGACACTCTGCCCTCTAATGGGTGTTGTATGTTTGTGAAGAATGTTAATGTGGTCTAAGAGTCCGTGCAGAGCAGGTTGGTCTGGTTATGTAACCTGGGCACAGGGTATTTTCTAGTGCGGAATAGCCAACTCCTATGGAGGCTAGACTCCATTTACAGGCTAGATATTTTCTTCTGAGGTAGGTTAAAGCCGATGACGTCTGTATATCCCCTGTCTCTCTACCAGGAGGTTGTTACGTGAAGGAGTTGGCGTGGGCCGCGGTGGCGGTCATCCTCAGCTGGTTGGTCACTCTGCTGACCGTGATCTTTGTAGCCTTTGTGGTGTCACTGATGGGACGATCCATGTTCTGGTAGTAACACTTGAAACACACATTCTCTTCAGGAAATGTACCTTTTCTAGTTTATTCTGTTTTTGTTTCAAAACATTGAGATATAATATTGAGTATAACAAGAAAGTATATATGGAAGTAAACTTATCAAATCAATGTTTGTTCTGTATGTATATATTGGCTCGTCCCTACCACCCACTTTGGAGGACAATTCTATAATTTATTTGAAATAATGTTGAATATTGACATTACATATCAAGACAAGACGTCAAGTCAATTTTGCATAAATATTGTATTTTCCATTGTACTCTCTTTAGGTACAACCACTTCTACACCTGCATGTTTATGTACGGTTCTGCTGCCACTGGGATGATGGTCCTCTTCCACACACTTTCCAAGAACCTCTATGGGGTGAGGTGTGTGTGTGTGTGTGTGTGTGTGTGTGTGTGTGTGTGTGTGTGTGTGTGTGTGTGTGTGTGTGTGTGTGTGTGTGTGTGTGTGTGTGTGTGTGTGTGAGAAAGGTATTCTCAGGAAGGTATTGGTGTGTGTGTGTGTGAGAAAGGTATTCTCAGGAGGATATTTAGAGTGTGCAGACATGCACAGTGGCTAGTAATAATGAAGTGGTTTTGAACTCTGAACAGCCTGTGAATTAGGCCTCTGTTGGTGCTCAGCTCAAACATCTATAAGTGGAGCTGGGAGAGAGTGTAAACAGGGGGAAAGAGAGCGCGAACAGGGGGAAAGAGAGCGCGAGCAGGGGGAAAGAGAGCGTGAGCAGGGGGAAAGAGAGTGCGAGCAGGGGGAAAGAGAACACGAGCAGGGGAAAACAAGAGAGCGAGCAGGGGGAACAAGAGCGCAAGCAGGGGGAACAAGAGAGTGCGAGCAGGGGGAAAGAGAGCGCGAACAGGGGGAAAGAGAGTGCGAGTAGGGGGAAAGAGAGCGCGAACAGGGGGAAAGAGAGTGCGAGCAGGGGAAAACAAGAGAGCGAGCAGGGGGAAAGGGAACACGAGCAGGGGAAAACAAGAGAGCGAGCAGGAGAAAACAAGAGAGCGAGCAGGGGGAAAGAGAGTGCGAGCAGGGGAAAACAAGAGAGCAGGCAGGGGGAAAGAGAACACGAGCAGGGGAAAACAAGAGAGCGAGCAGGGGAAAACAAGAGAGCGAGCAGGGGAAAACAAGAGCGCAAGCAGGGGGAAACGAGAGCGAGCAGGGGGAAAGAGAGAGCGAGCAGGGGGAACAAGAGCGCAAGCAGGGGGGAACAAGAGAGCGGGCAGGGGGAAACGAGAGCGGGCAGGGGGAAACGAGAGCGAGCAGGGGGAAAGAGAACACGAGCAGGGGAAAACAAGAGAGCGAGCAGGGGGAACAAGAGCGCAAGCAGGGGGAACTAGAGAGTGCGAGCAGGGGGAAAGAGAGCGCGAGCAGGGTGAAAGAGAGCGCGAGCAGGGGGAAAGAGAGCATGAACAGAGGGAAAGAGAGCGCGAGCAGGGGGAAAGAGAGCGCGAACAGGGGGAAAGAGAGCGCGAGCAGGGGGAAAGAGAGTGCGAGCAGGGGAAAACAAGAGCGCGAGCAGGGGGAAAGAGAACACGAGCAGGGGAAAACAAGAGAGCGAGCAGGGGGAAAGAGAGCGCAAGCAGGGGGAACAAGAGCGCAAGCAGGGGGAAACGAGAGCGAGCAGGGGGAAAGAGCGCGAGCAGGGGGAACAAGAGCGTGAGCAGGGGGAACAAGAGAGCGCGAGCAGGGGGAAACGAGAGCGAGCAGGGGGAAAGAGAGCGCGAGCAGGGGGAAAGAGAGCGCGAGCAGGGGGAAACAAGAGAGCGAGAGAGAGAGAGAGAGAGAGAGAGAGAGTAATAATCTGATTGCAGCTGTAAAGTGGTAATAATGTGTTTGCCCTTTAGTGACCTGCCTCTCTATGGGTTTTCTCCTGCTGTAAATGTCACCCAGGTTTCTTCCATGCCCTTGCTGACCCCTCTCACTCCGTGTGTCTGTCTGTTCCTCCTGCAGGGTGTGCGTCGCCTGGAGGTGGGGGAGCTCTACTTTGATGTGAGCCTGTTGCTGTGGTGTGGCGCGCTGGTTTACTTCACAGCTCACGGCCTTTGCTCTGCCTACGTCCCCATGCTCATGGTGGCCTTCCCTCTGGCCACCAAGCTGCTCCTGGCCAGGGAGTTCAAACTCCGAGGTAAAGAGACTAGAGTGGTCAAAACATTGTGCCACACTGTACCTGGGTCTGTGTTACAGATTTCTAACTTTTCTTTGAATTTCTCTCCCATGAGGAAGTTCCTTTTCATGGAGAATAAATGGATACGGGTTAGTGTTGGATACTAGGGTTGGATACTAGGGTTGGATACTAGGGTTGGGTGATATTTTGCGGTGACCTCTTCTACGGTATGCTACTCCAAATATCTCGATGTCCAATATAATCGTTTGACCAAATCCTTTTTTTGTTTGATGTTGTACTGATTACCAATATTATAGTCACATCCTCATTAAAGAATCTTTGTGTGGCAAAAAAATGAGGCCTGAGTTAATTCATTTGGACTTCATTTTCAACATATCGATATAGCCTAACTGATAAAAAAAAAGGCCATTTTTATTTGTGAAGTTCAAATAGAGCATAGTCTTTCTTCCACTTCACGATATATCGTCAATGTCAAATATCACGATATTCTATTTTAATCATATATCAACCCAACTCTACTGGATACTGTTCATTGGTCCCATTGTTGTTATTATTACGTGTGATGTTTAATTAGAAAGTCTTTTTCAGTTCATTTCAGCTCAGCAACAACACTGATGCATTGATATGTCTAACCATTATAGTTTTTTTTAAATGGAAAGGCAGGAACTGTTATTATTCTGGCTGTTAATATGTCTCTCCTGTCCTGCTTTGGTCCAGGTGTAGCTGTGGATAACTCTGTGCTCTACCAGCTGGGTTAGGGTTAGTTCATGTAAATGTATCTCTCCTGTCTATATCTCCAGGTGCTTCGGTGAAGTACTCTGTGCTCTACCAGCTGGGTCTGGCTTTGCCCTATGTCCACTTCATGTCCCTGATCTGGTTGGTGTTTGAGATCTTCACGCCAACCCTGGGGAGGATCAACACATGCCCTCCTGATGTGGTCCTGGCCACCATCGTCACCTTCACCACACTCTTCTTCTCCTCCTTCTTTGTCAGTACAGTTACTGTACCTCTTTAGCGAAAGATTAGAAACTCAACTGTCTTGTTTCAAGTGTCTCTTAGGAGCAAAAATGTGATGACAGGTAAAACCACTGTGTTTTTAAGCCTCTCTCGTTCTCCTTTTCTGTCTGTTTTCTTCTCTCTTCCAGCTCCACTTAATCTACCTGGCCAGGTCTACTAAGTGGCTGTTGGCAGGTCTGGGAACAGTGTTTACTGTGTTTCTGTTGCTTGTATCCTGCGGTATGTTCTTTCCCTACACAGCAGACCCCTCCGGCCCACGCCCCAAACGGGTCTCCATCCAGGTGAGACCATCTGAGGCTCTTTCTGCTTATATACACACACACACACACACACACACGACAGCTTTTTATTTAACCTTTTATTTATCCAGGCAAGTCAGTTAATAACAAATCTATTATTTTAATGAAATTCATTAATGGTTTATTTAGTTATAAACAGATACAAACACATTGACACATTGAATAAACTTTTATTATCTGATGCGGGGACCCCCCCAAAAGCACACCACTCGTATCTTCCACGGTCTGGACGGCCAGGTGGAGAGTAGAGACTCAGGTCTGTGGATCAACAGCTGTGACTACACTGGCATGCAGCACATCACGTCTATCATACCAGAGATCAATGATACCATCAAGACCAATTGTCAGGAGGACAGGCCTTTCTGTGGCTTCCCCTGGTTCAGATCTGATAAGTAAGTCACACCCACAGAATTAAGGGGAACGTTATTATAATTATAATACATTATGATACTGTTGTTTAACGTTCTGTTGCCCGTGATGGATTCTGTTTATGTCTTATGACTTGATGGTGCTCTGTCCATGTAGTTAGGCGGATCATATCTTTCTTTGACTTGTTTTATGACATTGTATGTATGTTTCTGCATATGTACCAAGATGTTCAAATAAACCTAAACTTAACCTAAACCTCGTAGAACGCACAGTATCAGTCAACAGTTTGGACACACCTACTCATTTTTTTATTTAACCTATATTTAACTAGGCAAGTCAGTTTAGAACAAATTCTTATTTACAATGACTGCCTACAAATTCAAGGGTTTGTCTTTATTTTTTTACTATTTTCTACATTGTAGAATAATAGTGAAGACATCAAAACTATGAAATAACACACATGGAACCATGTAACCAAACAATTGTTAAACATATCAAAATACATTTTAGATTCTTCAAAGTAGCCACCCTTTGTGTTAACGACAACTTTGTACACTCTTGGCATTCTCTCAACCACCTTCGTGAGGAATGCATTTCCAACAGTCTTGAACGAGTTCCCACATATGCTGAGCACTTGTTGGCTGCTTTTCCTTCACTCTGCAGTCCTACTCATCCCAAACCATCCCAATTTGGTTGAGGTCAGGTGATAGTGGAGGCCATGTCATCTGATGCAGCACTCCATCACTCTCCTTGGTCAAATAGCCCTTAAACAGCCTGGAGGTGTGTTGGGTCATTGTCCTGTTGAAAAACAAAAGATAGTCCCACTAAGAGCAAAGCTGATGGGATGGTGTATCGCTGCAGAATGCTGTGTAGCCATGCTGGTTAAGTGTACCTTGAATTCTAAATAATTCACAGACAGTGTCACCAGCAAAGCTATCACAACATCACACCTCCTTGCTTCACTGTGGGAACCACACATGCAGAGATCATCCATTCACCTACTCTGCATCTCACAAAGACACATTTGTACTCATCAGACCAAAGGACAGATTTCCATTAGTCTAATGTACATTGCTCGTGTTTCTTGGCCCAAGCAAGTCTCTTCTTCTTATTGGTGTCCTTGAGTAGTGGTTTCTTTGTAGCAATTAGACCATGAAGGCCTGATTCATGCAGTCTCCTCTGAACAGTTGATGTTGAGATGTGTCTAGAACTTGAACTCTGCAGCCTTAATAAATGCTTCACAATCTGAGGTGCAATCCTCTGCAGCAGAGGTAACTCTGGGTCTTCCTTTCCTGTGGCGGTCCTCATGAGAGCCATTTTCATCATAGCGCTTCATGGTTTTTGCAACTGCATTTGAAGAAACTTTCAAAGTCCTTGAACTTTTCCAGATTGAATGACCTTCATGTCTTAAAGTAATGATGGACTGTCATTTCTCTTTGCTTATTTGAGCTGTTATTGCCATAATATGGACTTGGTCCTTTACCAAATAGGGATATCTTCTGTATACCACCCCTACCTTGTCACAACACAACTGATTGGCTCAAACGAATTAAGAAGGAAAGAAATTCCACAAATTAATTTTTAACAAGGCACACCAGTTAATTAAATTGCATTCCATGTGACTACCTCATGAAGCTAGTTGAGAGAATGCCAAGAGTGTACAAAGCTGTCATCAAGGCAAAGGGTGGCTACTTTGAAGAATCTCAATCTATATTTAGATTTGTTGAACACTTTTTTGGTTACTGCATGACTCCATATGTGTTATTTCATAGTTTAGATGTCTTCACTATTATTCTAGTCGGTGTGTCCAAACTTTGACTGGCACTGTATACTTAAAAAGAAAGAAACTGTTTTTAAAATGTTACTATATCATGCATATACCATATATTTATTTTTGAACACTTCCAGGCAAGTTTTGACTGGTTCAGCAAAAAAAAGAAGAAAAAAAGTCTGAAAAAAAAAAAACTTTTCTTGTTTTCAGGAATAACTGGTACCTCCCAGCCCCTGAGGTCTTTCCCAAGTCTCCTGTGGAGTTTCAGCTCCTTTCTAAAGAGGAGACAAAATGGGGAACAGTTAGGTTGACTTTTGAAGTCAAAGGTGAGATGTCCCTTTCATCCTCTAATCCTCTGCACCGTGTATCTACATCCTCTCCTCCTACCTTCTGTAAGATCCAATACCCCTCCCAGCTCTTTCCAAATATTTTGTAAAAATGGCACTACCATCGTGTGACTAGAACCCATAGTTTGTTACATCATGTGTTCAGGATTAACTCCCGACCCTATGCGTTGTGTGTCTAACTGTGTGTGTGTGACTATATAGATATGTATGTGTGTCCTCCAGGTCCCAGCCACATGTCCCTCTACCTCATGCCCCACCGAGGAGCCTCTCTGTCTAGCTGGTGGTTTGGGGACGGCACCCCCCAGTTATACCTGGCTAGAGAGTATTTCATATTCTACACCCATGGCCTGGATGCCCCACCCTGGAACTTCTGGTTCGAAATACAGGTATTGAATATTAGGGATTTAAGGTTCCAAGCAGGCAAAGCTGGTGACAATCAAAACTGGGTGTTATCTGATTGTAAATGACATAATTTGGACCAGTTGTGCCTGCTGGGTTAGCGCTTAATTTCATACATTGTGTGCGAAAAAAAGCAATGTACAGTACCAGTCAAAAGTTGATACACCTACTCATTCAAGTTTAGTTTTAAAAAAATAAAAAAATTATACAATTTTCTACTTTGTAGAATAATAGTGAAGACATCACAACTATGAAATAACAAATATGGAATGATGAGGTAACCAAAAAAGTGTTAAACAAATCAAAATATATTTTATATTTGAGATTCTTCAAAGTAGCCACCCTTTGCCTTGATAACAGCTTTGCGAATTCTCTCAACTGGAATGCTTTTCCAACAGTCTTGATGGAGTTCCCACATATGCTGAACACTTGTTGGCTGCTTTTCCTTCACTCGTTCACTCTGAGATCCAACTCATCCCAAACCATCTCAATTGGGTTGAGGTCAGGTGATTGTGGATGCCAGATCATCTGATGCAGCACTCCATCACTCTCCTTCTTGGTCAAATAGCCCTTACACAGATGATAGTCCCACTAAGTGCAAACCAGATGGGAAGGCGTATCGCTGCAGAATCCTGTGGTAGCCATGCTGGTTAAGTATATCTTGAATTCTAAATAATTCACAACAGTGTCACCAGCAAAGCAGCCCACACCACCTCCTCCTCCATGCTTCACAGTGGGAACCACGCATGCGGAGATAATCCGTTCACCTACTCTGCGTCTCACAAAGACACGGCAGTTGGAGCCAAAAATCTCAAATTTGGACTCCTCAGACCAAAGGACAGATTTCCACCGGTCTAATGTCCATTGCTCCTGGACTTCCTGACGGGCCGCCCCCAGGTGGTAAGGGTAGGGAACAACACGTCTGCCACGCTGATCCTCAACACTGGGGCCCCTCAGGGGTGTGTACTTAGTCCCCTCCTATACTCCCTGTTCACCCACGACTGCTTGGCCAAACACGACTCCAACACCGTCATTAAGTTTGCTGACTAAACAACAGTGGTAGGCCGGATCACTGATTGGCTCAAACACATTAAGAAGTTAAGAAATTCCACAAATTAACAAGGCACACCTGTTAACCTGTTGCGACGAGCCATCCCGGATCCGGGATCGTGAATACAGCCTCAAACTCATTACCATAACGCAACGTTAACTATTCATGAAAATCGCAAATGAAATGAAATCAATATGCTGTCATCTCAGATTTTCAAAATATGCTTCTCAACCATTGCAAAACAAGCATTTGTGTAACACTATTGATAGCTAGCGTAGCATTTAGCGTAGCATTTAGCGTTAGCATTCAGCAGGCAACATTTTCACAAAAAACAGAAAAACATTCAAATAAAATCATTTACCTTTGAAGAACTTCAGATGTTTTCAATGAGGAGACTCTCAGTTAGATTGCAAATGTTCAGTTTTTACAAAAAGATCATTTGTGTTGACAAATCGCTCCGTTTTCTCCATCACGTTTGGGTAAGAAAAAAAACGAAAATTAAGTCATTAAAACGCAAACTTTTTTCCAAATTAACTCCATTATGTCGACAGAAACATGGCAAACCGATGTTTAGAATCAATTCTCAAGGTGTTTTTCACATATCTATCGACGATAAATCCATCGTGGCAGTTGACTTTCTCTTCTGAAGAAATGGAACGCACATGGACCTAGAGATTACGCAATAATTTCGACACAGGACACCGGGCGGACCCCTGGTAAGTGTAGTCTCTTATGGTCAATCTTCCAATCATATGCCTACAAATACGTCACAATGCTGCAGACATCTTGGACGAACGGCAGAGAGCTCAAGTTAATTCATGGCACATTCACAGCCATATAAGGAGACGATGGGAAACAGAGCCTCAAAAATTCTGCTCATTTCCTGTTTGAGGTTTCATCTTGGTTTCGCCTGTAGCATGAGTTCTGTGGCACTCACAGATAATATCTTTGCAGTTTTGAAAACATCAATGTTTTCTTTCCAAAGCTGCCAATTATATGCATAGTCGAGCATCTTTCCGTGACAAAATATTGCGCTTAAAACGGGCACGTTTTTTTTATCCAATAATGACATAGCGCCCCCATAGGTTGAAGAGGTTCATTGAAATTCATTCCAGGTGACTGCCTCATGAAGCTGGTTGGGAGAATGCGCGAAGCTGTCAAAGGCAAAGGGTGGCTACTTTGAAGAAAAATCTAAAATATATTTTGATTTGTTTAACACTTTTTTTGGTTACTGCATGATTCCTTCCATATGTGTTATTTCATAGTATTGATGTATTCACTATTATTCTACAATGTAGAAAATAGTACAAATAAAGAAAAACCCTGGAATGAGTAGGTGTCCAAACTCTTGACTAGTACTGTATTTTCAAAAGCTTCACACAAATTTGTGCAGTGTACATCTATATATGTGTGTTTATTTATTGTCCATTTATGATTGTGTGTTTTGATGTTTCTGTATTTCCCCTCTCCAGCCTCCCAGCGAGGTGGGCCCAGAGGGGATGATCTCAGTAGCCATCTCATCTCACTACTACTTTGGAGAGGACCAGAGGACTGTTCAGCTAGACGACATGCTACAGAGGTTCCCCAAGTGGGTGTTCCCCTCTTCCTGGGTCTCCACCTATCACATGTACAGATACTAAGATAATGGGCCCGTTGTTGGGCCTGCTTCCCCTCCACTCCAATACACTGAAACAGGCAGACACATGCAGACAGACACACGGACATGCATGTCCCCAGTTCACTGGCATATTCAAGAGAACCCCACCATCACGTTGTCAATAGGCTAGTTGCTAACAGGAGAGCCACTTAAGCCAAGCAACCTTTTTTTATACAGTATATTGTAACAGGTAGGACTAACTTACTGACAAGGGCATGGTCCACCGGAGTTCTTCCTTTTTTTTTGTGGGGATAGAGGTAATTAGGGCGTTGTTTTTTTAACTCTCTCTACCTAACTGTTTTGCATCTATTCTACCTCCTGCCAGCTCTGTCAACAAGCATGAGGTCAAAAGCATCAGTCTATAGCGTCACTATCTATATTTTCAGGAAAGGCTACAGTGCCTTCGATGGATGGTTATATCTCTAACATGTCTGGCTCGAACCTTTCCAGGGCCAAGCTTAAAGTGACAATTCACTTATTTTACATTTCCCTAGGGTGTATTTTGTTACCTTCAAACAGTTTATATATATATATAAAAAATAAAAATAAAATGTTTTAATGGGTTGAATGAATGTTTGTGTGAATTATATTGTCATGTTTGGATTGTTTATATTTTATTGTACTGCAAGTGCTATGAATGTATTTTTTACAGGGAAACTGGATAATTCAGAGGGCACAAGGGTGCACTCCTATCATTTAAATATAGTTGATTAGATCAAAATCTGTCTGTCTTTTGTTTTAACTAGCAAAATGCAATGAAATGTTCATTCAAGTTTGGTGTGAGTTTTTGCATGAATTTGGTTAAAAGGACAGTGAATTTGTTCGTACTTTGAGCTACCAAGCTCGTGTGTATCAGACACACTGTTATTTCTCAGAGATGATGCTAAACTGAAGACACACGTTACTACTGTTGGGTTCTGGTTCTGAGAATATGAAATATTCTTATTCATTTCACTGAGGGAGAGAGGGTAATGTGTAACGTTTACATTATATCAGGTATCCTATTGAAATATTGAGTGCAGGGAAGCAATCACATGTGGCAGGCATTGATAAGGGGAGAAAGCCATGGATCAGTGATGAAGGTGGGGGGGGGGGGGGTCGAGGTCAGGTCATGTTAAGGGAGAAAAATATGTTTATGGCCCGTATCACTTAGTGTCCTGCCTAGCTGTAAAGATGCAATGTTTGTACAGATGTGTAGGAGGAGACTCAGCCTAGGAGGAAGGGTTAAATATCAGTGCTTGTGTGAAAATGTTTTTGTCTGAATGCAGCTGTCTGGACCCTCGGGGAAGAATAAACTTGGTTAAGCTTTTATGGTGTCCGTTGAGTTTTTTATTCTGAGAATTATAACCTAACAGGTTTCACCACGATTTGCAGTCGAACTAGAATCAGTGAAACAGGAGCCGGTACTGTGCTGAAAATCTCAACCTGCCAGAATCCCCCCTCATGTCTTATTCCACAGTTCTGTTCTGAAATGTTTATTGCTTGCCTAAGTTTTACTCCCTCTGTTTAATATAACACACATACATTAATTATTCATTTCGGTTGCCTATCCTGACGAAGTTTGTTCTATAGAAAGTGTTTGACTGTGTGCCACAGAAAGTTATTGACTCTAACCACAAAATTAAGGAAATTAGAAAAGGGGGTGAGGATTTCGGCAAGGCTATTTTCTTGCATGCCAAGATTGTCCTTGATCCAACTTCTGACTCGATTGCCACTAAAACATATTTATTTAAATAATTCTGTTACAAGAAACCTATACTATTCTCTTGTTCCCTGTTTGCTCAGAAAAATACATGTAAAGATGCATAGACTACTTGCCATTTATGTTTTGCTAGATGACCTGAGCCAACTGTGCCACTTCTGTGGGGAGGTGGACAATAATGAGGAAGACACTAACTGGGTAATTGCTTGTTCACTTCTAAAAGGCACATTTTTAGGAGTACGAATTTGTATAAGCAGTCATATTTCTAGAGGTAGTAGTATCATTGTTTTGTCTGATAATTAAATAATTGTAACTCAAGAAAATGTATTTGTTTTAAATATATTTAAAAAATTCATCATACATTTCAGATTGGTTGTGACTGCCCACAATGGTTCCACTAGTCCTGTATGATAACCATCCCATCATTGTATTATTATGTCTGCGCTGCCTGTCAGGACTAGGTTAGGCTTGAGTTCCAGGTGTTGGGGTTCGTTCCTTGTTAATCATTGGCGAAATTAGCATTCTGAAAATATCTTTAATTAAATACCTCAAAAACCTTTAAATGCAATTGCAGACTGAAGTTGACAACAGGAACATAGCACGCATGTTTCCGAGTAAGTTCTGCAAAATGGAAAAGTCCCAAGTTATTTTATTAAGCACGAAGTCCAGCCCAAGTGATGTCACTGCATATGTCATTACCTACTACTCATCAGACCAAGCCCATGCATACACAACTTTACAAACTTGCAAGAGAGATACAATAGTTCCAATGGTTTTCTAAGGGCTAGGGGGCACTGCTCAAATGTATTAGGCCTAGGGAGGCTCTAGAAACCTTATCTTTACGTACCTCCGACAGGGAGGTTGTTAGAGAACTCATTGGATGATCGCTTGGGTCAACCATGAAGGTTTTTTATTGTTCTCTTTTGTTTTACAGTGTCAGAATTTTTATGTTAAATCGCATCGATACATAGAGATTGCTGGATGATACGGTACAATTAATTGCTTACAAGGCTCAGTCTGTGTTTTGCGTTAGCACCCAAGGATGAAAATGGAGAGGGCATGGAGATCAGCATTACATGGGTATAGAATGTAACGGATGGACAGTTCTTTCCCCAGTTTTAGTGGCATCAAGGATGGTGTGTAGTTATTAAACATGTACTTTTTTTTCTCTTTCCTTTTCAAGTCTATATGTTTTTAGGTTTTGTGGAACATAAGAGTTATCATTGTCCCAGAGGAGGGACTGATGTATATTGACTAATTGATTTAAGAATGTTTCAGTATGTTTATAACTGTAGAAGTGCATTGGGAATAGTGACAAGTGTGTTAGATGGAATATATGTGCAAATGTATCTGTAGCAGGAGGCGAGGTACACATGAGGCCTGTGTTTGAGAAGGAATGTTTACATAGGGCTGTTAAGTGGGATGGAACATGACTGCAGTGGAGATCTGTGGGGGCTTATAGATTAAGGTCGTGGTGATAGATGGGTATCATTCCCAGAGACTAGGTATATTGTTACAGGGGATAGCTCGTAGGAGAGGGAGGACAGCTAACTGTGCACAATATAGGGAAGTTAAATGTAACTTTACACATACCTAGATCAGGGTGAAAGTAGCTGAGATAGTGTGGGCAGTTCAGACTATGGTAAACTTTCAAGAAACATGTGACTCAGTTTTATTAGGTTGGATCTGTGTTTGCAAGTTCTCTCGAGCCGTCATTGTAAATAATAATTTGTTCTTAACTGACTTGCCTAGTTAAATAAAACAAAAAGTCACCCAGCTCCTCCGCACGATCCACGGCCTTCTAGTCGACGTTCACATCCACTACAAGATTATGGTGCTGGTCTACGGAGCAGCAAGAGGAACTGTCCCTCGCTGCCTTCAGGCTATGCTCAAACCCTATGCTCTGCCACCTCTGGTCTCTTGGCTCCCACTCAGCCCAGTCCAAGCTCTTCTCTGTCCTGGCACCCCAATGGTGGAACCAGCTTCCCCCGAAGCTAGGACAGCAGTCGCTGCCCATCTTCCGAAAGCACCGGAAACCCTACCTCTTCAAAAAGTACCTCAAATAATCCCCCTCACCTCGAACCCCAATAATAATCCTGAACCAACACTTGCACTTGACCCCCCCTCCCCAGCTCAGACTTTGCTGATAGCTACTCTAAGGAAACGTGTATTTACTATGCCTGTGATGTGGTTGTCCCACCTAGATAATTTAAGATGAATGCACTGTAAATCGCTCTGGATAAGTGTGTCTGCTAAATGACTAAAATATGATGGGAAAAAAAAGTGTAAAAAAACCCCCACTATTTAAAGAAAATGTCTCATTGAGCCGACATTTGCAGCCCTTACCGTGAATGTAGTCACCACAAACGTGAGTTAGAACAGATCTTCCTCGATAGGGATCGATTCCAGCACTAAGGCGGGGGGATTCAATCCGATCTCAATTGTTAATTCTTATATGGTGCATTGCTAACAAAACGCAATCACTAGTGTCTTGATAGTGCACTCGTTTCCATGTTCACCAAAGCACATGTCAAGTTCAAACAAACTATGATAACATTATTCAAAAGGAGCTAGCAAAGGGCTACAAATAGTCATAGCCCATTAAACATGGTTAATTCCAATGCGCTAATTTAATCTGGGTCAATATTTGGTGGAAATATTAATTGAATCCATTGATATGGGCCTCGAATTTCACTTAAATGTCCTTGAAGTTTTTTTAAATGAAAAATGGAGTAATTCTTATTGCTGATATCATTTAACTTAAATTTGAGTTAAAAAAAATGGGATCTGAAATTGACATGGCAACATCTTAAATCCATGTTTGTTCATTGATGGTCTTTGCTGAATGAGTTTTCTGGGGACCTATCTTGCCATGTTTTGTTCAAATTTAACTCCCTTATCCCTTTTTTTAGTTACACATTTTACTTAGTTGCAGAGTATTTCAGAGCCACTGAATAAAGTAAAGTTTTGTATGACATTTTTAGACATTCATCAACTGGAGTTACCCCCTAACCATACCGTTAAATCAGTTATTATAGCATGACAACAGGATTAACATGGTTGATATCATTTATGGGAATGATGTGTAAGTGAAACAGAACCACTGTTTTTTCCCCATGCAAAAAAAGAAGCTTGAAATTTACATGTGTTCAAATGAAGATACCACCGTGTAGAGCAATAAAGTGCTTAATACATGATTTAACCATTATTTTTGGTAGTCGTCGTCTTGAAAATATCAATTGCAATTGGAAAAAAAAGAAGTCATTTTTTTGTTTTTAAAAATAATTTATTGTTCTTTTATGTACAGGAAAAAAATAAAATAGAAAACAAAAAATTAGTAGAAAAGGCTAATTGTACAAGAAACACTATATACTGTACACTGCATTGAAGATGTCCAACTGTCTGCATGACCCAGGTAATGTGTCATAGATAGGCAATACTTTAAAGTACAATATGAAGTAAAAAGAGTCCTCTTCCACTCAGTATGTCTTTGATCACCTATATAGTGTGTATGAACCAGAGATGTTCTTATAACGTCCTTTGTTTGAACACAGTACCGCTGTGTCATGTATGACTGTGCTTTTCCCAGCAGCAAAGACACACGCAAAACAATAGGCTTCTCATCCTCAGACAGAAACATGACGTGTATAATCATAATATCCATTTCTATATGATATAGAAAAACAGTCTTGAGAACTAACTGAAAAATTGGTTTGAGCGTCAATGGTTGGTTATCTTTCTCATCACAGAGGGAGGGTGTGGGGGGGAGATTCATTGTACATCTTTGCACCTCTACACAAGCACTCATCTTCTCAACAACCTGCACACACCTACCGAAAGCCTCTGAACATTTGTCTTTGGTTAGCCTGTACTGTACGCGCGTGTTAGGTAAACTTCACAGTTTGAGAGCAGGCAGCAAAGTAAGCCACCGACTGCATATACTATACCGTACTGAAAGCAGAGATGGAATATAGCTAAGCACATCAATGCTGTGTACAGTCGTCGTGACTGTACAAAGGGATTTTCTTAATGCAGCAGAACAATAAATGAGAATCAGAATAGAGGCAAAACAGAAAAACTGCAAACAACAATGTACACTACAAACACAGTAAGCTGCAGCAAAAATAATGATTAAAATACAAATATTTTGGTCTGTATGAGTGACAGAAAAAAGGAGGAGCAGAGAATGCAAATAAAAGGCTGAAAACTGAAAATAAAAGGATTCAAATAAAAATGTTTAAAAAACACAATAAAGCTGAAACAAAGTAACATTTCAGAATTGCACGATTTAATACGGATGTACTTACTGTAAGTAAGTGGACACCATTGCTGTACTTTCTGTAGTTGTAGGGACCTAATATAATAGAGGAACACAGCCTACATGCACAGTAAGTTAACCAGAACCGGTGTGTTCAGAGCACCAGCAGTTGTCTAGAGCAGTGTTGTCCCAATTCCAGTCCTTGAGTATCCCTGGGCCCCTATTCATAAAGCGTCTCAGAGTAGGAGTGCTTAGGATCCATTTGGCTTCTCAGATCATAATGTATAAGATTACATGGACAAGGGGGATCTGAGCCTAGATCAGACAATGACGAGACAGGCTATAGGGAGGAGGTCAGAGACCTGACCGTGTGGTGCAAGGGCAACAACTTCTCCGTCAGAGTGGTCAAGACAAAGGAGATGAATGTGGACTACAGGAAAAGGAAGACCGAGCACGCCTTCATTCTCATCGACAGGGCTGTAGTGGAGCAGGTTGAGAGCGTCCACGTCACCAACAAATTAACAAGCACACCAAGACAGTTGTGAAGAGGGCATGACAAAACCTATTCCCCCTCAGGAGACTGGAAATATTTGGCATGGGTCCTCAAAAGGTTTTACAGCTGCACCATCGAGAGCATCCTGACGGGTTGCATCACTGCCTGGTATGGCAACTGCTTGGCCTCTGACCGCAAGGCACTACAGAGGGTAATGTGTACGGCCCAGTACATCACTGGGGCCAAGCTTCTTGCCATCCAGGAGGCAATACCAGGCGGTGTCAGAGGAAGGCCCTAAAAATTGTCAGACTCCAGCCACCCTAGTCATAGACTGTTTTCTCTCCTACTGCACGGAAAGAAGTACCGGAGCGCCAAGTCTAGGTCCAAGAGGCTTCTAAACAGCTTCTACCACCAAGTCATAAGACTCCTGAACATCTAATCAAATGGCTACCCAGACTATTGGTGCCCCCCCCACACACACACACACTCATTGACTCCATACCAGCCTCGCTATTGTTATTTTACTGCTGCTCTTTAATTTGTTACTTTATTTCTCAAAACTGCATTGTTGGTTATGGGCTTGTAAGTCAGCATTTCACTAAGGTCCACACCCGTTGTGACACCATGTGACAAATAATATTTGATAGCAGTGTTCCTCAACTCCTCAAGTACCCCCAAACAGCACACATCTTTGTTGTAGCCCCGGACAAACACACCAGATTCAACTCAGATCCCCCGTGTCCATGTAATCGTATACATTATGATCTGAAAAGCAAAACTGTACCTCCTACTCAGAGACGCGTAACGAACTGAGGCCCAGTTTTAGGGGCTCTTTTCGTGTCAGGCGGCGGGATATGGGTCTAAAGACTACAGTATGTCGAGGCAAAAGCAATTAAATAGCTCTCCATTAGCTGCTTTGATATAGCCAAAATAAAAACTATTTAAAAAAAAAAAAAAAAGACTATTTAGAATAGTAATAACAACACAACCAATAAATAAGAATAACACTCGGCCTCATAAAAGCTCGATTCCATGTGAGGATACTGTACTTTAGTCAACAAAACAAAATCATTAACAGATGCAATACCACTTGGTCTTTGCAGTTACATCGTACACACACAGCCGCGTCGGAGTTGGAGATTCTCCTAAAGTCACTGTTATCAGTATCACCGCTTGTGATCAAGGTTTTGGTATGTTACCACGGTGATAACGACCAAGACATTATAGACCTAGGTCCGTATAGAAACTATGGGACGTATTCTGTATTCATTAAAGAGCCCAGGACCTCTTCAACTCCACAGCAATTCCGAAGGAAAGACAAAGATCACCGATAGGAGATAAAACACAATCCTACCTTAAAAACGATAACGATATATGCCGTTAAGTTAAACACAAGTTGTTTTTTTTTGTCTTTACAAAGGGGCGAATAAAAGTGAACTCTGGCATATCAATATAAGGTGAATGAACATAGCTTTGTTTCTCCTATGGTTTTAATTCCCATTGGATCCTCCACAGGGCCGAAGCCAATTAATTGAGCAGTAATGTTTCAATTCTCGAGCCAAGTACATGTGTGAAGATGCAGGTCATGATCATCATAATAAAATGTGGTTTGTCCTCAGATATGGTTAGATTCTCCTTTCAGGAGACAGTCATGGTTTGTTTTGAATTCATTTGAGGGGTGCTTATATTTGTTCTGTTACACACGTTTGAAATGGAAATGTTTTTAGTTGTTGTTGGCATATCCGAACTCCCCTCCAGTGTCCCGCAGGGAGTGGGGTCACAATCGTATAGTGCAACAGGAGCAATTAGGGTTAAGTGCCTTACTCAAGGGCACAGCAACAGATTTTTTATCACCTTGTCGGTTTCCGGTATTCAAACCAGCAACCTTTCGCTTACTGGCCCAAACGCTCTAACCTCGGGGCTACCGCCCCCCCGGTTGAGGGCTGATCAGGCCCTCCTCAACATACATGACCAATCCAGGTCATCACACACACATAGACACGTCTTCGCTCTTGACCAAGAGCATTCTCACACCACAGTCTAGCATCGAAATAAGGGGACATCATTTCCTAAATGAATGCTATGGATGTTGAAGAACACCTCCACATTATTGACAAAGGTATCATAAAACATCTTTAAAATCCACTGTACACCATGAGGTATGAAAATATGAGACCCCTCCCCTTGCACAACACACGCATCTCGTAAAATGTCCCGGCAACACCGTTCGTGGGTTTCAGGGGCGGTTTCTTGCCAGAAGTACCAAAGTTATACTTGAACTTACTCCACGAAAAAGTACAATAGACGTTTGTACAAACCGTGAAAAAATATAAAGGTTTAACTGTTCAGTTCTGTGGAATGGCTGCCAATGAAAGGTTTGTTTGACAGGTCTCTCGGGAGAACATCACGGATGCTTTTTGTTCCTTGTGCTCTCCCTAACAAGTCGCCACGGTGATTTGACTGGGAATTCGCTCACATCACACAGAAAAGCCAGCCGAGCAGTATACATTTATACCTAGACGGTCACTAAAGCCTAGCCGAGACCACAACACAGACAGCGAGCAATTCTCTGATCTGAAAAGCACATTTTGGTAAAAAGCTCAATTGCAACAAACTGCCTGCTTTGTACTCGAACACTTAATTCCAGAATAAAGCCTGACGAGCCCAAACTCGTACTCTGCAAAACACTTGGTCTGTGATCTAATTCTTTAGAAAGGAATACATGGGAAGTAGAATAAACGTAGAGGTTTGAACCACCTGTCGTACAGTGTGGATATCTTAGGTGTTTTTGTTTGGGTGCTATGAATTGGCTGTGTCCTGGCAAGCTCTGTTTGCAGTGACTCAAGTCCATAATACTGACACTCAACCTACTCCACTCACTCAGACCCTGTTCCAGCACCGGGATGGATGAGTATGCGGACAGGAGAGAAACAAAGAGAGAGCGCTTCCTTGTGTTTCACACCCAAAGTATGGTAACACACAAAAGCCTCACATAAACAAGCATAAACTCTCACACACACACACTCATGGTCGATGTAACATATCTGGGTCCACATCAGCCAACAAAACTGGTTCTAGACCCACAATGCAGAGTATTCAGTCTTTGAGGATCCCTTCCTCCTCCTCTTCTTTCATCCTGTGTCCCATCACACACCCGCACCACACCCCTTCACCTGCCCAGCAAGGTCAGAGGTTAGGACAGGGCTGTAGTCATTAGGGCACACACACCGTAGCAAAAACATTTTATGTAGTCCCTCCCTGTTTCAGCCCATTTTCTTCCGTTTTGGTGGCTAATGAACACGACCCAGGTCAGGACAGGGCACGTCAGGACAGGGTGCAGTCATACGCCCCCTCGTCAGCCGCCTGCTCCTCCTGCTCCTCTGGAGCTCCTCCGTCCTCTGTCACTAACCCTCCAGAGGGCTCCGAGGGCAAGGCCAGGCCTAAGGGAGCAGGCCCTCTACTGTCCTCCGCCCTGGGGCATCCGGGCTGGGGCTCAGTCAGCTTGGAGTTGGGGTTGGAAGCCCCTGGCTGGAAGGCTTCAGGCTGGACCTGCTCCACAGCAGTCTCTATTAGCTTCTGCAGCTGGGGCCGGATCAGTTTCAGGAAGGGTTTATAGCCCAGGCTACAGGGAGGAGGAGAGGAGAGCGAGGGAGCCAGTATTCAGAAGAATATTCATAGCCATTTCAAGCATTCATTGAATTTTTTGTCATAGACGTGGGCACACACGTGCAGCAACAGTTCTCCTAGCTTAGTGAGAGAGAGTGAGAGAGACAGAGATAGAGAGTAAAGAAAGAGAGATAAACTAACCAGTCTGTGGAGGCCCACGCATCGACTCCCAGCAGGCCGGAGCGGATACTTTGGACGGTCTCAGGAGGAACCTCTGGGCTGTCCAGGAAGTTGACCACCTGCTTGATGACCGTGGCCTCTCTCAGGATCAGACCAATCACAACACACCACTCCAGACAGCCCGCCTCCATGAACACATGCAGCAGGTAGCTGAGGACAGAAAGAGATCCGGAATGGTACAGAAGGGGCTGGTTTACCAGACAGATTACACCTAGTCCTACACTAAGAAGCACGTGCAATGGAGACTCTCCTTTCAGAACATTTTAGTCCAAGGATAGGCTTAATCTGTGTCTGGGAAACATACCCAAGGACACACAAACAAAAGGGTAACAAAATCACACAAGATATACACAAACCCACATATGAAACCAACAAGCAGAATAGGTCACCACAGCCATAAATCTAGCTAGGTCGGGATGGTAGGTGGGGTGAAGGAGTATTTTGTAGCACCTAACAGAGAGGACTGGAGAGGATAACAGCCTTACCGTAGCTGGACCTGAGACTTGTGTGGTCCCTTGTTAGCCAGCTCCATGGAGATGTGTTCCAGCTCAGACTGGGTCAGACTCAGAGTGGAAAAGTTCTCATCCACCATGGTCCAGTCTCCATCCACCATGCTGCTGGTCTCTGTCAGGTCTGTGGCCGAACCGATACTGCACTCCTCCGCTGGGGAATAAGGGAGGGGAGGGAAGAGATGACCGGAGAGAATTTAGAAGAGGTAAAGGGATAAGAAGACCGAAAATGAGAGAGCCTGGTAGAGAGAAAGCGAGAGGCAGATGTAGAGAGCGAGAGAGAGGGGGGAGAGATGACAAGTGAATGCTGAAGTAGAGGAGGGCCACCAACTTTTGTTAGTGAGTGGAGAGAGGAAGGCCTCCTGTGTCTGTGGCCCCCCGTGGGAAGAGGATGTGTTCATCTCTTTAGGCTCCGGCCCCAGCGCCCCGAGACCGTCCAGCCAGGTGTGGTTGCTGTTGCGTGCTGAGGCCTGCGGGGGCGCTGTGTCCATGTCACTGTTCAACAGGCTGTCTGCTGACTGGGACTTTAGCAGTCGCTGGCTCAGCACTGGAGGGGGAGAGAAACACACATGCAGGCACTTCGTCATACCAACTCATCAAGGTTGGCACACTGAACACACTTACAAAGAAATGGGATAGGGGAAGTTGACTGGGGAGACCGAGAACCACAGCTGAGGGCAGATGCAGCCACAGTCACACCCCGCACCCTCACCCGTCTTGCGGTGTCCGTCCTTGAAGGGCGAGCTGGTCGAGCACGCTGGGATGACAGGAAACGGCCAGAGGAAGTCCTTGTGGAGACACTTCAGCGCCATGACAAAGTCATCGAGCCGCGCTACCCGGGTGCGCTCGCGGCACAGCCAGCCAATCAGCTCGAAGCCCAGCTGGGCGGAGAAACAGCCTAGGTCTTTGAGGCGGACCTGCTCCAGCAGGTGCCGGGCGTGACGCCATAACATCATGTCTATGTACATGTTCTCAGCACAGTCACTGTCCTTACTCCATCGCTCAGACCTAGAGAGAGCGAGAGCGAGAGGGAGAGGAGAGGGAGAGAGGACATGCGGAAGAGATGGAAGAGCTATTACAGGTACCATGGGGAAAAGGGCCCGGAACACGAATAGCGCAAATGCCACGAGGGCTGGTCTCAATTCCATCCAATTAATTAAGCAAAACAGATAATAGCCCAGTAATTCTTTATATAAGTACGACATGTTATGTTATCATCATCATTGTTCATTTGAACTTGAGAACTGGAGCCCAGCAGTAGTGGGCCTGTCCGGCTCAGTAGATAGAAGAGAAGGGCTAGCAAACGCCACGGCCGCGTGTTCAATTACCTGCAAGGATCATGCATACGCTCACTGTACTTGAAGTCTCTTTGAATAAAATCTGTTCAATTGAATACATTACTACAATAATAGCATCCGTACCCTTTAGTGGAGGGCCCGGAGGGCATGCTAAAGGTCTTCTGTAGGTTAAACTTCCCAGCAGCGATGCCGTCAGCTGACTGGGACAGACTGATGCTGCGGTTCCTGAAGAACTCGAAGCCTCCCGTCGAACTGGGTTCCTGTTGAGAGGACACATCAACCGGTCACTTATATGGGAAGCATTTCAAAGTCCAATCTACTGTTCGAACAATGTGCTCATAATCAGGCGGGACAACTCATCCAGTAAGCCCCTGAAACAACAGTATAGCCAGTTTATATTTCATTATAACCCGGGTGGTTCGAGCCCTGAATGCTCGACTAGATCATATACCATATGGACATTATATATATATTTTTAAATAAAATGTACTGTTCTAATTACGTTGGTAACCAGTTCATAATAGCAATAAGGCACCTCAGGGGTTTGTGGTACATGGCCCATAAACCACAGCTAAGCGCTGTATCCAGGCCTTAGCCGCATTGCGTAGTGCCTAAGAACAGCCCTTAGCCGTGGTATACTGGCCATATACCACAACCCCCCCCGTCGGGCCTTATTGCTTAAATAGAGAGAGGTGGATGTGAGGCCGTAGCCTCAATAGCAGTCTTTATACAGTATTTTTAGACCATCCCTAATATCATCCCCATAGATTAGTCTAGCCGCTTAAGAGACTTAGAGATGATTTAAAGATGTAGAGAGCGCGAGAAGAGACAGCGGTAGAAGACAGAGTAGAAGCAGCGAGCTTGAAATAGTTCTCTCCGATACCTGAGTGGTTGGTGTTGGAGGCGGGGTCTCCATCTCCCCAGAGCCAATGGCCTTGAGGAATCGGATCATGTGACGACAGAGGTCCCACTTGCCCTGCTCCAGAGCCGTGTTGAAGAGCAGGGTAGCGTGCTGCCTGCTCACCGCCGGAACCTCCATGTTCTAGACGCCACAGTTACATTATCCATACAAAACACTTACGACACAACTCCACCCCGAAACATTACCCTCACCCCTGCTCCAACGCTCACCGTACAGTGGCTCCAATCCTAACCGGAGCTCCAACCCTCACCCTAGCTCCATACCTTAATACCAGTCACATTTCTAAATAATGTGCCTCTGGGATATAGGATAGGAATCTTACAGTGCCATGAGATAGGGTAGTATATGTAGATACCTGCAGTATGATGAGATAGGATGCTGCTGTGTCCAGGTCCTGAGCCATTAGACATTCCTCAAACAGATCCTTGGGGTTGCCCACGGCAGCAAACAGGTAGTTCCACAGGGCGTACTCAGTCTTCCTGGCGCAGTGCACGATGGTCTGGACGAAGAAAACATGAATGAATAAATTAATTAATTCAGTCGAAAATGCAAAAGAGTTGCCTCAGCCGAGAACGACAATACTCTACCACTCCTCCATCCACATCGCTCTCCCCCTCCTCCTTACCTGGAGGAACAGGGGGAACTCTGTGATGAACTTGGCCACGGTGGGCAGCAGCGGGTCGGGAATGGGCTCCCGGGAGGTGGCCTCCTCCTCCAGCACCACGTGGACCATGAGCTCCATGACGTGGGGGAAGTAGGGGAGCGCCGCGCAGGACTGGGCCAGGAGCAGGGCCTGCTCTCCCAGGTTACGCACGAGTAGCTGGCGCAGGATGTGGTGGAGGTAGATCTGGGAGGTCCTCTCCACCGTGCAGTAAGGGAATGTCACCTCAAGAGGCTCCCGGCCCTCTCTGGGACCCTGCAGAAGAAGACGATTACGTTATTCGCACAGAGACAGTGATTTGTAAAGTTGTAGAGTACAAGAGCAGTTCATTGGCGTTAAGAGCCTTGGCACAACGTCAAGAGATGGTATCTAGGATTTGTTATCAGCCCCCTCCCCCCCCTCCCTCGCAGGCCGTCGGAGACCAGGTTCTATTTGCCAACCCCCAACACCAGATAATACTATTACTGTAATAACTACAATATAATACTACTATAATACTCCTAACTACAGTACCTGCAGGCCGTCGTAGAGCACGGTCTCATTAGATGCCCCCAGCACCAGGGCATCTTCAAACAGCACGGCCAGGGGGTAGATGTTGATGTGGAAGGGGAGCATGATGCGCCGGGACAGGAACGAGTGGGGCTTACGGTGGTCCCGCGGGAACAGGGGCAGCCACACCTTTTGAGAGGTACAATGAAACAATCGCGTGGCAGCATTGAATAATATGCTCGGGAACTAACAAGTAGATTGTGAAACACACCGACAAACATCACCCTTCTAATGTAGCCATACACGTGTTTTCTTGTTGCAATTTATAGGAGGATGTGAAGATTTGGACGACAACAACAAGGGTTTCATTTCAATGAGAAGAAGGGGCAGCCACACCTTCATTCCGGCCTCGCCACAGGACAGCCAAAGAGCCTCCAGCAGGTGGCGCTTCTTCTTGTTACTGCGACACGTCGTCCACACATTCTCTACACACTGAGCCAGAACCACGGGAGGACAGAACGGCAGCTAGAAACCGAGAGTGACAGACCGGGTCAGCATACACACGCACCACGGTGCATACTGTGGCCGGCGGGTAAGACAATGCTATAGATGTACACGGAGAATGACAGTATCAAGTATGACAAATTAAATCAATCAATATATGTATTATGACGAGACAAAGACAACTATTACAAGAGGGGGGTGACTTAGTCCGGTCCCAGATCTGGTTGTGCTGTATAGCATGACAATGACTGTAGGAGTAGGCTATACAGCCCAAACAGTAGGTAGGTAGGTGTGTGTGTACAGTACCAGTCAAAAGTTCGGACATATTCCTGGGATTTTCTTTATTTTTAACTATGTTCTACATTGTAGAATAATAGTGAAGACATCAAAACTATGAAATAACGCATATGAAATCATGTAGTAAGCAAAAAAGTGTTAAACAAATCAAAATATTACATTTACATTTATTTCATATTTGACATTCTTCAAAGTAGTCACCCTTTGCCTTGACAGCTTTGCACACGCTTGGCATTCTCTCAAACAGCTTCGCGAGGAATGCTTTTCCAACAGTCTTGAAGGAGTTCCCATATATGCTGAGCACTTGTGAGCTGCTTTTCCTTCATTCTGCGGTCCAACTCAGCCCAAAACATCTCAATTGGGTTGAGGTCGGGTGATTGTGGAGGCCAGGTCATCTGATGCAGCACTCCATCACTATCCTTCTTGGTCAAATAGCCCTTAACAGCCTGGAGGTGTGTTAGGTCATCGTCCTGTTGAAAAACAAATGATAGTCCCACTAAGCGCAAACCAGATGGGATTGCGGATTGCTGCACAATGCTGTGGTAGCCATGCTGGTTAAGTGTGCCTTGAATTCTAAATAAATCACTGAGTGTCACCAGCAAAGCATCCCCACACCTCCATGCGTAGATCATCCGTTAACCTGCTCTGCATCTCACAAAGACGCAGCAGTTGGAACCAAAAATCTCATATTTGGACTCATCAGACCAAAGGACACATTTCCACCGGTCTAACGTCCATTGCTCGTGTTTCTTGGCCCAAGTCAGTCTCTTCTTCTTATTGGTGTCCTCGAGTAGTGGTTTCTTTGCAGCAATTCGACCATGAAGGCCTGATTCACGCAGTCTTCTCTGAACTGTTGATGTGTCTGGTACTTGAACTCTGTGAAGCATTTATTTAGGCTGGTAACTGCAGCAGAGGTAACTCCGGCTCTTCCTTTCCTATAGCGGTCCTCAGAGCCAGTTTCATCATAGCGCTTGATGGTTTTTGCGACTGCACTTGAAGAAACATTCAAAGTTCTTGACATGTTCCTGATTGACTGACCTTCATGTCTTAAAGTAATGGACTGTAGTTTCTATTTGCTTATTTGAGCTGTTCTTGCCATAATATGGACTTGGTCTTTTACCAAATAAGGGTATCTTCTGTATACCACCCCTACCTTGTCACAACACAACTGATTGGCTCAAACGCATGAAGGGAGAAAAAAAAATCCACAAATTAACAAGGCACACCTGTTAATTGAAATGCATTACAGGTGACTGACTACCTCATGAAGCTGGTTGAGAGAATGCCAATAGTGTGCAAAACTGTCAAGGCAAAGGGTGGCTACTTTGAAGAATCTCAAATATATTTAGATTTGTTTAACACTTTTTTTGGTTACTACATGATTCCATATGTGTTATTTTATAGTTAGGATGTCTTCACTATTATTCTACAATGTAGAAACAATTTAAAATAAAGAAAAACCCTTGAATGAGTAGGTGTCCAAACTTTTGACTGCTACTGTGTGTGTGTGTGTGTGTGAGAGACTCACCAGTTTCTTCTGGTCTTCCTTCTCTCGTACCTGTGGTCCAGAACGGTCTCTCTGTAGCATGATGAGTTGGCCAGCCAGGTTCAGCATGATGCTCTCTGCCATACAGGCCTAGTACAGCGACACAAATTAGTACTATTCACTTTAACAACTTAGCAGACTTTTAACAACTTATCACCCAGAGTGATTCACAAATCAGTACATTCACTAAAGTAGATTTAAAAGACATCGCAATCAGCGCAAATTAAAACTCTGTTCAAAATAGCTGCAAAATAAGGGCTCTCCAACCCCTTTGTTCCTGGAGAGCTACCCCCCTGTAGGTTTTTGGCTTCAACCCCAAACCTACAGGACGGTAGCTCTCCAGGAACAAGGGGTTGGAGACCCCTCTGCTAAATCGACGCTGGTGAAAGAAAAGCGCTAGGAGCAGGGGGGGGGGCAGTGGTAGAAGAGTCTGAAGAGACCAGGCTTTTGATGAGATTTCATGTGTGTATTGAAACCAGTACCTGCTGTGGGGCTTTAAGCGCGATGCCGGTCTCTGTGCGCACCGAGGTGAGGGTGACAGACACCACCAGGGCAGGATGGGGGATGTAGCGGGACATGGACACCTCCTGAAGCAGCTCAACACAGGCTGACGGGTTGGGCCTTCAGAGAAAGACAATACGCTACTAATAACATTGATTGGACAGGTCCTTTGTAAAGCCTCCCCCCCGAGTTAAAGCCCCAACCAATAGCATGTGATAAGTATTATTGGAAAGTTCACGTGACTTTCTTTCCACAACACTATTGATTATCATCCGTGACCTCTGTCAGGTGATCTTCCCCACCGGTCTCGTCCTGCCTGCTAATAAATGTGTGTGAGAGTTCAATTTTTATTTTATTTCTAATGAGTGGGTGTGCATGCCTGTGCCTGTCCTAAGCGTGTTCGTCTTTCCCTACCCGTCGTGCCTCCTCTCGATGCTGTAGAGGAAGATGGAGCAGTCTGCTCTGAAGAGGACGATCAGGTCTCTGAACACGTTGAGCAGCAGGGTGTCAGAGTGCAGCTTGGTGACGGAGGCGAAGGCATTGTCCAGGTTGGACGACCGGAGGTACAGACGCAGCTACACCGGGAGGGGAGAAACGACGGGGGAGGAAAGAAAGTACCGCTGTTCACTTTGTCCATCCATCAAAGCGACCAGTCAAACGGAGCTCGTCAGCTTGTCGTGAGCAAAACCATCACACATTCTCAATCCATTTGTCCATGCAAATTTGACCCATACACGTTCAGAACAGGGTGGTGTAAAATCTATTGTTCCTGAACGTTAGTTATCGGTGTTATGCAGTCTTACCTCTTCTTGCCGGTCGGTGAAATTGTAACAGGCAACAACGACAAAGTCGTTCCACCAGGCCAGCCCCCCTGTCACGGTCATGTTCTGCTCCTGAGTGATGTTCCCAAACAGCTTCCATTTCCTGGTGGACATGGAGTAATGTGCAAAGCCACGTCTCCCTGCCACCGCTATGCACTGGCCTGCTGTGTCTATGGCTGCAAACTATAGACACACACACCTCTCATGCATTAGAGGCCACAAGCTAAGTGCGCATGACGACATTGGTATCTGAAAAAACTGCATTCATTTGACAACTCAGGTTAACATGGTTTGATGTAGCCACACACACACACACACACACTGAATACTTATCCCTAAGGACAGACGTAGAAGTATTTCCCCACACTGACTCACCCGTATAGGCCAATTACTCTCTAGGTATGTGCTGTGAATCTACGACAGAGGGGGAAAAACACAGGATAGTTTGACTGACAGGATGCGAAACATCATTTCTAACTTGTCAAGCTTCACGTCAACATATCAAAGCGACATCTGAATAGGTAGCCATCTGAATTCGAAATGAATTAAGTTTATGAGGTTGTACCTGGACCACGTGCCAGTGCTTGTGTCCCAGTAAAGTGCTGAGTCCCTGAGAGATGGAGTTGGGTGAGGGGGCGGAGCGATGGTGAAGGGGGTTGCCCTCCAGGCCATGGGCGAGATTGTGGGGGTGAGGGGTTTGAGGGCCATCGGAGCTGCTGGATGGGACCTGGGTGGGGTCACCACAGGTCAGGTACAGACGGTCTTCCCCATGTAGTAAAACCTGCTCCTGGTTACTCTGGGAGGGACAGACAACAGGGAATCAACAAAAACAAATCAATTTGTTTGCAACATATCAGTATTCTACATGAAAGTGCCCAGCAAGCAAAATTGGTTGGTGTCAGGAACGTGTGCATTGACGCCAATGTCCATAAGCTCACCGTGCAGGGGTTAACGGTGAGGGCGCTTTTGATGAAGTGGAACTGCAGTATCCCCGCCTGCTTGGTCTGGGTAGGAGGTGGAGCCCCCTCCATGTTCTCTACAAGCTCCGCTTCCTCTCTACTGGTGATGACCCACAGGTGGTAGCCTTCCGCTCCCCAGCACATAGAGCTGATCTTTATAGGATCCTTCTTAGTGCCGTCTGACCGATACCTGGGGTTGAGACCGCAGTCACAGAGAAGGGTTTATAATAGACACAATTGCAAGGAGAAAAAGAGAAGATTTTGCACAGTTTGTTGTTGTTGCCCCGTTCAGGATGAAGCCTGCTCAACCTATACTGTATGAGAGCGCGCAGTCTGCACCATAGGAGCGTAGCTTGACAAGACAACGGCGATGTGAATTGTACTACGGCTGCAGGAGTCCTGGAGGGGGGAGGAGATAAATGAAGACCAACAGAGGAGGAAGAATAACGAAGAAGACCGTCGTCTTGTCACTCACGCAAAGTCCTCCCCGAGTGTACAGATGAGGTGTGCTCCAAACACACTCCATAAAGACAGCCCGCCGCACTCCCAGGTCACCATGGCAACGCTGTAGTCGGGGGACCAGCGGATCAGCTTCACCGCGCCGGTCTTGTTCCACACGTCTGAGGAGGGAGATTCGATACAGACACGGCGACCGGTCAGACAGAAATCTTTTCAGTAATACAGTCGAGTCAATTCCATTTCGTCAATTCATTTCAATTGAGGAAAACTAGAATAAGAATATGGTTTACTTCCCGAATTGACCATAACCCTGCTTTTACAGTACTATGGTTTCTTCGGTTTAACAGTGACTTGTCAACAACAGAGATAACACAGCGCCGTGTAAAATAAACATCCCCGTGATGTCATCTAGCTCAGGGTTATTTAAAAATGTCAATAGGATTTTACACGCCACTGTACTTTCATACCACCCACTACCACTAGGTGGTATGAGTGTGCCATAAAACAAACCAATGGTTCTGCATGGCTGATGTGTTGAGGGGAACTACTCCATAGAATCACTTGCACTTTCGAGTCAAAACGAAAACCAGCCCTATAAAGAGGCATCATGTGATACCATTCAGTGTAAAAACCTGACGGGGTGGACTAGTTTGTATAAAAAAAGTGTACTTTCATCCGTCAACACTAAACGGGAGCGTGAGCTGGTGGTCAGTCAGAGACAGACGTACCAGGGAAGTGTTTTGGGGTGAGCTCCAGCTTGTGGGAGAGCTGCATGGATCCTGTGGTGGTGTCAATCATGTACACCAATACTGAGCCACTGGAATAGAGACAGAGAGAGAGACAAATGTTCATAATTACTCATTACTCTTCCTTCTCAGGGTAACATTGTGCTTTGGCAATATGTGCCAACGCCAATAAAGCAAATTGAAATTCAAACACAGTCAGGGGATTCAATACATGAATAAATAACGCTGACCCATCAGAAGTAGGCATATTACATAACAGCCGCTTGTGCAGTCAAGTTCATGTCAATCTCGTTTAGTACCGAGTACCAGCAATGAATTAGCCGACGTTTCCTAAATGAAAAACAAAACAAAAAAAACGCTGAAATAATGAGCAGGCATTTAATGAACGGAAAGGTTGCGGAATCACACAGCCGGTGATTGACTCATCATCTACTGCCACTCAGGATCTCTCTGCTGAACTCATCACTGCAGGTCAGCGTGTGTGTGCAAAACAAGCCGCTGTCTGTCTTTGTGATTGGTGTGTGTTTGACAAGCGTTTCTCACGGATTGTGCAATCTGCCAGCTTGTGTGTGTTCTCTCACACACACACACACACACACACACACACACACACACACACACACACACACACACCTCCTGCTTAACTGACTTAACAGTGAGACCATGGATTCTCTTGATTGTGTCATTTGCATTCCAGTTAAACAGCAGACAGGAAGTGGCTACAGAGGCTTGTACTGATGTCAGCAGGACACACGTACCTGGCACAACCAAACGCCATCAGCCTGTACTTATTGTTGACCGCCACACACGTGCCGTCTGTTACGTCTGCTGCCCAGACGCCCTGCAGCTGCTGGGGGAGACAAGAGACAGTCCGATAGATCACCGTACGTCACTCCCGACACACACACACGCACGCGCAGGCAGACACTCGCCTCCGCCTTTCACTCCACCCCCATTTTTCATCGACCCTTGACAGTCACGCTTAACGTGACTTACAGAACGCGGCTGCGTTGTGTGCGTCACCGCAGCAAAACCGCACACACCCCAACACAACACTTCTCCCACCGTTCTTATGAGTCCTAGCCTGTCAATCGTCAAGCGCCACAGCAAATCACACACACACAGACTTCTTTCTCTTACTTCCGCAGTAAACCGGCTGGCTACAGGACTGATGAATCCCAGCCTCCCGTCGTCAAGCACCACAGCAAAGCCATCCAGAGTCACACAGTACTCCATGTCTCTGATGTACAGCCCCTCCAGATCCAGAGACGGACCACCTGCACAAGCAAATAAAACGCATGAAGAAAGACATTGCACATGCATGACTTCAGGCCTACGCAGGGACGACACTTAGGCTGCGTTTACACCGGCAGCCCAATTCAGATTTCCCCCCCCCCCCCCCCCACCAATTGGCCTTTTGACCAATCAAATCAGCTCTGGAATATATCTGATGTGCAACGATTTTGATGGGATGGGTGAAAAGACCAATGAGTGGGGGAAAAAGATCTGAATTGGGCTCTCAGTTAGACACAATCCCTATGGCTGCATTTTATGTAAACGTGTATAGATGTAGTGGGGAGAGGATGGAGAGGTCTGGGGAGAGGATGATGTCGATTGAGCCCGACTGCAAAACGCACACATGGGTAGAGGTTCAGGTTAGTTGAGAGGGATCGGTAAGGGCTAGGTGGGGTGGGTACAGGTAGGCGAGGGAGGGAGGAAGACGGTGGCGAGGAGAGGATGTTGTATAGTGAGTGTGACTGACCGCGTGCTGACTGAAGGTCCAGGGAGAAGGGGACGGTGCAGAGACTGATAGCCTTCCGGCCATTGCTGACTCCGTCCCAGTGGAGGATGTGGAGGTAGCCATCAGCTGTAGACACCAACAAGTCCTCCTGAAGAGACTTAATACTGGGGTGTGAGAGAGAGAGAGACAGAGAGAGAGAGACAGAGAGAGAGAGACAGAGAGAGAGAGACAGAGAGAGAGACACAGAGAGAGACACAGAGAGAGACACAGAGAGAGACACAGAGAGAGACACAGAGGTGGGGTGCTTAGCTAGTGTTTACTGGATGCCCGGCTGTGAGCACATCTATTCCTAGTACCAGGCTTTAGTGTCTCCCACACAACAACAAGAAAGAGAGCGAGAGAGAATGCACTGGGATGTTCAAGCAGCCCACAGAGGATCTGAGAGCAGATCAGAAGCACCCAGCACCTCTCCTGCAGTCACTCAGACCCCTTACCGCCGTCCTTCAAGTAAACGCTCCTGCTCGTTGTTATGCCTGAAGCGCAGCGAGAAAGACTTAGTGAGAGAGCGAGTATGAATTTGTTACAGAGGGAGAGGGCGCGCGCAACAGAAATGAGTAGAAAATGGAGAGAGAGAGAGAGAGAGCATGAGACAGAAAATTGAAGTTGGATAAAAGGAAGTGTGACAGATAATAGAAGAGAGACAGATGAAGAGAAAGAGAAGTAGGGAGATGCTGAGGGACCTGGCTGGAATGTGTGGTCCCAGTGTTCTCAGATAGTCTGTGAGTACCGAGGACTACCCGATAGCCTAAACTCAGTAATCTGACTGCGGTCTGGCTTCATCTCTCCAGAGCAGAATGGGGGCATTCTAGAGCCAACAGCCACTAGGACTGGAGAATGGGTCTTCTCAAGCAAAAAGAACAATACTGGAGCTTAGCTGCTCTGCTCAGTTCACCTCAGGCATGCAGCTCTAAAGCCAGGCTACTGGCAGGATGGACACACGTGCGCATGCACAGACGCACACAGAGACGGTCACGCGCACGCACACAGAGACGGTCACGTGCACAGAGTCGCACACAGAGACGAGCGCAGAGACGCGCGCAGACAGACACGCCCCCACGCGCAGACAGCGACACACAGACAGAGAGACCAGACAGACACGCCCCCACGCACAGACAGAGACACGTCCCCACGCACAGACAGAGACACGCCCCCACGCAGACAGAGACACGCCCCCACGCACAGACAGAGACACGCCCACACGCACAGACAGAGACACGCCCACACGCACAGACAGAGACACGCCCCCACGCACAGACAGAGACACGCCCCCACGCACAGACAGAGACACGCCCCCACGCACAGAGAGACACGTCCCCACGCACAGACACGTCCCCACGCACAGACAGAGACACGTCCCCACGCACAGACAGAGACACGTCCCCACGCACAGACAGAGACACGTCCCCACGCACACACAGAGACACGTCCCCACGCACACACAGAGACACGTCCCCACGCACACACAGAGACACGTCCCCACGCACACACAGAGACTCGTCCCCACGCACACACAGAGACACGTCCCCACGCACACACAGAGACGTCCCCACGCACACACAGAGACGTCCCCACGCACACACAGAGACGTCCCCACGCACACACAGACACGTCCCCACGCACACACAGAGACACGTCCCCACGCACACACAGAGACACGTCCCCACGCACACACAGAGACACGTCCCCACGCACACACAGACACGTCCCCACGCACACACAGAGACGTCCCCACGCACACACAGACACGTCCCCACGCACACACACGCACACACAGACACGTCCCCACGCACACACAGAGACACGTCCCCACGCACACACAGAGACACGTCCCCACGCACACACAGACACGTCCCCACGCACACACAGAGACACGTCCCCACGCACACACAGAGACACGTCCCCACGCACACACAGAGACACGTCCCCACGCACACACAGAGACACGTCCCCACGCACACACAGAGACACGTCCCCACGCACACACAGAGACACGTCCCCACGCACACACAGAGACACGCCCCCACGCACACACAGAGACACGCCCCCACGCACACACGCCCCCATGCACACACAGACAGACACACCCCCACGCACAGACAGAGACACCCCCACGCACAGACAGAGACACACCCCCACACACAGACAGAGACACACCCCCACACACAGACAGAGACACACCCCCACACACAGACAGAGACACACCCCCACACACAGACAGAGACACACCCCACACACAGACAGAGACACACCCCCACACACAGACAGAGACACACCCCCACACACAGACAGAGACACACCCCCACACACAGACAGACACGCCCCCACACACACAGACAGACACGCCCCCACACACACAGAGACACGCCCCCACACAGACAGACAAAGGAAACGCAAGGATGATAGATCTTTAATGTCCTACTGAAGTCCACAGGGACTAGAGGAAGAATGTGCGAAGCCATACGCAGTTAAATAATTTGCCGCAGTCAAATTGACAAATTGGTTTGGGAGGAGGAAATCTCTTCAGCACAAAATGTACACAGTGGCTGAAGTACGTACCATGCACCAGTCCAGAATGTAAAATAACATTTTTGTTTACTTGCATACTAAAAACACTTCAGTGTCCAGTAGGAGTTCCAGCGTGCATGCATGCATGTATGCATGTATGTATGTATGCATGTATGTGCGTTTCCGTATTTAGGTGTGTACACGTTGGGGTTTGTATACCGTGTGTGTATATCGTGTGTGTGTGTGTGTGTGTATATCGTGTGTTGGGTTTGTATACCGTGTGTGTGTGTGTGTGACACAACGTAGTACCTGGTGATGGGAGCCTCCAGATCTATGGGTCTCTTCATCTCCAGGCTGAGAGCGGGGGCACACTGCTCTTCTTTATAACCTGGGGTGACCTTGACACGCGGACTCCCTCTAAAAACACACACACAAAAAGATCAAATTCACAGTACCTTATCAAGTCTAAATCAAAAAGGCAAAAAAGCCTGGGTTAGTCAACAACGTCGTTCTAGGATCTAGGCAATAATGACGCATAATAACAGCAGCAGTCAGAGAGCAGGATTTTTGTTTAAATGGTCTGAGAGTCCTTCAGCAAACTCCAAGCTGGCTGTCATGTGCCTTTTACTGAGGAGTGGCTTCTGTCTGGCCACTCTACCATAAAGGCCTGATTGGTTGAGTGCTGCAGAGATGGGTTGTCCTTCTGGAAGATTCTCCCATCTCCACAGAGGAACTCTGGAGCTCTTTCAGTGATTGGGTTCTTGGTCACCTCCCAGACCAAGGACCTTCTCCCCCGATTGCTCAGTTTGTCCGGGCGGCCAGCTAGACAAAGAATATTGGTTGTTCCAAACTTGTTCCATTTAAGGCTCAAATCAAATCCAAACCAAATTTTATTGGTCACATACACATGGTTAGCAGATGGTAATGCGAGTGTAGCGAATGCTTGTGCTTCTAGTTCCGACAGTGCAGCAGTATCTAACAATTCCCCAACAACTACCTGATACACACAAATCTAAAGGGATGGAATGAGAATATGTACATATAAATATATGGATGAGCGATGGCCGGTATAAGGTACAGTATATATATATATATATATATATATATATATGAGATGAGTAATGTAAGATATGTTAACATTATTGGCATTGTTTAATAATATCTTCTTAGGGATTTGGTTCCTGTGGCGGGATCAAATCAGCAGAAATTTTAGAGCGCCACCTATAGTTTTCGATAAAACTCAAACTTTCATTAAAACACACATGCAAGGTACTGAATTAAAGCTACACTCGTTGTGAATCTAGCCACCAAGTCAGATTTGTAAAATGCTTTTCGGCGAAAGCATGAGAAGCTATTATCTGATAGCATGCACCCCCCAGAATACCAGACCTTCACCTAAACAACAGATTTTGCGGTAGCCGGCGCTACCCAAAACGCAGAAATAAAATATAAAACGAGCTTCTTTCTTGGCACTCCTATATATCCCATAAACATCACAATTGGGTCTTTTTCCCGATTAAATCCGTCATTGTATAGGCAAAATGTCGTTTTCTGAAGACCGGTCTGAGCCAGGAATACTCCCTTTTACAAGACGCAACGTCACTTTTTAAAATTACAAAAGTTGCCTATAAACTTTTACAAATCACTTCAAACTTCTTTTCTAAACCAACTTTAGGTATTAATAAACGTTAATAATCTATCAAATTGATCACGGGGCGATCTGTATTCGATAGCAGCAAGTCTTGAAATCATCGTCCATGTTTTCCATTTCACAACATCCTGGGGCGAGCCCCAAGAAAGGAAGTGCCCTGACGTCATCTAACCAAGGATAAAGCAGGGGAAAAAATGCCAGTACTGGCGACATCGTGTGGAAGCTGTAGGAATTGTACTGAATGCCTCGTTTTTTGTCTGTCGCCTTAGACAATACATTGACTGGCGGATTAATATCTTTTTGGGGTTTTTGGTGAACAGTTCGAGGGATTTTTACTCCTAAACACGTTATGTTATAGCCACAGACACGATTTAACCAGTTTTAGAGACTTCAGAGTGTTTTCTATACACACATACTTATCATATGCATATACTATATTCCTGGCATGAGTAGCAGGACTTTGAAATGTTGCTCCCTAACAGGAGCGATGGCCGGTATAAGGTACAGTATATATATATATATATATATATATATATATATATATACACATACACATATGAGATGAGTAATGTAAGATATGTTAACATTATTGGCATTGTTTAAAGTGACTAGTGATCCATGTATTAAAGTGGCCAGTGATGAGTCGCTGTAGGCAGCAGCCTCTCTGAGTTATTGATTGGTGTTTAGCAGTCTGATGGCCTTGAGATAGAAGCTGTTTTTCAGTCTCTCGGTCCCAGCTTTGATGCACCTGTACTGACCTCGCAATCTGAATGGGGTGAACAGGCAGTGACTCGGGTGGTTGTTGTCCTTGAAGATCTTTTTGGCCTTCCTGTGACATCAGGTGTAGGTGTTGTCACAACGCGCCCTTTTTGGGTGAGGATCATAGCACCCCCTCCTCTCTCCCCCTCTCCCTCCACAGTTTTATGACTTAACAACATGAAGTAAATTCTTGGAAGAGACCCTCTCCTCCTTTGGACATGCAGTAAGAGGAGAGAGGATTTCACAGTGGAACAGAGGCTGATCCCACAAACTCCTACATTCCCAAAATTTGAGAATTAAACAATATTTATATTTTTGAGAATGTGGAACCGGTCGGTGGGAAAATCAAGGAACAGTCATGTCGAGATTCCTTCATGAGGTCACCAAATGAAACACAGGAGACACACATTACTGTTTGTTTGTATACACTTCTCAATTACGGGATTTGCATCTGATGGTTGTGTAAAATATATGATTGAACATGAAACTATTTGTGAGAAGATGTCAACAAGATACTTGTTTAGATATAACATTTTAACTAGTCAGTGGCCACACCCCCATGAGCCCAGACATCACATTAGGCATCATAGAACCACCCCTTCTTCCACAGAGTACAAAACCACTTCCAACAAAATGTACATTAGATGAGAAAACATGGAGCTGAAGCTGTTGAAATGGTTAATAACTACATCTCTACCAGAGGACAAGACCAGAGAACGTGGAGAGCATTCCCACGTTGAAATGGCAAATAAATCAACAAACTAAAGAACAATTATTCAGACTGCAGCTGTTTAAATACTCTGAAGTAACCATTCTAACAACCTAAGACTTTGATCTCTGGTGGACAAACCAGAGGTTCTCTGTCGACTGACTATCCAGCAGAAGGAACGTCAATCGCAGAGGGACAACAAAAACGCAGACACTTGTAAATATGTCAATTGGAATATCTTTTCAAATGAGCGGTTGTTCATGTTCAAAGTATTAGCAATGAGTGTAGTTATCCTCTATGAGTTAACTGCTCGAGTGGTCCCCACCCCATTTCCTTTGTCTACCAAGTAGTCATTTCGGTTTCATCTGCTAGGAACTTTTGCTTTGTATCATGTAATAACCAATGTATGACCTATTTGTGTGTGTGTTTACGTAATTCCGTGATTGATTAAGTTTGTTAAATAATCAAGCCAATTTGTATATCGCTGATTCATGATGCTATGCTAGGGTTCGTGCAGATATCCAATGGTTTGCGGCGTCCAGTAATGAGACTGATAAGGTCAAATTCATTAATACGCAACTGTTTTGATAAGATATGAGTTATGTTCCCATGGTGCCCTGACTTCCTAGTTAAAGTTACAGGATTAGTTTGATCGTGCAATTAAAATTATTAAATTATTAAAATTACACAGAGAATTGATTTGATAATATACAGTCTTCACATTTACTGATAGTCAACGACAACAGTGTCCTGGAGGGCAGGTAGTTTGCCCCCGGTGATGCGTTGTGCAGACCGCACCACACTCTGGAGAGCCTTGCAGTTGAGGGCGGTGCCGTACCAGGCAGTGATACAGCCCGACAAGATACACTCAACTGTGCACCTGTAAATGTTTGTGAAGGTTTTAAGTGAGAAGCCAAATTTCTTCGGACTCCACTGTCTGTGCGGGAGGACCATTTCAGTTTGTCTGATGTGTATGCCGAGGTACTTGAAACTTTCCACCTTCTTCACTACTGTCCCTTCGATGTAGATAGGGGGTGCTCCCTCTGCTGTTTCCTGAAGTCCACGATCATCTCCTTTGTTCTGTTGACGTTGAGTGAGAGGTTGTTTTCCTGAAACTACACTCTCAGGGTCCTCACCTCCTCCATGTAGGCTGTCTCGTTGTTGTTGGTAATGAAGCCCACTACTGTTGGATCATCTGCAAACTTGATGACAGTTGGAGATGTGCATGGCCACGCAGTCATGGGTGAACAGGAGGGGGCTGTGCACGCACCCTTGTGGTGACCCAGTGTTGAGGGTCAGCGAAGTAGAGATGTTTCCTACCTTCACCACCTGGGGGCGGCCCTCATAGTACAGGGCCCAAATCACACAGGGTGGGGTTGGGACCCAGGGCCTCCAGCTTAATGATGAGCTTGGATGGTACTATGGTGTTGAATGTTGAGCTGTAGTCAGTGAACAGTCCTTGTTAGTGGGGATTCCAATTGGTCAGACCAGCGTTGAATATTCTAGTCACAGGTACATCCTGTTTGAGTTTCTGCCTAACATGGTAGGAGCAAGATGGCGTCGTGGTCGGATTTGCTTAAGGGAGGAAAAGGGAGGGCCTTGTATGGATTACTGAAGTTAGAGTAGCAGTGATCGTGTGTATCACCCACGTGAGTGCTGCAATAAATACGCTAATAGAATTTAGGTAGCCTTATTCTCAAATTTGCTTTGTTAAAATCCCCAGCTACAATAAATGCAGCCTCAGGACATATGGTTTCCAGTGCAGTTCCATGAGGGCCGTCGTGATGTCTACTTGAGGGGGTATATACACAGCTGTGACGATAACTGACGAGAATTCACTTATAATATATGGCCGGCATTTGATTGTAAGGAATTCTAGGTCGGGTGAGCAGAAGAACTTTGAGTTCCTGTATGTTATGATTACATCATGAGTCGTTAATCATGAAGCATATACCCCCCACCATTCTTCCCAGAGGTGTTTATATCTTTGGCGCAACGCATGAAAAAGCCCGGTGGCTGGGCTGACTCCGACAACATATCCCAAGAGAGCCATGTTTCCGTGAAACAGAGAATGTTACAATCTCTGATGTCTCTCTGGAAGGCAACCCTTGCTCTAATTTCATCTACCTTGTTGTTAAGAGACTGGACATTGGCGAGTAGTATACTCTGAAGCGGTGGGCGGTGTGCACGACTACGGAGCCTAACCAGGAGGCCGCTCAGTCTGCCTCTTCTGCGGCAACGTTGTTTGGGTCGGCTTCTGGGATTAGATCCACAAATATCCGTTTCGGGAAAGTCATATTCCTGGTCGTAATATTGGTATGTTGACGTCGCTCTTATATCCAATACTTCTGCCCGGCTGTGTGTAATAACACTTACGATTTTATGGGGTAACAACGTAAGAAATAATACAAATTAAAATAAAAAAAATTACTGCATAGTTTTCTAAGGACTCGAAGAAAGGCGACCATCTCCGTCGGCGCCATCTTGCTAACGGAAGCTAATGTGTTCTTGGGGACCATCAATGCTGCAGAAATGTTTTGGTACTCTTCCACAGATCTGTGCCTCGACACAATCCTGTCTCAGATTGTGTCGAGGTGGACAATTCCGGACAATTCCTTCGACCACATGGTTTGGCTGTTTCTCTGACATGCACTGTCAACTGTGGAACCTTATATATAGAGAGGTGTGTGCCTTTCCAAATCATGTCAATCAATTGAAAATTTACCACAGGTGGACTTCAATCAAGTTGTAGAAACATGGCAATGATGATCAATGGAAACAGGATGCACCTGAGCTCAATTTCGAGTCTCATAGCAAAAGGGTCTGAATACTTATGTAAATAAGCCATTTCTGTTTTTAGTTTGTCTATTATGGGCTATTGTGTGTAGATTGATGAGGGGAAAAATAATTTCATACATTTTAGAACAAGGCTGTAATGTAACAAAATGTGGGGGAAAAAACAAGCGGTCTGAATAATTTCTGAATGCACTGTATATACTGTGTGTGTGTGTACATGGACATTTTAGTCATTTAGCACTCTCTTATCCAAAGCGACTTACAGGAGCAATTGGGGTTAAGTGCCTTGCTCAAGGGTACATCGACAGATGGCCCAACCTCTTAAACGTTAGGCTATCTGCCGCCCGTATGTATGCATGTATATAAACTGTACACACACACACACACACACACACACACACACACACACACACACAGTTGAACATAATACACTCTATGGGCATATCAAAGTTCCAGAGTGGGATCTCTGCTACTTTTAGATTCATGAGCCAATCTGTAAGAATTACCAACAGAGTGAATGTGAAAATGGATTCAAAATGGTTGACCTCTGCTGGTGATTTGCAGGATGTGCAATAATACAAGTAAAAGGAGGGCTATGATTGGTTACATTACCTACTGTGCCAATATCTCTGTATAAAATAGGCCACCAATTTAAATGACTGGGCTCCCTGTGGAGCTCAGAGTGGTCCCTCACTGAGAGACCTGGCTGTGGTGATGACACACCCCTGTGCCCTGTGTTATAACAGTGGGATGGTTCAGCATATGACTGGTGAAGAACACATTGTACAGTCATCCACAGCAATAATTGTTAATCTAATTAGTCCTGACATTTGCCAAGGCCTTCGACGTGCAATGATGCCCTGAACTACAGCCTTTTCCTCGGGCCCACTGACTGGTACACACACATTATTATATTGTGTAGACAGCACACACAGTTTGGGTTTGTGTTAAAACACTGAGTGACTGAACATTGACCTTTGTGGCTAAACTTTGAACTCTAGTCCAGTCCTAAACTACAGCCTATTGCTCAGACCTACTGGTAAATGAATTGTGATAACATGCCATGTGTCGACACACAGTGGGGTTTGTCCTAAGCTATGAGTGATTGAGCATTGTTGGTCTTTGTAGCTAGCTTCGAAATTCCACATTTAACCCCTTCCTTCCCCAGCAGGCCCTTGCCCTGTTGCAGTTGACCTTTGTTGTTGTACTTTGAACGTCAACATTTTACTCTTGGAGGGGGGAGAACAGGAAGGAAAGAGTTGAGTACTCACTTGGGATAGACTGGCTCATAAAGATACTTGTCCTCTCCTCCTCCCACCACGTCAAACATGAGGATGTAGCCATTGGCAGCCTGCAGAGAGAGAGAGAGGGCGAGGAGGGAGAGAAAGAGAGCGGAAAAGAGACACATTATTCATGAGTAAGGTGTGGCCTTGGTCATGCTTGAGATCCACCCTGATCCATCAGAGAGGGACTGTGGTTTGGTGTGTTATTACATCCAGCCTGCTGTATACAGAAAACATCTCTCTCCATCCCCAGCCACCACTGTTCAGACCTGTCATTATTATCAGATAGGCGAGGGAGCGCTCCTTTTCAGCCCCCCTGGCTTTGCTTGCCTGTCTTGCAAGGGCAGTCGAGACAGGAAAATACTTCAGACCAGAGAAAGTTTAACCTAGAATAAGGGGAGTTTTTTTTCCTAACAAGCTTCGGGGCATCAAGGGGCACAGTAAATAGAGATAGGCCTATACACGCCTAAATGCACACACTTTTAATTTCATGTTTAACAGTTGTCAAGTTCCTGACTTGCCTGTTCATTTGCACACCACAAGTTCACAAAAAGACGCTCGCAGTAAACTTGAGCCTGAAGTCCGAGACTTCAGCGACACGTGATACCGTCAGTCAGTCAAGTGAATGGCATATAATTTGCGTGGTCTCGCAGTGCACTCACTGAACTAACGTTGTAGCCTAACCTCAAGTAACCCCAAACAGTCAAAGGGTACTTGGAGTACCCCGACATTTCCACACAGTGTGGCAACCAAAATGGCGTGCCACGTACTAACGAAATATAAATGAGGTGAGAAATTTGACTCATTCCCCACAGGCAACACCAGCTGGAGCAATAAGTAGGCTAGAGTACTATAAAACCAGAGACGGAGAGAGAAAGAAAGAGATCTGTAGCCAAACTGGGCTCTGTTATAGTCATTAAGGCTGGATTAGCAGACACATGGTTCTTGGCCTACTCTTAAAAGCAAACAACGCTTCAAACCGACACTCATTTCACAGACTGTTGGTCATTCAATGTGTCAACCTCTAGAACTGAAAAAGGAACAGCTGTTTATGACAGGAAAAAAAAAGAGAAAAAAGGGGTCAAATTTCTTATGATCGAAATGAAGGACCATATTTCATGTACAGCTTACCACAGAAGCATACAGATACCTAAATCGTCTAATGTTAGTCTTGCTAAAGCTTTTCCGTGTATACATTTGACAAAAACAACTCTTAAATGAGTTCTATATTTCTTTCCACAGCCAAAAACAGCTCAACTTAGACTGGGGTGTATCTAGCTTGGTCTCAGATCTGTCCGTGCCATTTTACCAACTCCTACAGTCATCATTGTTACGACTGTTGGCAGGACAACTTCGATCTGGGACCAGACTAAGGAGCATCCAATAAAGAATAACCCAAACAACAACAGAGCCATACAATTACACAGCTGTCTCCATGGAGATGAAGGGGGAGGAAGTAAAACTAGTTCCATAATTAAACATGACATTTCAGTAGAAGCCTGGTTGGAGTAAGTGATGTAGTGACACTAGCAATGCTAGAGGCAAAGCTGTTATGAAAGAAAGGCTAGAGAAATTCTTTGGAAAAATAACTGTTGAAAAAGGAAAGAACTGTCCATGACAACAAACAGAGCAGCCAGAGTCCATGTAGCTTTGATCTGGTGTGTGGCAGAAACAAAGCCAAGCATTACTCAGAGAGCAGAGCAATAAGAGACTGAAAATAGAGTCTGGGCTGGGAAAAGGAGAGAGCGAGAGAGTATAGAAGAGGAGGCAAGAAAGAGATAGCGACACACTACATGGCCAAAAGTATGTGGACATCCCTTCAAATGAGTGGAATTGGCTATTTCAGCCACACCGGTTGCTGACAGGTGTATATAAATCGAGCACACAGCCATGCAACCTCCATAGACAAACATTAGTAGAATAGCCTTACCGGAGAACTCCGTGATTTCAACATGGCACCGTCATATGAAGCCACCTTTCCAACAAGTTAGTTTGTCAAATTTCTGCCCTGCTAGAGCGGCCCCGGTCAACTGTAAATGCTGTTATTATGAAGTGGGAACGTATAGGAGCAACAAAGGCTCAGCTGCGAAGTGGTAGGCCACACAAGCTCACAGAACAGGACCGCCAAGTGATGAAGAACGTAAAAATTGTTGCAACACTTACTACCGAGTTCCAAACTGCCTCTGGAAGCTACATAAGCACAAGAATTGCTCGTCGGGAGCTTCATGAAATGGGTTTCCATGGCTGAGCAGCCGCACACAGGGCTAAGATCACCATGTGCAATGCTAAGCGTTGGCCGGTGTGCTTTACAGCTCGCCGCCTTTGAACTCCGGAGCAGTAGAAACGCATTCTCTGGCGTGCTGAATCAAGCTTCATCTGGCAGTCCGACGGACAAATCTGGGTTTGACAGGATGCCAGGGGAACGCTACCTGCCCAAACGCATAATGCCAACTGTCAAGTTTGGTGGAAGAGGAATAATGCTCTGGGGATTTTTTGTGGTTCAGGCCCTTTAGTTCTAGTGAAGGGAAATCTTAACGCTACATCATACAATGACATTCTCGACGACTCTGTGCTCCCAACTTTGTGGTAACAGTTTGGGGATGGCCCTTTCCTGTATGACAATGCCCCCGTGCACAAAGAGAAGACCATACAGAAATGGTTTGTCGAGATCGGTGTGAAAGAACTTGACTGGCCTTCACAGTGCCCCAACCTCAACCCCATCGAACACCTTTGAGATGAATTGTAACACCGACTGCGAGCCTGGCCTAATCGCACATCAGTGCCCGACCTCACTAATGCTCGTGGCTGAATGGAAGCAAGTCCCCGCAGCAATGTTCCAACATCTAGCGGAAAGCCTTCCCAGAAGAGTGGAGGCTGTTATAGCAGCAAAGGGGGGACCAACTACATATGAATGACATGTTCGACGAGCAGATGTCCACATATTTTTGGACATGCAAAGTAAGACGGGACATATTTTTGGAAGAGCAGTCAGTGTGTCTGAACTTTGAGAGTTCACCCTGCGACTCTGTGCTGATGAGGGAAGAATACATGCTGCCTTAGTGAGTGACAGCTGGCTGAGTGACAGCTGAGTGAGTGACAGCGAGGCCTGGATGGGAGCAGAATCAAGCCTGCTAGTGATAGACTCACGCTTAACACTTGCGCCAACTTGCTGGCACTAATATCTTTAACATTCCAACAACTTTGGCGGACGCGTAACCAGCCCAGTACAGTGCCTCTCGGCTTGCTTTGGCTATGCTCTGTAGTGTTAAAAAATGGTATTATGTTTCTACTCTGTCACTCTATAGCAGGGTTGGGGTCAATTCCATACACTGAAATTCCATGCTTTTCAATTAGGAACATGTGGAATTGGGTTTGCTTTCTGAATTGACTGGATTTAAATGGAATTGACCCCAACCCTACAGAGCCTGTAGGCTCCTGCTGCATGATGACAAGCAGTCGAAATACCGATGCTAAGAACATGGCTGGGACATGACTTCATGGGCATTACGTAGGAATGATTTTGCATATGAAAACGATGAGAGCGAGTGTGTGAAGCGCCAAGCCAAACATCTCCTTGCCAAGTTGATCTGTCAGACTCCTCCACATGACGGTCGAGGAGGACCATTTTTTTATGAGAACATAGCAGGGCAAAGAAAAGGACTGTGTTGGATATAGAGCGGTGGTTCAATTAAATCTATACAGTTACTGGACCACCTTCAAGAAACATTCATGATGCGCTGAACCGCAGGGATGGATGTGGTTGCCTGGGTGACAGGACAGCAGAAACAAAAAGGGCCCGACAGTCAGACTTACTCCAGCTACATGTGGGCTATCAGACTTTTCCCCGTTGAATATGTTGACACTTGTAGAACATGGAGTTCTGAATGGTTCATTTTTATATCTCGGATTGAATATGTAAACTCTGCAACAACAAAAAAGGGGGAAAAAGAAACTGCCCCTTTTCAGGACCCGGTCTTTCAAAGATAATTAGTAAAAAAATCAAAATAACTTCACAGATCTTCATCGTAAAGGGTTTAAACACCGTTTCCCATGCTTGTTCAATGAACCATGAACAATTAATGAACATGCACCTGTGGAACGGTCGTTAAGACACTAACAGTTTACAGACGGTTGGCAATTAAGGTCACAGTTATGACACCAAAGAGGCCTTTCTACTGACTCTGAAAAACACCAAAAGAAAGATGGCCAGGGTCCCTGCTCATCTGCATGAACGTGCCTTAGGCATGCTGCAAGGAGGCATGAGGACTGCAGATGTGGCCAGGGCAACAAATTGCAATGTCCATACTGTGAGACGCCTAAGACAGCCCTACAGGGAGACAGGACGGACAGCTGATGGTCTGCCACTACGAAGACTACGTGTAACAACACTTGCACAGGATCGGCACATCCGAAGATCACACAGGTGGCAACAACAACGGCCCGAGTTACACCAGGAAAGCACAATCCCTTCATCAGTGTTCAGACTGTCCGCAATAGGCTGAGAGAGGCTGGACTGAGGGCTCGTAGGCCTGTTGTAAGGCAGGTCCTCACCAGACATCACCGGCAACAACGTTGCCTACGGGCACAAACACACTGTTGCTGGACCAGACAGGACTTGAAAAAAGCGCTCTTCACTGACGAGTCGCGGTTGTGTCTCACCAGGGGTGATGGTCGGAATCGCGTTTATCGTCGAAGGAATAAGAGTTACACCGAGGCCTGTACTCTGGAGCGGGATCGATTTGGAGGTGGAGGAACCGTCATGGTCTGGGGCGGTGTGTCACAGCATCATCGGGCTGAGCTTGTTGTCATTGCAGAAAATCAACGCTGTGCGTTACAGGGAAGACATCCTCCTCCCTCATGTGGTACCCTTCATACAGGCTCATCCTGACATGACCCTTCAGCATGACAATGCCACCAGCCATACTGCTTGTTCTGTGCGTGATTTCCTGCAAGACAGGAATGTCAGTGTCCTGCCATGGCCAGCGAAGAACCCGGATCTCAATCCCATTGAGCATGACTGGGATCTGTTGGATCTGAGGGTGAGGGCCGTTCCCCCCAGAAATGGGAACTTGCAGGTGCCTTGGTGGAAGAGTGGGGTAACATCTCACAGTAAGAACTGGCAAATATTGTGCAGTCTATGAGGAGGAGATGCACTGCAGTACTTAATGTAGCTGGTGGCCACACCAGATACAGACTTACTTTTGATTTTGACCCCCCTTTGTTCAGGGACACATTATTAAATTTCTGTTAGTCATATGTCTGTGGAACTTGTTCAGCTGGTCTCAGTTGTTGAATCGTGTTATGTGCATAAAAATATTTACACGTTAAGTTTGCTGAAAATAAATGCAGTTGACAATGAGAGGACGTTTCTTTTTTTGCTGAGTTTATTAGTCCTACAGGAGAGATGGAAGAGAAAACATTATTAAAAACTTGGTTGAAGAGAGAGTAGTTGCCATAGAAAACAATTTACATTTCATTACCTACATTTGAGTAAGTCACAATACACTCCAACTTGCACATGCACACTCAAACCTTTAACTGTGACTCCTCGTCAGACAAATATTCTGCACACAGAAAAGCAGGCCCAACACTTCCAGTTAGTTATTACTTAAGAACAGCACTTCATCACATTTGAAAGGGGGAGTATATAAATATAGTGTGAATGCTCACAGCAGGCTCCTCAGTCTCCTCAGATGGCCTAGTTATTATAATAACCTTTTCCTCAGATTGAAAACGCAGTGCAGATATTTCAGGCCTATCTGAGCTAACAAGCCAGCACTACAGCTGAGCTGAGACATGGTGGACTGTGTGAAACTAAACCGACTGCAACGAATCTAACTATGCAAAAAAACTAATCTATAAAATAAAATAAAAAATAACTTACTGTGGAAAATACTTCTTAAAAAAAGTATTTCATTTTTTATTTTTTACATACGTTTGACTTTGTTGCATTTACACATTTCATGCAAACACACAACTGATCGTTGGCTCCTTGTAAGCACGTTCAATGTGTTCATTCATTTAACTTTCAGTCTTACTGCTTGTTGGGAGCCAAAATGAGCTCTCGTAATAAACTTGTCTATCAAAAGAGCTTGAGCATGTTATAAACAGGAATAGTACTCGTGTCTCAAATACACAGATACAAACATGGACAGCAGCACCTGTGAGGATCCTAATCTTGAGCAAAGGTCCCCCTTCAAACACTTAACATCTTTCACAATAGAAGCTCCCTTGGAAATGCATGTTAGACAGATAATTCTACAAAGACAACGATGGTATTTTGGCAGCAAGAGTTAAAAAGGTGCAATATGGAGAAACTGCTCCGCCTCCACCATTTCCTGGTTGCTAAAATTCAAATAGTTTGCGTAATTTCAGTTTGTGACAAGTGTAGAGAATCACTAACATCTAAACCTCTGAAATACAGTATATTTTCCCCTCAAAAATATTGTATTTTCAACTGGTGTACAAAACCAAAAGTAAAAGACGTAAAAACATAACTCAAAAATGGGAAGCATAGAAATAGCGCACATATAACAACTACCGCTTCTTAGACCTGCTTTCAAATGATCTATAAACATCTATTTCTATGGGAATTTGGTCGGGTCGTCAAGTAAGTTATATTGCAGCTTGCAACTAGCCTACCTCAAAGAATATCTCTGGATCTGGCAAAACGGGCCTTGCTTTCTGTTTTGTTATTTTATCAAGCTGACCGGCTACATTGTTGAGAAAACAGAACTGAAAGGCCATGCAACATCTAGCCTTCTTGGTGTTGTGACTCAGCCGAGGGCACGATGCTGTGGGCTAAAAAGGAAACTGCTTGGTATAGAGGTCCTGGATGGCAGCGAGCTCGATGTGTGTGCTGTGAGGAAGGCCACCTACTCTTCTCCAGGGCTTCTATCTCACAGAGACCTGCAGCTAACAGCCTTTCTTTTATTGAGCATACCAAACATTACAAACACCTTCCTAATATTGCATTTCCCCCTCAAAGATATTGACAGCAGGCTAATTAGCACATCACTTAACAGTAACATATTTATTACAGATCACAGCAGAACTCTGGAATCGGAATGTTGTCAATTCTCATCTCTGTAGTCTATTCTCTAACGTTGATTAGAAACTGTGTGGTTCGAGTCCTGCATGCAAATTTGGCTGACAGCCGTGGTATATCAGACCGTATTCCCTGGATATAACAAAACATGTATTTGTACTGCTCTAATTACATTGGTACACAGTTTACAATAGCAATAAGGCACCTTGGGGGTCGTGGCATATGGCCAGTATACCACGGCTAAGGGCTGTATCCGGGCACTCCGCTTTGCGTCGTGCATAAGAACTAGAGGTCGACCGATTAAGCGGCATGGCCGATTTCAAGTTTTCATAACAAATCGGTAATCTGCATTTATGGCTGATTACATTGCACTCCACGAGGAGATGGCGTGGCAGGCTAACCACCAGTTACGCGACTGCAGCAAGGAGCCAAGGTAAGTTGATAGCTAGCATTAAACAGATCTTGTAAATAAAAACAATCCATCTTAACATAATCACTAGTTAACTACACATGGTTGATGATATTACTAGTTTATCTAGCTTGTCCTGCGTTGCATATAATCGATGCGGTGCCTGTTAACTTCTTGGTGACAGGGGGCAGTGTTTTCATATCCGGATGAAATGCATGCCCAAATTCAACTGCCTGCTACTCATCCCCAGAAGATAAGATATGCATATTATTAGTGGATTTGGATAGAAAACACTGAAGTTTCGAAAACTGTTTGAATCATGTCTGAGTATAACAGAACTTATTTAGCAGGTGAAACACAGAGGACAAACCATTAAGATTTGAGGTCACTCTTTCAATGGGTTTCATTGGGAATCTAGATTTCTAAGGGACCTTCTTGCATTTCCTATCGCTTCCACTGGACGTCAACAGTCTTTAGAAATTGGTTGAGGTTATTCCTTTGTGTAATGAAGTACGGCAATCTTGAACGAGGGTCATTTGAAGTGTACTGTTAGATAGAGGAGCGTGGCCAGAAAGCATGCTTTGTTTTCTTACTGTATTGAACACAGATCATCCGGTCTTAAATTTTATCGTTTATTTACATTAAAAAATACCTAAAGTTGTATTACAAAAGTAGTTTGAAATGTTTTGGCAAAGTTTACGGGTAACTTTTGAGATATTTTGTAGTCACGTTGCGCAAGTTGGAACCGGTGTTTTTCTGGATCAAACGCGCCAAATAAATGGAGATTTTGGATATAGACAGAATTAATCGAACAAAAGGACCATTTGTGATGTTTATGGGACATATTGGAGTGCCAACAAAAGAAGCTCGTCAGGCATAAATTATATTTTTATTTATGCATTTTGTGTCGCGCCTGCAGGGTTGAAATATGGTTTCTCTTTGTTTTCGGAGGTGCTATCCTCAGATAATAGCATTGTTTGCTTTCGCCGAAAAGCCTTTTTGAAATCTGACATGTTGGCTGGATTCACAACAAGTGTAGCTTTAATTTGCTATCTTGCATGTGTAATTTAATGAAAGTTAGATTTTTATAGTAATTTATTTGAATTTGGCGCTCTGGGCTGATACCTCACTGTTCTCATGATCATTGCAAATCCTGTTTTATGAGCCAAATTGTGGTCAGACAGTTGAGTAACAGAAACACACTGAACACAGAATAAAGGAAAACACAAAAAACACAGAAAATTATGAAATGGAGACAAGAACCCCCCCCTTCCACACAGCTTACTTTTTCCTTTCTCCCTCTCCTAAAGATAAACTTTGCCTGGGTCTGGTGCGATTACGTTGTCCCTCCTGGGAGCTTTGGTCTGCACTCCTCCAATTTGGGGTTTCCAGCAGGGCTATGCGTCCCTGAGTCTCAACACTCCATAACCGAGGGGGGCAGGGAGTTCCGTTTGAGTTTTACTTCCAGCCCTTCTCTGAGAAAAACACTCCTCCGGGTAAAAAGACAGACCGTGGCTGTACTATAACCGGGCGTTATAGTTAGACAAATAGCCAGACAAGCAGTGATGATTAGGTAGGTAGCCGAGCGGTTCGAGCATTGGGACAATAACTAAAAGGTTGCTTGTTTGAATCCCAGTGTGCAAGGTGAAAAATGTTGCCGTTCTGCCCTTGAGCAAGGCAGTTAACCATCACAACAACTGCTCCCCGGGCACCGACGACGTTGATCAAGGCTGGGTTAAAATGCGGAAGACACATTTTGTTTGAATACATTCAGTTGTGCAACTGACTTTCTATCCCCTTTCGATTTCACTAAAAATACCCAGGTAAGACCAAGGTTCCTAGTCCGGTGTATTTGTCGATATGGCCAGACAAGCAGGGGTTTACAGTGCTTTCAGAAAGTATTAATACCCCTCGACTTATTCAGCCCGAATTGAAAATGGATTAAATAGGTTTGGGTTCTCACACATCCCATCTACACACAATACCCCATATTGACAATGAAAACATGTTTTTAGAAATGCCAGTACATTTATTGAAAATGAAATACAGAAAATCTCATTTACATAAGTATTGACACCCGAGTCGATACTTTCTAGAAGCACCTTTGGCGGCAATTACAGCAGTGAGTCTTTCTGGGTAAGTCTAAGAGCTTTGCACACCTGGATTCTACAATATTTGCCCACTATTCTTTAAAAAAATGCTCAAGTCTGGCCATAGATTTTCAAGACGATTTAAGTCAAAGCCAACTAGTCCATTTAGGAACATTTAATGTCTTGGTAAGCAACTCTGGTGTAGATTTGGCCTTGGGCTTTAAGCATATCCATAACATGATGCAGCCACCGCCATGCTTGAAAATATGAAGAGTAGTACTCAGTGATGTAACGAACTTTAAACAAAAAGTGAATTTCTTTGCCACATTTTGCAGTATTACTTTTTTTCCCCCTGTAGAAACTTACTTCTTTTCACTCTGTCTCTCAATTAGGTTAGTAGTGTGGCATATCTACCATGTTATTGATCCATCTTCAATTTTCTCCCATCACAGCCACGGAACTCCTTAACTGTTTTAAAGTCACCCTTGGCCTCGTGGTGAAATCCCTGAGTGGTTTCCTTCCTCTACGGGAACTGAGTTAGGAAGGACGGCTGTATCTTTGTAGTGACTGGGCGTATTGCTACACCACCCAAAGTGTAATTAATAACTTCACCATGCTCAAACAGATAATGTCCACTTCTTTTTTTCTTCTTATCTACCAATAAGTCCCCTTCTTTGCGAGGCATCGGGAAAACTTCCTTGTGGTTGAATCGGTGTTTAAAATTCACTGCTCGACTGAGGGACCTTACAAATAATTGTATGTGTGGGGGTACAGAGACGAGGTAGTTGTAGGAAGAAAAAAAAACATTCAGACTATTACTACACAGAGTGAGTCCATACAACTTACGTGACATTTTTACTCATTCACTTGAAGGCTTGTCATAACAAAGGGGTTGAATATTTATTGTCAAGACATTTCAGCTTTTCATTTATTAAATTTGTAAAAAACAATATCTAAAAACGTAATTCCACTGGATGTTATGGGGTATTGTGCATAGGCCAGTGACAATTTTTAATTGAATCCATTTTAAATTCAGGTTGTAAGACTAAATATAGAAAAAGTCAAGGGGTGAGAATACTTTAAGGCACTGATAGTATAGGCCTACCTCGGAGACTGACTAGGGAAGGTAGATGGGGGGGGGGGGGGGGAGTAGGGAAGAAGGGTGGGAGAGAGAAGGGAGAGGGGGTGGGAGAGAGAAGGGGTTGTGACCAGACATCTCATGCTCTGTTGCGCCTGGAATGTAAATGGCACAGGGTTTTCAGACAAAACATCTAAAGTCAGCTGTTTTTAATCTCTCATGTTACAGGTAAAAAAATAAATTTCAAACAATGTACTTGAAAGCTCAGCCAGAAGCCAGCCAGCTCGGTCTTCACTCTCAATACAGCTTGAAGGTAAAAGTAGACATTTGCACACAATTAGGATATAGGATATAGTGACTGCATTGTTTGAGTCAGCTTCTTTCGTGTGCTGAATTAATTAATACAAGAGACGGTCGAAAAACAAATTGAGTCTTCGAGTTCACTCATATTGGCCTAGTTACTCTAGATAAGACAGAGTGTGGAAACAGCAAGCGAGCCGATTTGAAAACAATTGGCTTGTAATTCTTTCTGCGAGAGGACTTTTTCAGCTTGAAAAACACACCTCTTTGGATGTTTTCATCCTGAACTTTACCTCAGGGATGGGGGAGGGGGAATAAGATTTGCAAGGTCACGACCATGAGGAAAATAAATAAGTGGTTAAATAAGTGGTCAAGAAAGCAGAAACGTGCAGAGGAAAATCAAGGGATCACCAAATATCTCCACTGTATTAAAGCAAGTAATCGACAGGGACTAAAGAGATTACTTGAGAATGAAGACTTTACTTCAGTTCAGCAGACGTTTGTTCTCTGGAGGAGTCCGAACCTATTCACGGAAAGTTCTGAGTGAAATTTTAGGTAGCTAAAGGCTGCATTAAAATCTATTTTATGATGTACAGGGATCTGTGTATTTAGATAACCTTTGGCTTGGAGTCCTCATGCCTCACTGGTCTCAAAGCTTCGGTCATCACGCCTTACTCACTTGACTCAAACAAAGGTTCAGCGATGGTCTGTTTGTCCCAAAACAATGTCCAACCTTGAAGACAAGATATTATGAATGGATCTGCAACAGAGTGTGATTCAGGGTCATGGTCTCGCAATAGACAGGAGAGTCAGGTGAAACCAATGCCAAGCCAACCCAAGGAAACGTTTTCCCATCCAAACTGGAACGGAATGTTCAGTCGGAGCGTATAAATATTTTCACAACGAGGAAGGTGGAGGCTTTTAGGAGAGAGCCTGTAACTAACATGTCCTCCTGGCCAGGACTGTCCGTTTCAACTTCCACAAGAGCCAAATCCCTCATGGATGAACGCTAGGAATGTGCAAAAACCATCAGGCCCAACGAGCCAAACAGAACAGAGGGAGCAGATGCAGAGGTTAAAAATAGAAACAGAGGGGGACTGGGTCAGTTACCTAAAAGCTTCATAGCTTCACACACTCCTGTCTTGTAACCCCCAGCCCATGACCAGAGGGTCAAGTGGAGACTTGAGTATAGTGCCTGTATGCTGTCATACACACTCCTGTCTCCAAGAATGCAGCCCTGTAGCTCAGCACCGGAGTTTAGGTGGGGACTTGAGTCTAGTTGCGTGGCGAGTTCTTTCACTTACTCAATGCAAGGCCAAACGTCACTACAGTCAGAAATCAAACGTCAGAAAGAATTCAACCACATCAGCTACTTCCATCTTTCATTTCTGCCTGAATTGAAACCATCTGTCTGAGGCAATTATGTTAAGAGTGGAAGTTAGTTCTGGCTAGACCGTCTTGGTGTAATTAAGCTGAAGTCAGTAACACACAAATTTGCGTTCACACTGGGGATTTAGAGGATTAGCTGCAGTTAGGATACTGTGTAACTAATATTCCATCACAAATAAAAACACCTCAATAACTGACCATGTGGTAGTCGTCGTCTCAGAGCAGGGGTAAGTAAACAAGATAGGGCTTTTAGCAAAACAGACAGGTTGTCTCCTAAATGGCACCCTATTCCCTACATAGTGCACTACTTTTGACCAGAGCCCGGGCTCAGGTCAAAAGTAGCGCACTCTATAGGAAATAGGGTGCCATTTGGGATGCAACGGCAGTCTGTTCTTGGCCTTGCCCCTGCTCATTTCTACCAACCCCCTCCCTGGCAGGTTTGTTGTGACATGTACCAACACAGGTCCCCCCATGCCGTCCTGAAATGTACGCTCCACTTGTGAAACTCCAGACGCCCGTTGCCTTGGCGACAGCCCGAACGGAAACTCAGAGCTCCAGTTTCTTTCTTAAAGCCGCTGTGCCGATCAACAGATCGACCAGGGTCAGCAGGTGTCACTGGCATACAAAACAACGGTAGTCAGTCTGGGTCTCTGGACTATGTCCTAGACTGAGAGAAGACAACATAAATAAATACAAATAAATAAAAAAGAAGGTTCTCACATTGGTATTAGAACCGATGTACGAAGTCTTTTTTATCCTTACGCAACACATCTTTGAAATGTTTCATAGGAAACACAACATTCCATTCTGTTGAGGTCATTCATTCAGCGACCGTGTCTAGGCCTACCTACTACAAAATCAATAATGCAGCGGTGCTGGAACTAGAACCTGAGCAACAATGGAAACAAAGGGACAGAATAAACCACCGCGGTGAGCAGCACACCTAGAACTGCACCAGGAGTGTTCTGCACTATGACCGGTTTCCCTCAACAACCAAGATGGGAGTTTTCAGCAGTAGAACTAAAAGTGGTAAGAAGTTCAGCTGACTAAATTGTTCAGGCCGATGATTACAAACTTAGTTTTGAAAGACTTTAATGGAGGTCAGAAAATGTAATATGCATATGCAAAGAACAAAATACATAAACATAACATTAGGCCATTTTTACATTAGGTAATTTTGGCCAAGAAGGTATCAAGAGAGTGGTCCTTAGAGTCAATGTGTTACTTATTTTCGCCTTAAAATCTTGATACAATTACAAAACCATGTTTGGCCGATAAATTTAAAATATTCACAGTAATCCATCCTAAAATCAAACAAATATGCAAACATGCCTCAGGGACAAAAAAGTACCAAAACAAAAAGTAGCTTTTTCTATTCCACCAAAAAGCTTTGCGCTCTGGCAGCGTTGAGCGAGACAAGATTAGACTTAACCACATTAAAAAATACCTTTATGAGTAATGGCCCAATAGGCCTTGTGACCCTTGACTGCAGTACCTTCCTCTGTGTGTCTGCCAGTGCCCTCATCTGAACCGGGCACATACAAATACATGCCCCTGTAGGAAGGTCAGCTTGACAGGCCAGAGCCAATAGGAAGAACAGAATGACTTGAACTGGGCTCCCATTGGCACCGGGCCAGCCACTTTGTTCACTATTCTACTCTGTTAGAACTGCCAAATAAATCCAGAGCTTCAGTCATCATAGAGAAATGAAAGAAACACAGGGGACAGAGTCGGAGAGAGAAGGTTTACATAAAAACAGCTGGAATCCTATCCAACACATTCTTCCTGTGTGTGTGTGTCTCTCAGAATAGCTGCTGTTTCTGGATCCTTTAATCCCCACCTACTATAGCTACTAGCTAATAAGGCACACAAGCTGTTAGTTGCGCCTGCAGGCAGAAGGTCAGAGCCTGGCTAGGCAATAACAACACTGTTGTGACTTGCACCCTCTCTGAGCAATAGGCAATGATTGTTATCGCCACTGACGCTATAGTAGGCAGCTCTGTTCAGACAGGCAGTCTCGAGGCTAGGGAGATGGGCTCCCCATGGGCTTCACAAGCAGGACTGACTGAAGGTCGGAGCCTCACTCTCTCAGTTTGAACCTTTCTACTGCTGTACTGGCTCAGATATTTTCTTTTTCACATGATCGCTTCCAGCACGGTTACAGCAACTGTGGCGAACACGTAAAGCACAGCTCATCTCAGTCGTGTGAAAAGGTTCTAAGTGGACTTGGAGCGGTGGAGCTGAAATTCCCCCAGGAATTTCACTGCAGGGGAAGTGAGCGTTTGGGTCCAAGGGATGTGAACACACACTAATGACCCAACTGAACCCGATGAACCCTTTCGTTGGGGGCCGAACCACACACACAACACAAATGACGGGGGCCCGCAAAAGGGATGTGTGAGCAAGAAAGAGGGGAGGAGACTATTACTAAGATGAGAGAAGTTGCATTACTCACCGCCACTGCTATCATGGAATCGTCCGGCTTCCATTCGGCCTGCTGATAGAAGCCAAACTGGGCTGCTGCCTTCACTGACTCTATGTAGCTCACTATCAGAACACTGGGCTGAAAGAGACAGAGAAAGACAGAGCGTGAGACTGTTTGTGAGATTATCCTAGGATACTTTCGAATTTTCCCTGTATAAAGTCTACAGCTGTAGTGTTTCAAAGTAATAACAGTAGTCAGTGTCCCATGAAGCAGGCTCTGAAGAATGCAGGCAACATGGTTGCCGGAAACTTGCACAAAATAGTACAACCGAACAACCCCTGAAATATCACACCATGTGGCATACATCACAAGTAACATTAGCCTGGGCAGCCGCTAGTGGGCTTTATGAGTCTCCACTATAGTCTGGGCTTGACGTGGTCAGCCAGTGATACACTGCTGTCTAGGGCTATCCCTACAACAACAAAATCTTGGTCGACCGAGAGTTCTATCAACCAATGGTCACAATGTTAAACATTTTTTTTAAATGACAGCTAGTGCCTGTGTGACTGGTGCACATTCTTGCTCTCCTCCCTACTGCATGATAAAGGCACCACAGCACAGAAAGTGTTTACTTGTTTGACTGAAATGTTCTCCTCCCAAAATCCCTAATTTGCTTAGGAAAAAACCCTCAAACCCTTGTTCTCCTTACCTGAAAAACATGAAAGCGTCATATGCATGTGACCAATAGTCTATCATAATCACATCAATAAATTGGTTCTAACAAACTACGAACAGTAACACGTGACAGCAAAAAGGATGTGGAGGATGTGAAAAAGAAACGTAAAAAACAGGCTAATGTTTATTGGTTGCTCAGGAGGGAAAGGGGAAGTCAGATCTGTTGGAAAACTGACTTGTGTCATGCACAGAGTAGATGTTCTGACTTACCAAAACTATAGTTTGTTAACAAGAAATTTGTGGAGTGGTTGAAAAAAAAAAAAAAAGAGTTAATGACTCCAACCTAAGTGTATGTAAACTTCCAACTTCAACTGTAAATGTTTGTGACTCATATTGATGCCACATAGGCAAAGGTATTCATTTCTTTTTAGGGGCCGTTGTTCTTTAAATATCTGTTCTGAATTAAGATTCAAAAGAGGTCTGGTTTGACATCGGTTTTGCACATCTGCGTTAAAATAGACATCGGCTGATACCGATGTTGGCATGTTTAGCTATTATCAGCCGATTCCGATACTGATATATCGTGCATCCCTAATTTAAACAAACTTTTTTTTTATAATCAAAAAAGCATTTCCCCCATTAATGCCTTCTAGAACATGTGAACCTTCATGTGCCTTAATAACAAATTTGTATTCCATCTGTAAATACGAATCAAATTGTTAAATTACGAGCCTAGTTGGTTTAGCCACGGAAAAAGACAGGAACCTTCCTGCTAACAATGATTGGCTGAGATAATGGATGGGCTGGATATGCCGAGATATGAGTTGAGATTGGTCTGCCACGTAGCACGCTTCTGTCTATAACACAAGCTGGTCAGTATGTGTCGGTAATCCTTTCTAATGTGGCAGATTTTAAAAAAAAGATATCATGAAAAATGCACAAGTGTTGCTAAGGCTCTCCACTTTCTAGATGGCTGAGTTTTGAAATCAGTGTAATGCCCGGTGGAAGGAGAATATGATAGCTAAGGAGATGGAGAGAATTCAGGTGTTTGATTGCAAATGCAGAGGGTGTCGAATAAAGAGAACACCTGTCTCCGGATTACATCTTCAAACTAAGGTCAACCATGGCATCCGTGACAGAGGGCGAAGCGTACATCCATGTATACAGGTGGAGTCTACCTAGCTACATTCAGTTACTATACCATTCTAATTTTGTCAGAAAGTCATTTTCATTGCAAGTTAACGCATAGTGTTAGCGAGCAAACCTAACGTTGGCTGGCTCGCTAGCTATTGTTACATGCATGATCTGTGCAGTAATATTATTCGTATCTCAGAGCCACTTGCATTGCTAGTTATAGTCGAATGTTAGCTAGCTAGCTACTTGGTTAGTTAGCTACCTGTAGATCCATGCAGGGTAGTAACGTTATGAGTTGGGATTATGGTTAATTATTTAGCTAGATATATGTCAAATATATATATAAATAAAAATAATGCTTACAAGTTCTGTATCCTGGTCATGTGACAAATCAACTTTTATTTTATTTGATAAGAGTGTGTGTTTACTAGAGACGGTAATGTGAAGAATACCCTATCGCCCTCTGTGTGTCACAAGTACTCTTCGGCCCAACAGGAGACTATTCATCAGCACCACACTGCACCATGTAATCCCATTCTCACACAATCAGCTGCCTCTGCCAACACCAGTGTTTCCATAAAAGGGACCAGATGTTCAATTCTACAAGCTTCAGAGCAGAAAAGAGACAAGACTATCCTTACTAGGGCTGTCCCAGACAAAAACTAATCTTGGTTGACCAAGAGAAGTCTTTTCTTTCGATCAATTGACTGTTTCAAAAACACACAAAAAAACAACAACAAAAAAAGGTCCCTTTTTCAGGACACAGACTTTCAAAGATAATTAATAAAAATCCAAATAACTTCACAGAAATTCACTGTAAAGGGTTTAAACTCAGTTTCCCATGCTTGTTCAATGAACCATAAACAATTAATGAACATGCACCTGTGGAAAGGTCGTTAAGACACTAACAGCTTACAGACGGTAGGCAATTAAGGTCACAGTTATGACACCAAAGAGGCCTTTCTGACTGAAAAACACCCAAATAAAGATGCCCAGGGTTCCTGCTCATGTGCAAGAACATGCCTTAAGCATGCTGCAAGGAGGCATGAGGACTGCAGATGCAGCCAGGGCAATACATTGCCTTAAGACAGAGCTACAGGGAGACAGGACGGACAGCTGATCGTCCTCGCAGTGGCAGACCACGAGTAACACCTGCACAGGATCGGCACATCCGATCATCACACCTGCGGGACAGGTACAGGATGGCAACAACAGCTGCTCGAGATACTCCAGGAACGCACAATCCATCCATCAGTGCTCAGACTGTCCACAATAGGCTGAGAGAGGCTCGACTGAGGGCTCGTAGGCCTGTTGTAAGACAGGTCCTCACCAGACATCACCGGCAACAACGTCGCTTACGGGCAAACACACCGTCGCAGGACCAGACAGGACTGGCAAAAAGTGCTCTTCACTGACGAGTTGCGGTTGTGTTTCACCAGGGGTGATGGTCGGATTTGCGTTTATCGTCGAAGGAATGAGCGTTACACCGAGGCCTGTACTCTGGAGTGGGACCGATTTGGAGGAGAGTCCATCATGGTCTGGGGAGGTGTGTCACAGCATCATCGGACTGAGCTTGTCGTCATTGCAGGCAATCAACACTGTGCATTACAGGGAAGACACCCTCCTCTCTCATGTGGTACCCTTCCTGCTGGCTCATCCTGACATGACCCTCCAGCATGACAATGCCAACAGCTATGCTGCGCGTTCTGTGCGCGATTTCCTGCAAGACAGGAATGTCAGTGTTCTGCCATGGCCAGCAAAGAACCCGGATCTCAATCCCATTGAGCACTTCTGGGACCTGTTGGATCGGAGGGTGAGGGCTAGGGCCATTCCCCCCCAGAAATGTCCAGGAACTTGCAGGTGCCTTGGTGGAAGAGTGGGGTAACATCTCACAACAAGAACAGGCAAATCTGGCGTAGTCTATGAGGAGGAGATGCACTGCAGTACTTAATGAAGCAGGTGGCCACACCAGATACTGACTGTTACTTTTGATCCCCCTTTGTTCAGCGACACATTATTAAATTTCTGTTAAACTTGTTCAGATGTCACGTTTGTGGAACTTGTTCAGTTTGTCTCAGTTGTTGAATTTTGTTAAGTTCATACAAATATCTACACATGTTAAGTTTGCTGAAAATAAACATTTGACAGTGAGGACCTTTCTTTATACGACACATCCTATGTGTTTTAATAAAAATCAACTACATGTACTAAACTTGTTTGGTTAAATAATTAAGACACACAAATGACTCAAGAGGGAGCCACAGATCAAGAAAGCCTAACCAGAACATCTTCCTCCAGCTGCTGCTGGCCTTCGCAGATTCTGCCTATGCTCCCTGAAGTTGCCGGTAATAGGCTACACCAGCGGTCGGCAACCTTTTGCATCTGGAGTGCCAATTTATCTTACCATTTCTACCAATCTGTGTGCCAGTTATGATTTTCATATGCACATTTTCGTGTAACAGGCTGACTACACCGCTCGCTTGCAAAATAAATGTAGAAATCTATATTATTCAATTATTGTGCGCCAACGAGTGTCTGCGTTGCCAAGGGCTAAATAGAAGTCAGTTCTATTTGTGACGCAGATCGCGCTGCAAGTCCTGCCTCTCCCATCTCCTCATTGGTTTATAGAAGCAGATACCCCACGTGCCATCTCCTCATTGGTTATACCCACGTGGGTGACTGAAAAACAAACAAGGTCGGTGGCAGTAATGTATGAAAGTTTCCAATCGCAATATAAAGTCAAGAGAAGAAAAAGAAAGGAGAGAAGACTAGAAATGATTCGGTTGACCGTTTTATGTGTGGAATAATTGGCGTAGAGGACCTTGTGCATTTCAGGTAAAATAACAACTCAATGTTTATATCCCAGGACAAATGAGCTAGCAACAGAAAGCTAGCTAAATAGGACAAATTAGCAAGTGCAAGCTAGCTAGCTAAATACCCATAAATGTGTAATGCTTTTCAACCTGTCCCCAAATTAATATAATTGGTTCAGAGTTAGTTTTGATATTTTAACCTGCGTGTCGTGATAGCGTTTGGTGTGGGGGGACAAAATACACTTATGCACGATGGAGCACGCGCACAACAGATTTGGGTTCCGTGTAACAGTTTCAATTATAATAGTATTTGTATCTCAAAATCATTGTCAATATCTAAAATAAGTAAATTATTGCCAACTATATAAAAATTGCCTACATAAAGCAAACAAATAAGAACATTGCATAGTTGATACTTGAAACGTATCAACTGGGTCAGCACGAAACTCGTGCTTGCAAACTTGCATAACTAATTCCCGCATCAGTGGCACAACCCTAGGCTATTTGTACAAGGGATAAGAAGTGGATCAGAGCATTACATTTTCCCCTTTACTACAGAGTGGTTATCGAAAGGCAGAGCTGGAAATATTTTTCTAATACTTTGAGGAACTATTATCATTCTCAATTGATTCTGAAAGCAGACTTAGTTTACCTTGCTGTTTGAGGTGAGGAAAACACTTACTTTGAGAAGCTCCTCAGCTCATTAGTGCTGGTGAGATAAGACAAATCAGAAATACTAAATCAGACATCCCCAAAAGGGAACATTTATAGGCCTAATTTGCACACCGGCCAGGTAGACTAGTTCTACTTCTATGCGTAATCAAGTCAATGTTACTCAACAATGTCAGGAGCATTTCAAACAAAAGACGATGACTTGAAATAACAAAACTGCCAGTTGGTCAGCACATGCCCGGCCGGAGCACACGTCCTGGTAATCGGTCTGGCCCTGCAGCCTTGTGTATGTTGACCTGTTTAAAGGTCTTACTTACGTCAGCTACGGAGAGCGTGATCACACAGTCGTCCGGAACAGCTGAGGCTCTCATGCATGCCTCGGTGTTGCTTGCCTCAAAGCGAGCATAGAAGTGATTTAGCTTGTCTGGTAGGCTCGTGTCACTGGGCAGCTCGCAGCGGTGCTTCTCTTTGTAGTCTGTAATAGATTGCAAGCTCTGCCACATCAACGAGCGTCGGAGCCGGTGTAGTACGATTCAATCTTAGCCCTGTATTGATGCGCTTTGCCTGTTTGATGGTTCGTCGCAGGGCATAGCAGGATTTCTTATAAGCTTCCGGGTTAGAGTCCCGCACCTTGAAAGTGGCAGCTCCACCCTTTAGCGCAGTGCGAATGTTGCCTGTAATCCATGGTTTCTGGTTGGGATATGTACGTATAGTCAGTGTGGGGACGACGTCCTCGATGCACTTATTGATAAAGCCAGTGAATGATGTGGTGTACTCCTCAAAGCCATGTTACAGAACATGTTATAGTCTGTGATAGCAAACCAGTCCTGCAGTTTAGCATCTGCTTCATCTGACCACTTTTTTTAATAGACCGAGTCACTGGTGATTCCTGCTTTAATTTTTGCTTGTAAGCAGGAATCAAGAGGATAGAATTGTGGTCGGATTTACCAAATGGATGGCGAGGGAGAGCTTTGTACGACGCATCTCTGTGTGTGGAGTACGGGTGATCTAGAATTTTTTCCCCCTCTGGTTGCACATTTAACATGTTGATATAAATTAGAACTGATTTAAGTTTCCCTGCATTAAAGTCTCCGGTCACTAGGAACGCCGACTCTGGGTGAGTGGTTTCCTGTTTGCTTATTTCCTTATACAGCTGACTGAGTGTGTTCTTAGTGCCAGCATCTGTCTGTGGTGGTGAATAAACAGCCACAGAAAGTATAGCTGAAAACTCTAGGCAAGTAGTGTGGCCTGCAATTTATCACAAGATACTCTACTTCAGGCGAGCAAAATCCAGAGACTTCCTTAGATTTCATGCACCAGCTGTTTACAAATATGCACAGACCGCCTCCCCTCGTCTTACTGGTGTGCTGGTCTATCTTGCTGGTGCAGCGTATATCCCACTAGCTGAATATCCATGTCATCATTGAGCCACGATTCCTTGAAAGATAAGATTTTACAGTTGATGTCCCGTTGGTAGGATATTTGTGATCGTACCTCATCTAATTTATTGTCCAATGATTGCACGTTGGCGATTAAATGCCGGTAACGGCAGCTTTCCCACTCGCCTTCTGCGGATCCTCACGAGGCATCCCGCTCTGTGTCCTCGGTACCTGCGTCTCTTCCTCGTGCAAATAACTGATGTTGTCCTTGTCGGGAGTTCGGAGAATGTCCTGTGCGTCCTGCTTGTTGAAGAAAAAAATCTTAGTCTAATCCGAGGTGAGTGATCACTGTCCTGATAACCAGAAGCTATTTTTTGCCGTAAAATACAGTTGCAGAAACATGACGTACCAAATAAGTTACAAATACAGCAAAAAAAACTAACAGATAATAGCACAATTGGTTGGGAACCTGTAAAACTGCTGCCATTTCTTCCGGCGCCATTTTAGGCATGAAGTGGTTTAACTTCTTGGTGACTGGAGGGCAGTATTGAGTAGCTTGGATGAATAAGGTGCCCAGAGTAAACTGCCTGCTACTCAGCCATTAAAGCTAGAATATGTATATAAAGTATATTTGGATAGAAAACACTGAAGTTTCTAAAACTGTTTGAATGAAGTCTGTGAGTATAACAGAACTCATATGGCAGGCGAAAACCTGAGAAAAAAAATCCAACCAGGAAGTGGGAAATCTGAGGTTGGTCGTTTTTCAACTCATTCCCTATTGAAGATAGTGGGATAATGGTCATGTTGCACTTCCTAAGGCTTCCACTAGATGTCAACAGTCTTTAGAAATTTGTTTGAGGCTTCTACTGTAAAGGAGGGGCTCATAAGGGCTCTTTGAGTCAGGTGTCTGGCAGAGTGCCACGGGCTCGTGGTCACACGGTCATGAGAGAGTTAGCTCGCGTTCCATTGCTTTTCTACAGACAAAGGTATTGTCCGGTTGGAACATTATTAAAGATTTGTTAAAAACATCCTAAAAATTGGTTGAATACATCGTTTGACATGTTTCTACGGACTGTAACGAAACTTTGACATTTCGTCTGCTCCTAGTGAACGCGCTTCATGACTTTGGATTGGTTTACAAAATGTGTTAACAAAAGTAGCTATTTGGACATAAATGGACATTATCGAGCAACTCAACATTTATTGTGGAACTGGGATTCCTGGGAGGGCATTCTGATGATGAACAAAGTGAATAAGTGAATATTTATAATGCCATTTCTGACTAATTATGACTACACAACATGGCGGATATTTCTTTGGCTGGTTTGGGCTCTGAGCGCCGTATTCAGATTATTGCATGGTGTGCTTTTTCCGTAAAGTTTTTTAAAAATCTGACACAGCGGTTGCGTTGAGAAGCTTATCTAAAGTTCCATGTATAATAGTTGTATCTTTTATCAATGTTTATTATGAGTATTTCTGTGAATTGATGTGGCTCTCTACAAAATCACTGCATGTTTTGGAACTACTGAACACAACACGCCAACGTAAAATGAGATTTTTGGATATAAATATGAACTTTATCGAACAAAACACACATGTATTGTGTAACATGAAGTCCTATGAGTGTCATCTGATGAAGATCAAAGGTTAGTGATTAATTTCATCTATATTTCTGCTCCTCTCTTTGGCTGGAAAAATGGCTGTGTTTTTCTGACTTGGTGGTGACCTAACAATTGTTTGTGGGGCTTTCGCTGTAAAGCCTTTTTGAAATCAGACACTGTGGCTGGTTTAATGAGAATTTTATCTTTAAAATGGTGTAAAATACTTGTATGCTTGAGGAATTTTAATTATGAGATTTTTGTTGTGCCACTGCACATTGGCTAACTGGGCTATCTGTATTGTGCCCCGCCACCCACTACTGCTACTCTGTTCATCACATATGCAGTCACTTTAAATCATATCTACATGCACATACTACCTCAAATCAGCCCGACTAACCAGTGCCTGTATGTAGCCGCTCTGTTATTTTTCACTGTTTTTATTTCTTTAAATAACTATTGTTCACCTAATAACTTTTTTGCACTGTTGTTTAGAGGCTGCAAGTAAGCATTTCACCGTAATACCTGTTGTATTCGGCGCACGTTTCAAATAAACTTTGATTTGACTCGGAAAGCATTCAGACTCCTTGACTTTTTGTTATGTTACAGCCTTATTCTATAATTGATTAAACTTTCTTTTTTTTACCTCAATCTACACACAATCAAATAATGATGAAGCAAAACACAGGTTTAGAAATGTTTGCGAAAGTATTACAAATAAAAAAACAAATATCACATTTACATAAGAATTCAGACGCTTTACTCAGTACTTTGTTGAAGCACCTTTGGCAGCGATTACAGCATTGAGTCATCTTGGGTATAACACTACAAGCTTGGCACACCTGTATTTGGGGAGTTCCTCCAATTCTTCTCTGCAGATCCTCTCAAGCTCTGTCAGGTTGGATTGGGAGTGTTGCAAAGCTATATTCAGGTCTCTCCAGAGATGTTCGATCAGGTTCAAGTCCGGGCTCTGGCTGGGCCACTCAAGGACATTCAGAGACTTGTCCCGAAGATACTTCTGTGTTGTCTTGGCTGTGTGCTTAAGGTCATTGTCCTGTTAGAAGGTGAACCTTTGCCCCCGTCTGAGGTCCTGAGTACTCTGGAGCAGGTTTTCATCAATGATCTCTGTACTTTGCGCCGTTCATCTTTGCCTCGATGTTGACTAGTCTCCCAGTCCCTGCTGCAGAAAAACCTCCCCACAGCAGGCTGCCACCGCTATTCTTCACCATAGGGATGGTACCAGGTTCTCCAGACGTGACGCATTCAGGCCAAAGAATTCAATTTCGTTTATGTTTCTCACAATCTTTAGGTGCCTTTTGGCAAACTCCAAGTTGGCTTTCATGACTCTTTTACTGAGGGGCTTCCATCTGGCCCCTCTACAATAAATGCCTGATTGGTGGAATGCTGCAGAGATGGTTGTCCTTCTGGAGGGTTCTCCCAACTCCACATAGGAACTCTGTCAGAGTGACCATCTCCCTAACCAAGGCCCTTCTCCCCCGATTGCTCTGTTTGGCCGGGCGGCCAGCTCTAGGAAGAGTCTTGGTTGTTCCAAACATCTTCCATTTAAGAATGAGGGAGGCCACTGTTTTTGGGGTCCTTCAATGCTGCAGAAATATTTTGGTACCCTTCCCCAGATCTGTGGCTCGAAACAATCTACGGACAATTCCTTCAACCTCATGACTTAGTTTTTTATCTGACATGCACTGTCAACAATGGGAACTGATAGACAGGCGTGTGCCTTTCCAAATCACGCCCAATCAATTGAATTTACCAAAAGTGAACTCAAATCAAGTTGTAGAAACAGCTCACGGATGATCAATGGAAACAGGATGCACCTGAGCTCAATTTCGAGTCTCATAGAAAAGGGTCTGAATACTTATTTACATAAATCAAACGTATTTATAAAGCCCTTCTTACATCAGCTGATGTCACAAAGTGCTGTACAGAAACCCAGCCTAAAAACCCAAACAGCAAGCAATGCAGGTGTAGAAGCACGGTGGCTAGGAAAAACTCCCTAGAAAGAAACCTAGAGAGGAACCAGGCTATGAGGGGTGGCCAGTCCTCTTCTGGCTGTGCTGGGTGGAGATAACAGAACATGGCCAAGATGTTCAAATGTTTATAGATGACCAGCAGGGTCAAATAATAATAATAATCACACTGGTTAACGAGGGTGCATTAGTCAGCACCTCAGGAGTAAATGTCAGTTGGCTTTTCATAGCCGATCATTCAGAGTATCTCTACCGCTCCTGCGGTCTCTAGAGAGTTGAAAACAGCAGGTCCGGGACAGGTAGTACGTCCGGTGAACAGGTCAGGTTTCCATAGCCGCAGGCAGAACAGTTGGAGCAGCAGCACAGCCAGGTGGACTGGGGACAGCAAGGAGTCATCGGGCCAGGTAGTCAATAATACATACATAAGGTATTTGCTTATTTGAATACATTTGCAAACATTTCTAAAAAACGGGTTTCACTGTGTCATAATGGGGTAGTGTGTGTAGATTGCTGAGGAATTGTTTTTTATTTAATCCATTTTAGAATAAGGCTGGAACATAACAAAATGGGAAAAAGGTCAAGGGGACTGAATACATTCCGATGGCATTGTATATCATGTTATCCCTTTGGAGCGCATGCCTAAGCGATTTAGAGTTGTTGAACGGGGATTGCGAGCATTTTGATTAACTGTAATATTATAAAAATTGTTATTTTTGGGAATGCCTCTAAGTTCAGCAATCGAAACATCTAGGGCCTACTGTACGTTGACTGATTGTGTTCAATGAAAATGATACATGATTTACGCAACATTATCTGTAAGTGACTTGATGCCTATTGTGCCAAAGTAATTACTTGTAGAACGGGAGTGACAGGTTTATTTAAGCAGGCAAGTCAGTTAAGAGCAAATTCTTTACAATGACTGCCTACCCCGGGCCAACCCTAACGGCGCTAGGCAAATAGTGCGCCACCCTATCGGACTCCCAATCACGGCTGGTTGTGATACAGCCTGGAATCGAACCAAGGTCTGTAGTGACGCCTCTAGCACTGAGATGCAGTGCCTTAGACCGCTGCGTCAGTGTTTGACAAGTGTGTTGATAGAACGGCAATAATAGTTAAGCGATGAAAAATAGCACTTGCCATAATTGTCTAAGAAAAGTGAGAGGAAACTGCAACTTAATTAGGTCTATAATCAATGGCCTAACTTAAATGTGCCTGGCTTTATAAATCATCCATATATACAGTACCAGTCAGAAGTTTGTGAATAATAGTGAAGACATCAAAACTGTGAAATAAAACATTTGGAATCATGTAGTAAGCAACAACAAAAAGTGTTAAATCAAAATAGATTTTAGAATCTTCTAAGTAGCCACCCTTTGCCTTGACAGCTTTGCACACTCTTGGCATTCTCTCAACCATGAGTAATGCTTTTCCAACAGTCTTGAAGGAGTTCCCACATATGCTGAGCACTTGTTAGGTGCTTTTCCTTCACTCTGCGGTCCAAATCATCCCAAATGGGTTGAGGTCAGGTGATTGTGGAGGCCAGATCATCTGATGCAGCACTCCATCACTCTCCTTGGTCAAATACTGCTTACACAACCTGGAGGTGTGTTTTGAGTATACTGTATACTGTAACTGTATACCGTCAGAATATACTGTATACTGTCAGAAAATATACTGTAACTGTATACCGTCAGAATATACTGTATACGGTCAGAAAATATACTGTGACCAAACAGCACCTGTTTGGTACACATAATATGCATGCAGCGCTTTAGTCTTACCTTCTTTATCTTAATCTCCAGTATTTTTCCACAACTAGTAAAAACTTTAGTCAAGTTTATCACGTCCTCTGCTTCCATTTAGCTGTCACGCATTACGGTGTTGAGTTTGTAAGAATCAAATTATTGATGTAATTATGATATATGCTATAGGTCAGGCCCTATTGATCATGTGAATGAGATGCATACACGTTTTTCCTAAACAAATTAGGAATTTTGATAACAGAACTTTTCAGTCAGAAATGGCTGTGATTATGTTGCCGCTTCAGCAACACGGAATGCCAACGTGACTGCCAACTAGGTTGGACAGCCTGTTACACACAACTACTATAACAATAGCTAGGTTTCCCTCCAATTGGCGACAGATTTCCGTGCAAATATTCTAACATCGGCATAAAAACAATATGCGCATTTCCCCCACCAGATATGCGTTCCCATGAAATGTACTTGTTGCAGTTAAGTCTGTGCATAAATATGTAGTGCACATCAAAATATATTTTGCAGTTAAACTCCCATGTACCCCCAAAAAATAAAAAATAAATGTTTACATGTGTTTCAATCACATTTTCAACTCCACTGGTGGTTTTCTCACCACCAAAAATGTGTTATATAGCGAGCGTGCCCACTGATATCGGCATGTACGCTCAAGCAAACAGCTCACAGATACAGTTCGGTTGTAGTCTACATACACGATGAGATTCATGGACAAAATATAGAGATTATCAAACGGCAGCCATTCATAGATGACCGTGTCACCAGAATGAGACCCTCGATATTTATTGGAAAGGAGCATCAAGCTCATCACCTTGCACTTTCACCACCCTGTGAAGTTCATAACTTATTTCATCTGTACCCTAATAAACTGCATTCTTTTCCACCGAGTTGTAGAGGGAGGGTCTTACAACATGTCATCGTGTGACTCCAAGTTTACTTCGATTTGGGTTATTATATCAATATTTGCACATAAAAGCGTTTCCACAGACATTTCTCACATAACTTTACCGACACAAAAAGATCTGCTTGCCTAGCGGTTTTTGTTTTGTCGACATGTGGAAAGTTAACTGACACATTTTCTCTTTCCATCAGGCCATCAATTATATTTTTTTATCCAAGGTACCATCACTTGCATAAAAAGGGTTGATGGAATCCTGGTTACTGGCTGATATACACTGAGTGAACAAAACATTAGGAACACCTTCCTGAAACTGAGTTTCTCTCATTTTTGTGCTCAGAAAGAACAGCCTCAATTCGTTGGGGTACAAGGTGTCGAAAACATTCCACAAGGATGTTGGCCCATGTTGACTCCAATGCCTTCCACGGTGGTGTCAAGTTGGCTGGATGTCCTTTGGGTGGTGGGTACCCACGGGAAACTGTTGAGCATGAAATACCCAGCAGCGTTACAGTTCGACCCACTGAAACCAGTGCGCCTGGCACCTACTACTACCACACCTCGTTCATAGGCACTTAAATATTTTCTCTTGACCATTCACCCTCTGAATGGCACACATGCACAATCTATCTCAGTTGTCTCAAGGCAAAAAAAAAATCTAACCTGTCTCCTTCCCTCCATCTACACTGATTGTAGTGGATTTAACAAGTGACATCAATAAGGGATCATAGTTTTCACCTGGATTCACCTGGTCAGTCTGGCATGGAAAGTCTGACATGTTTTAGACTGTAGTTAGCCTATACTGTAACTGCTCCAGAGGGACTCTTAGCATGTGGGGGATGGGTAACAATGCACAGGGGTAACTCTAAACCAAACCTGCCCCACAACCCAATACATTCAGTCAAGCACAAACCCAGCTAGCCTAGCACTAATGCTAATTAGCTAGAACAACCCCAAGGGCCCGACTTCAAACAGACATTTTCATACAGTAGCCATATTACAAAGGTCTCAGATGACCTTGCTGCAGTGAGGATTCCTATTCCCATCGGAGTCACACAGATAGGTCCTGAGAATAACATGACGGAAGAGGATATTCAACTAGCGGGCAGATGAAAAGGCATAGGTATTGACATTTGTTAAGCTTAAAAGTCCTAATCTAGTCTCCTTTGCAGCTTTCATCTTTTGTTCTCCATTGTTCCTCTAGTGCTCCTTAAAGACATGCTCCAGTACTTTGGCGATTTAAAAAAAAAATGTTTTAAACCTCCTGCTTTGGGCTGGATTAGTCAATGTCTAGTTCATGTATGCATAATCTATGAGCAGAATTGCTGTTTTACCTCAAATCAGCCACGAAATCCCTAGTTTGAAGAGATTGCTTTCTTGAAGCTGTGCCAGGATATTATCCCTACATTTCCCCCCAACGCGGGCCAGCCCTCTAGCATGTCCAGTTCTAGCCAATAAGTTTCAGCCCCTAGCATTTGAGTGACAGCTAGCAAAAGGCCTACCCAGCGTTCTCCAATGAGGTCACAGGATGGGTGCAACAGCTCAAATGGACACAGCAGAGAGAGAGGGGGAAGGGGATGCACAACTGAATGCATTCAACCGAAATGTGTCTTCCGCATTTAACCCAATCAACGAGAGAGAGAAATGACGCGGTGCACATATGTGACATAGTATGCCATTTTCGGGGACCACGTATGGCTCGTGAGTGCTACTTTCAGAACTACTGGCTAAAAAGTATACAAAAGTACAGAAGATTCTCTTTAAGCAATAGGAGAGGCCGATGATATCACGAATCACCATCAGACCAACTCCTTTAATTTCCTACTCCCCGAAGTTTGTAGTCTAATAAAAAATAAAATAAAAACCTGTTGAAAACATTTTTTTACCCTTTAGTGGGAGTACATTACTGTTTGTATACTTGTATATCGCTTTTCAACAGTAGTAGTTCAAAAATTGCTGGAGGACATCTTTAAGCTTAGGGGGAAGGGGTTAGTAAACTGCCATCCACAACACCTACAAAATAAAATAAAATAATTGGCTAACTGTATACTGCCTAATATGAAAGGAATTCCTGAGCCATTTAACCCAATTGGATACCAGGGTCACTCATTGCCCGCTTTACTGAGGGAATGATGCATTCTTGCATGATAGAGAACATCTCAATCAACCTCAAAAAGCCTCCCTCTGCTGAACCAATAAACAACCCTCACTCAGCCAATACCCTTACGCTAAACTGTCTTTTCATTTTATGTCAACTGATACCAAGTACTGTTCTCAAAATTCAAACTGCGATTGAGTGATTGCACACCAAACACCAAGGCCACTTAGACAAAACCTCCCATATAATATGCTTTATAACAACACATTCTACTAAGTCAGTGTAATTGAAGAGGTCCCAGAGGTCTAGAAAAGTGTTTCCCAAACCGGGTCCTGCCTGCCAACCGCCACCTCTCCCATCTTTTCCTAGAGTTTCCCAGTTATTTCCCACACATATTGGCCCGTGCAAAATCCAAGGCGCAGGGCAGGGGGACTGCAAGACAACATCACTAAGCTACTCCCATACATGGATTTCTGCTTGGGCCAGACAGGCCAAGCTGATGAGAGATGGGATTAGAGCCATGGGCTTTAGAGGAGTCATGGGGGGAGTCATAGGAGATGGCTGATAAACAGAGAGATAGGAGAGGGAAGGTGGCAAGAGGACAGAGGAGGAGCAGGCAGTAGGAGAGTTTACCATGGAGGGAAACTGCTCCCATGGAGGAGGAAGGAAACTAGTACTGAGGTGTGCAAGAGGTGTTCCGTTTATGGAGCCAGGGGCAGAGATTCAACTTGGAGACTAGGAAAGTGCCAAGCTCAGACCTGATAGTCCCTTTCCCCCAGGAGTTATCAGGTCTGAGCTTTAAACTGTAGATAACATTATTATTTGTTTTACATACTATCCGTTATGGGATCAGTTCATGCCCAGCTGTTGAGGTTGACATGACTTATAGATCAGATAGCCCTAGAGCTGTGCTTTGGTGCCTAGTTCAGTCAGGCTGGCTGACCTTCAAAGAGGCCTTGAGTCTTGGACTGGACATGCTTGGCTGCTTTAAAACACTAAAACGCATGCAGAGCAGACAGAAGGCAAGGGGGGCCTGGACCGGCCACTAAGTTAGGGTTATCGCAGCACCCACATTCCTGTCCTGTGTGGACCCTTCCTGGACATCCTGTCCATTCTCTACCGTTTCTCACAGTTTATGTTCAGGCCACTGGAGAAAATAAGAAAAACTGGGAAGCTCAACAGGATACTTCCTGTAAAGACAGGGAAATAAATACTGGCCTAGATTTACACTATATACGAATTATGTAATGCAGAACCATCCAATTCGATTTTACAGCTGATATATTTGCAGCACTCTTGCTTTTACACTCTTGTGCAGCCTAGTCATGGAGGCAGAGCTAATTTTACACCTGGGCTGACATAACTATTTGCAGATGTTGACATTGACGGTATACTGTGAAGTGCTAGAAGATATATTGTGATGTGCATGATTATTATATTTAAGCTTTAGGAATCAAAACTACGCAGTTGTATCAGTTAAGCGGCAACAATGTTGAAAATGAAGTCTAAAATCATTAACTAAGCATTACTTTCCCATACTAAAATTATTTAACGAGAATGCGACTAATATCGTAAATATGCACAGATATCGCACAGTCTGGAATGATTTAGTCATTAACAACGTAAAACGATTATATCGGGTATTGCGATATTTGTAGTAGCACGATGATATGAGAGGAATGGGGGAAAAGAATGACGCACATGGAGTTATTCAAATTCACTGGAACTCTGTAATTTACACATTGTTATAGCTAAATACATAACAATGATCTCCTTCGACTCAAGATAGTTTCATGGGGCACCCAAGTGACGGTGAAGGAATTTGCACCAGAGCTATGTTAGGGTGTTAAGGGGAGTAAAATAAACATGGCTTTTAATGCGGAATTAGGTACACCAAATTATAGCACTGATTTGCAGCTCTTACAAAAGCCGGCCTAGCTAAATACTTTGGACAGTAGCGAGTTCATTAAATATCACCCTTACATAAATCCTCATTAAACTACATGAATGTATTAAATATTATGGCAAATCTCAACATTGAGTTATTGGCAATGTACTTATCTAGCTAGCGACTGCTAGCCAACGTAACGTTAGTTTGGTAACGTTACATACTTTAATATAATACTGGACTGAGTACATGATTTGTGCAACGTTAGCTTAGCTAGATAGTACTTTTGTCAAACAGCTGATGCTTGTTGCGTCAGCTACTAAACGTCAGCTAGCTAACATTCTTCCAAGTCCCTGTATGCAATGATAGCTAGCTAAATATACCATGCCATAATAAAAGTCGGTGACGAGGCAACCAGTGTGCACAGACAAAACTTAGCTTGCTAGCTACTAGCTAACAACTGCTAGGTAGCGGTTACCCAACTCATCGGCGATTAAGTCGTTGCTTACCCGACTAAACCAGATGCTTAGTTGAGTCTCTGACAACATGGCGAAGTAAAACCTCTGTGAGTTCGGCTGAATATGAAACGGTTCCTCTTCACTTTTCAGTGGACAAAGTAGCCTCCGGGGCCAGCCAGTTAAAAAATACATGACGGTCAGGCACTCCGACTCGACACTCTCCGTGTCACCGGGCCAGCGGAATGGCTATGTTCCCAACGTAAAATAAACGATGTTGTCCAATCGGTTCATGAACAATTTGTAGCTAATTCAATCCCGTGTAAAGTCGATTTTCAGTCAAACGACATTCGTCCTGATCCTAGAAATCCATAAGCGATTGAGATCCAATCAGGCTAGCTAGCCAACACGGCTAACTTGACATAGAACTGTGGAGCTCCTCTGAAAACAAATCGCTTGCGCAGTCGGGACTTTAAGTTAAAAACAAAATGCAACCGTATGAGCGAATTTATTTTTGTTATAAAGGTATCCTTTCTGCACCTATCTGAATAAACATGTCTTATTTTTATTAGCGATAATAATGTTATATTCGGTGTCTCTCGCGGTCGCCATCTTTATCGATTCTAGCTAGCTATCCTGGGTCCGATTCGCTATCCCATGCCTCTCTACCCACCTATGTGAAGCTAGCCACAATATTGGAATTTACGGCTCGCCTTCTAAATAAAAGTCCCTCACTGAAATTAATGCAAATGTTTAAAAATAGCGGAATCATGTCATATTTGGAATAAATCATGTTAAACAAGGTTAGAGATTTGATATATAAATTCAAAATTACAATAATGAATTATAAATTGATGGAAAAACATTATTATTATTTTTTAATCTGTTGAAATTGCACCGTGGATGTATTACACTTCAGAATTGCATAGGGGGAATATGTATTTCATTGTACAGCCTTACCTATAGATTATGGATTACTGAAATGGGGTATCAGTCTACTCAGTGACACCCACAGAACACAACTGTAAAGTGTTTACACATATATACACTTTACAAAAATAAATGCAACAATTTAAATGATTTACTGAGTTACAGATCCTTTGAAGGAAATCTGTCAATTGAAGTAAATGAATTAGGGGCTAATCTATAGATTTGAAGTGACTGGGCAGGGACGCAGCCATGGGTGGGCATGGGATGGCTTAGGCACTTGGGAGCCAGGCTCACCCACTTGGGAGTCAGGCCCAGCCATTCAGAATGAGTTTTTCCACACAGAAGGGCTTTATTACAGACAGAAATACTCCTCAGTTTCATCAGCTGTCCGGGTGACTGGTGTCAGATGATCCCGCAGGTGAAGAAGCCAGATGTGGAGGTCCTGGGCTGGTGTGGTTACATGTGGTCTGCAGTTGTGAGGCCAGTTGGATGTACTGCCAAATTCCATAAAACGATGCTTACCATAAGAAATTAACATGAAATTCTCTGGCAACAGCTCTGGTGGACATTCCTGCAGTCAGCAAACCAATTGCATGCTCTCTCACTACTGGAGACATCTTAGAGTGGCCTTTTATTGTCCACAGTAAAAGGTGCACCTGTGTAATGATCATGCTGTTTAATCAGCTTCTTGATATGCCACACCTGTCAGGTGGATGGATTATCTTGGCAAAGGAGAAATGCTCACTAACAGGAATGTAAACAAATTTGTGCACAAAATTTGAGAGAAAGAAGCTTTTTGTGTGTGTGGAGAATTTCTGGGCTCTTATTTCAGCTCATGAAACATGGGACCAATATTTTACACGTTGCGTTTATATGCTTGTTTAGTATATTAGCATCATAGCTCTTATTGTGGAACTTTGACTGTAGGAAATACGCTTCCCAGTCAGCCTATTGCACTGTACAGCCTTACCTGTGGATTGTGGATAAATTAAATAGGGTATCAGTCTACTCAGTGACACACACAGAAAACAACTGAAGTTTAAACAAATAGTGTTGTAGCTCTTATTGCGGGACTCTGAAGCCACTGTACAGCCTTACGACACTAATATTTGTTCAAACTCTTCACGCTTGTTCTGTGTGTGTCACAGTAGACTGATAACCAATTTTATTGATCCACAATCCATAGGTTAGGCTGTACAGTGCAATATGAATGCCCAATACACATAGTAGGTTGACTGGTAAGCTTAATGTGGCTCACTACAAAAACCTCTTAGCTACCTGGGATGCATCCTTGATGGAAGCTTAGGATGTGTGAGCATGACCACTAAAGTGCTAGGGAAGGTTAAAGCCAGGACTAACGTTTTGGCTAGAAAGTCCAATCTGCTTGATAAGGACTCCATGAGCGTGCTAGCCACTGCCCTCATTCAATGCCATTTTGACTACGCTAGTACTTCTTCGTTTGGGGGCTTATCTATGCTTCTGAAGGGGAAGCTCCAGATTAGAAGTCGACCGATTAATCGGAATGGCCGATTAATTAGGGCCGATTTCACATTTTCATGGCAATCGGAATTTTTGGACACCGATCATGGCCGATTACATTGCACTCCACGAGGAGACTGCATGGCAGGCTGACTACCTGTTATGCGACTGCAGCAAGGAGCCAAGGTAAGGTGCTAGCTAGAATTAAACACATCTTATAAAAAACAATCAATCTTAACATAATCACTAGTTAACTACACATCGTTGATGATATTACTAGTTTATCTAGCTTGTCCTGCGTTGCATATAATCGATGCGGTGCTTGTTAATGATTCAATGATAAATTATTGCCTACTTCGCCAAACAGGTCATTTAACGAGCTGTCACGAGAATTTCATCCCAATGATAATAACTAACACTTATTAAAGCTTTGACTAATTCCCGAGGCTTGTAAGACCCTGTGTTTAATAATAATTAGGCAAAGACTCAAATTATTCAAAAGGTGTAAGGTTTATTCACAAGAACGTTCTAAAGTCAAAATACAAAGAACATGTCATTTTATAACTCACTCCCTCCCTACTTACGCACATACATACACACAAACAATAGGTGGGATGTATCCTTCCCCATAGTTCTCACCACTGTTTATCACTACCAAGCTGGCAGTTTAGAGGGACCTTGATGGGAGTCCCTTTACAGGCCGTAAATTTATCAGAGTTCTAGCCAGGTCATGTCATACACAGTTTAATTGTTCTCTGTATTTTCTTAGTGTCGCACACACACACACACACACCTCTACCGAAACTTATTGGACTTACGTTTAGCACTTTAATTATTCATTATACATGTTACATAAACTAATAATTAAATAGTTACGTTTCAGGGTGGAATTCTTTAATCATTACCGTAAACATATAAATTCCCTTATCACAAGCGCAGTCGCGAAAAAAGCACTGTCGTTGCACCAATGTGTACCTAACCATAAACATCAACGCCTTTCTTAAAATCAATACACAAGTATATATTTTTAAACCTGCATATTTAGTCAACATTGCCTGCTAACATGAATTTCTTTTAACTAGGGAAATTGTGTCACTTCTCTTGCGTTCTGTGCAACAGAGTCAGGGTATATGCAGCAGTTTGGGCCACCTGGCTCATTGCTAACTAATTTGCCAGAATTGTACGTAATTATGACATAACATTGAAGGTTGTGCAATGTAACAGGAATATTTAGACTTATGGATGCCACCCGTTAGATAAAATACAGAATGGTTCCGTATTTCACTGAAAGAATAAACTTTTTATTTTTGAAATGATAGTTTCCGGACTTGACCATATTTTAAAAATGTATTTTTTTAACCTTTATTTAACTAGGCAAGTCAGTTAAGAACAAATTCTTAATTTCAATGACGGCCTAGGAACAGTGGGTTAACTGCCAGTTCAGGGGCAGAACGACAGATTCACAGTTGTGTTCTGTGGGTGTCACGGAGTTCACCGATACCCCATTTCAGCATCACTGACGGTTCTGACATATGCGGACACCTACAAATACCTAGGTGTCTGGTTAGACTGTAAACTCTCCTTCCAGACTCACATTAAGCATCTCCAATCCAAAGTTAAATCTAGAACTGGCTTCCTATTTCGCAACAAAGCATCCTTCACTCATGCTGCTAAACATACCCTCGTAAAACTGACCATCCTACCGATCCTCGACTTCGGCGATGTCAACTACAAATTAGCCTCCAATACCCTACTCAATAAATTGGATGCAGTCTATCACAGTGCCATCCGTTTTGTCACCAAAGCCCCATATACTACCCACCACTGCGACCTGTAACGCTCTCGTTGGCTGGCCCTTGCTTCATACTCGTTGCCAAACCCACTGGCTCCAGGTCATCTACAAGACCCTGCTAGGTAAAGTCCCCCCTTATCTCAGCTCGCTGGTCACTATAGCAGCACCTACCTGTAGCACGCGCTCCAGCAGGTATATCTCTCTGGTCACCCCCAAAACCAATTCCTCCTTTGGCCGCCTCTCCTTCCAGTTCTCTGCTGCCATTGACTGGAACGAACTACAAAAATCTCTGAAACTGGAAACACTTATCTCCCCCACTAGCTTTAAGCACCAGCTGTCAGAGCAGCTCACAGATTACTGCACCTGTACATAGCCCATCTATAATTTAGCCCAAACAACTACCTCTCCCCCTACTGTATTTATTTATTTAACTCCTTTGCACCCCATTATTTCTATTTCTACTTTGCACATTCTTCCACTGCAAATCTACAATTCCAGTGTTTTACTTTCTATATTGTATTTACTTCGCCACCATGACTTTTTTTCTGCCTTTACCCCCCTTATCTCACCTCACATCGTATATAGACTTATTTTTCTATCGTATTATTGACTGTTTTACTTCATGTGTAACTCTGTGTTGTTGTATGTGTCGAACTGCTTTGCTTTATCTTGGCCAGGTCGTAATTGTAAATGAGAACTTGTTCTCAACTTGCCTACCTGGTTAAATAAAGGTGAAATAAAATACAAATAAATACAAATTTCATTGATCAACAATCCATAGGTAAGGCTGTATAGTTGGAATAAGTATGCCCCCAATGCAATTCTGAAGTCTAATACACCCAGTGCGATTCTAAATATTGTCAAATAACATTTTCAAAGTAACTATTGTCTTTTGTTGAATGTATATAACGTTCCAAATTTGTTTAGGATTATCTCGTCCAAATGACACGATGGTAACTATTTGTAGCCATTTCCATCACTTTTATTTTGAAGTCGACCGTAAATTCCACCGTTGTGGCTAATCCTTATTGTGGCTACTTCATATAGGTTCCCCCGCCCGGTGGGAAGTTTGCGTCGAACGAGATGTTGACATCTGACTTCATTTTCTCGTGAACTTCAGATTTGAATGGCTCATTGCTGCTCTCTGATGGTAATATTTGGAGATTGCAAATACGGATCCCAAACCGGCTGCTGCGCCATCGTGCATACATTTATTTTGTCCCCCCACACCAAACGCGATCACGACACGCAGGTTAAAATATCAAAACAAACTGAACCAATTACATTCATTTGGGGACAGGTCGAAAAGCATTACACATGTATGGCAATTTAGCTAGCTAGGTTGCACCTGCTAACTTGCTGATGCTAGCTAATTTGTTCTGTGATTATAAACATTGAGTTGTTATTTTACCTGGAATGCACTGTGTTATGTAACCACACCAAACATAATATACCACACCAAATCGAGTACCCCGATTTACGTATGGAATAATACGAAATGTTCTGAGACCAGGTTAATAAAGAAAAGTACAAAAAAACCTTGATAAAGGGGAGGCGCATGTAAGCAGATGAGGGCATTTGGCTCGGATCGAATAGTTTATATAGTAAAACCTGCAAAAGACCTGCAAAAAAACGTAGCTCAGTTTCTGATATTTGACTGCACACAATGTACAGTAAATATAAAGAGGATGGGCTGACGTGGTTTTGTGTTGATAAAGAGCAAATAGTGGGTATTCTGCCAGTCATGGTAAATGTTTACTAGGGATGTAGTCGGAGGAGCGGCGCTCCCTATTTTTTTTCTAATTGAGAATATACGGAGCTGGTAAAAATATTTCTGGGAAATTACCTCAGTGTGCCCAACTAGGCAGGATATAGGCCTATGTTTTGATTGAAACAAAAATCGGCCTAAAAGAAAACTAATAGTTTGTTAACACCATAAGCTGTAGACCTTTCCTGAAGTCATATGTCAAATCGCCCACTAGTTGCCTCATGGGTGGAATGTTTTTTAGTTTTTTTTTTTACAGAATTTCATCATTAATTTAAAAAATAATCATAATAATGCCGGACGTCCAGTGTTTCTATATCAAACGGTTTTGTTATATTCCAGTCTTCTGTGATGTAGAGTGCATTCGGAAAGTATTCGGACTGCTTAAATTTTTACATATTTTGTTACAGCCTTATTTTAAAATTTGTATATTAAAAAACCTTGCAAAATCACATTTACACAAGTAGTCAGACCCTTTACTCACTACTTTGTTGAAGCACCTTTGGCAGCGATTAAAGACAAGTCTTCTTGGGTATGACGCTACAAGCTTGGTACACCTCTATTTGGGGAGTTTCTCCCATTCTTCTCTGCGGATCCTCTCAAGCTCTGCCAGGTTGGATGGGGAGCGTCACTGCACAGCGTCGCTATTTTCAGGTCTCTCCAGAGATGTTCAATCAGGTTCAATTCCAGGCTCTGGCTAGGCAACTCAAGAACATTCAGAATCTTGTCCCGAAGCCACTCCTGTGTTGTCTTGGCTGTGTGCTTAGACTCATTGTCTTGTTGGAAGGCTCATCTTCCATTGATCATCCTTGAGATGTTTCTACAACTTGATTGGAGTCCACCTGTGGTAAATTGAATTGATTGGACATCATTTGGAAAGGCACACACCTGTCTATATAAGGTCCCACAATTGACAGTGCATGTCAGAGCAAAAACCAAGCCATGAAGACCAGAGAATCTTGTTTCTCATGTTCTGAGAGTCCATTAGGTGCCTTTTGGAAAATTCCAAGCGGGCTGTCATATAACTTTTACTGAGGAGTGGCTTCCGTCTGACCACTCTATCATAAAGGCTTGATTCGGTGGAGTGCAGAGATGGTTGTCCTTCCTTCCACGGAGGAACTCTGGAGCTCTGTCAGAGTGACCACCATCTTGGTGGTTCTAAACTTCTTCCATTTAAGAATGATGGAGGACACTGTGTTCTTGGGGACCTTCAATGCTGTAGAAATGTTTTGGTACCCTTCCCCAGATTTGTGCCTCGACACAATCCTGTTTCGGCGCTCTACCGGCAATTCCTTCAACCTCATGGCGTGTTTTTTTCTCTGACATGCACTGTCAATTGTGGGACCTTATATAGACAGGTGTGTGTCTTTCCAAATTATGTCCATTCAATTCAATTTACCACAGGTGGATGAGGAGTTTGATGAGGAGTTTGTTTTATTCCATCCATTTTAGAATAAGACTATAACATAACAAAATGTGGAAAAGGGGAAGGGGTCTGAATACTTTCCGAATACACAGTATATAAAGTTTAATATTGGGATGCAAAGTCTAAATTGAATACATTTTAACTCTATATCTGACATGATAAATGTTTCTACTTTTTTAAAGCTCATAACCGTGTGTGAAGTGTATACCTTTGTTTCAAAGTACATATGTTTAAGACTACCAATTTAACACTCTGTGTGACCCTGATTTAGCGCACTGAAGTAAAATATCTAAATGCATATTCCCATGAAACTGACTGAGATCAAATGATTGGCATGCAGTTTGAACATTTCCCCGGGAAAATGTAAAGAAATATATTTCATGAATAACCATGTGCTCCGGATTAAAAATATACATTTTTCTTCTGACAATACAGTTGAAGTCAGAAGTTTACATACACCTTAGTCAAATAAATTTAAACTCAGTTTTTCACAATTCCTGACATTTAATCCAAATAGAAATTCCCTGTCTGAGGTCAGTTAGGATCACCACTTTATTTTAAGAATGTGAAATGTCAGAATAATAGTAGAGTGATTTATTTCAGATTTGATTTCTTTCATCACATTCCCAGTGGGTCAGAAGTTTACATACACTCAATTGGTAAAATTGCCTTTAAATTGTTTAACTTGGGTCAAACATTTTGGGTAGCCTTCCACAAGCTTCCCACAATAAGTTGGGTGAATTTTGGCCCATTCTTCCTGACAGAGCTGGTGTAACTGAGTCATGATTGTAGGCCACCTTGCTCTCACATGCTTTTTCAGTTCTGCCCACAAATTCTCTATAGGATTGAGGTCAGGGCTTTGTGATGGCCACTCCAATACCTTGACTTTGTTGTCCATAAGCCATTTTGACACAACTTTGGAAGTATGCTTGGGGTAATTGTCCATTTGGAAGACCCATTTGCGACCAAGCTTTAACTTCCTTACTGATGTTTTTAGATGTTGCTTCAATATATCCACATAATTTTCCTACCTCATGAAGCCATCTATTTTGTGAAGTGCAGCAGTCCCTCCTGCAGCAAAGCATCCCCACAACATGATGCTGTCACCCCCATGCTTCATGGTTGGGATGGTGTTCTTCGGCTTGCAAGCCTCCCCCTTTTTCCTCCAAACATAACAATGGTCATTATGACCAAACTATTCTAGTTTTGTTTCATCAGACATGAGGACATTTCTCCAAAAAGTACGATCTTTGTCCCCATGTGCAGTTGCAAACCGTAGTCTGGCTTTTTTAGGGCGGTTTTGGAGCAGTGGCTTCTTCCTTGCTGAGCAGCCTTTCAGGTTATGTCTATATAAGACTAGTTTTACTGTGGATATAGGTACTTTGGTACCTGTTTCCTTCAGTATATTCACAAGGTCCTTTGCTGTTGTTCTGGGATTGATTTGCAATTTTCGCACCAAAGTACGTTAATCTCTAGGAGTCAGAACATGTCTCCTTCCTGAGCGTTATGACGGCTGCGTGGTCCCATGGTGTTTATACTTGAATACTATTGTTTGTACAGATGAACGTGGTACCTTCAGGCATTTGGAAATTGCTCCCAAGGATGAACCAGACTTGTGGAGGTCAACAATTTTTTTTTTGAGGTCTAGACTGATTTCTTCTGATTCTCCCATGACGTCAAGCAAAGAGGCACTGAGTTTGAAGGTAGGCCTTGAAATAAATCCACAGGTACCCTTCCAATTAACTCAACTGATGTCAATTAGCCTATCAGAAGCTTCTAAAGCCATGACATAATTTTCTGGAATTTTCCAAGCACAGTCAACTTAGTGTATGTTAACCTCTGACCCACTGGAATTGTAATACAGTGAATTATAAGTGAAATAATCTGTCTGTAAACAATTGTTGAAAAAATAACTTGTGTCATGCACAAAGTAGATGCTCTATCTGACTTGCCAAAACTATAGTTTGTTAAAAATAAATTTATGGAGTGGTTGAAAAACAAGTTTTTATGACTCCAACCTAAGTGTATGTAAACTTCCGACTTCAACTGTATGTGTGGGCATATGAAAACTTTGCAATTGGAGGATGCATTTCATGCATAGGCTTATTCTACAATGATATTCAATAGGCTGCATCCATCAGTACAAACTTTGATTGAGAAATGACATCATAAAAAAAGTGTGCTCTACTTAGGCTCATTTAGCTATTTGACTCCTGTATTGTATCCCCAAAAATATATTGAAATGCAGTGAAATGAATTGAATAACACATACATGGTAAAACCGACAGTCAAAAAATGTATTGTAATGAATAAGATTTTGAAATGTCTGTCCTATATCAATCAAATATATGAAAGCTCAGGAAATATTTCCATTTTCTGGACACATATTTAACCCCTATTTTTGTTGGCACAAAACTACCTCCATAATTTTTAAAAACAGGTTACTTTCAGACGAGTCCCGTGATGTAGAGCAAAATGGAGAAAACCATTGTTGTTCATGAGTCTCCCCTTTCCATAGTGGGGTTTGTAGCCCAAACAGTTTGGACGCTACAGGCGTGTACAAAACATAAAATAGATCATATATGTATTTAAGATTAGATCTGATGACTCGTATCGATTTGTTACATTGCTGGCGTATGGGCTTCCTGACTACCAAGCTCTTATGTTATGATGCTCGGCATATATTCATCAACATCACATACATTACACAAATAACTCTTGATTTATTCTAGCCTCAGAAGCCCAGGCTTGACTCCCATTTTGAGCTGAGCATTGTAATAATGAGTAATGACCACTAATGGGTGCTCTACACAGTGGAGTTCAGAGGCACTGGAAACCACCAGACCTTTCAGTAGGATAATCATACTTTGGTTGTTAGTTTAATGCAACAACAGTATTTCACTGCACACTGTTTCATTTGTTTGAAATGCAGAGGAAAGAGAGCATTTTAATTGGGACCCTTCTGAAAAATGCCCTTTCAAACTAATGGCGTATGTTATTTAACACCATGGTAGAACAATAGATAAATTGGAGACAACAGAAGAAAGACATTGATATCTGAGGTAAGACACACCAATAAGGAATAGATCCTCACAGGGTGGAGATACTGGGAAATCATTGTCTGTTTCCTTGTGTAGCAAAGCATACAAACAGCAAACAGTTATCAAGGCAACATCATGTGTCAGTTGTTTCACAATGTTATATTATGGGAATTAGAAAGAAGAGCAGAGTTGATGACTGAGTTTGTTTGATGACTGAATGTTTTATTTTGTGGGAAAAATCAAGAGCATTTCCTTGCTTTAGCACAGCTGTCTTTAGACAGTTTGTTTTACAGGAAATGGTACATTGGACTGAAAATGAAACTGTGTGGTCAGCGAATGGTTAGACTCATAATGAGGATCAAACAGCATAAAATCCTTGAGGTACTGTAAATAACTGCATTAATATGAGCAATACTAAAACTGTGGCTGAAATCACTCATTTGCTTTCGGGAGTTTCATGGTGAGCATGGAGGTGAACTGGTTTTTCAATATCATCCCCCAACATGGGACATCTCTACATAAACATGTAATTATCTCTGTATTATACATAGTAAAGGTACAGCATTTACAGCAAGTAAATGTGGTATTAGCAGTGGCGACCCGTCAACCAGGGCAGGAGCGGGCAGAGCCCCACCTGTTTTGAGCCCCACCTGTTAAGCAATTTAAAAAAGAATTGTCATTCATTCATGTCACATAGAGTTAATAAAGCAGCCTACAAACATGGTTTGTTTCTTGAGTAAGGCAGCTCCAAAATGCAAGTGTTTCAGCCTAGCTCAGTGCTTTCTGTGGTGGAGGGGCAGCCAGAGGAAAATACAGAGCGTAGGCATTGACAATGTTCTCTAGTTGCGCCGTGATTGGCTCAGTGTTCTGTCACTCATGGGGACACTACGTCGCTGCAGAATCTACAGGGAGAGCTAGGCAGTTCTAGCCCCCTTGAGTGCTGCCATAGATTTACATTAGAAGTGCCCATCCAAGAAGGCTCAAGGTCATTGGCCACAGATAGAATTATGTCAAATCATGTTATAGCTTTGATTGAGCTGATGCTACGTTCAAAATCTTAGCTAGTTGTTAGACAAGCAGTTATCATCACGAATCACTTCGACAATGTATGGTCAAATCCTTTTCATATGAAGATAAATTATAGATATAATGTATCGGTGCTAAACGGCCATTGGACATAAACATTATACAACAAGTCGGAAATCGCAAATTCAACGAGTGGTTGGGAAGGATTCAGTGGCTAACTGCAAGCGTTGCAAAGCATCACTATTTTGCTTCCCTCGCCTGCTATTCAGTGGACAGGGTGTATGGTCCAAGTCTGGGTTTAAGGATTTAAAACATCTGTCTGAAATTGTGTCTTTTTCAAGCTTAAAAGGATAAACATTCACTCGCAACACCATGGGCCAGAAAAGGTTGAATACATTGGCCATGCTGTCAATCCAGCATGACTTCTGCTATGTTCAAAACAACTGGAAACTCGGAACTGGGAAATCTCAGACTTCAGTGAGTTCAAGACAAGTGGAAACTTAGAAAAAAACATGCTCAGATTGGGAAAATACATTCTGAACGGTCATCCAACTCAGAATTCCAAGCCGGGAACTAGAGTTCCGACCTGAAGATCACTGACGTCATGATTCAACCTTGTTTTTGTCAGTGTTGCCAGTTGTCTTGAAAGCACCTTTGATTACAACATTTTCCCACAAGAAGGAACACCGTGCCACCTTCCTGTTCAAGTGAGCATAGCACAACAATCAATGGTGAATCCAAAAACATCATGTATGCTTCTGCATGAATTAGCTCATGTGCTTTTCTTCATGAGGGGATACTATATAATGTTTTTCGGTCTGTAAACGCTGTTTGCCAGTGACTGGCTCTTCCCATTCAAATATTTGTTTTCAACAAAAAGTTAATGTATATTTCCAGTATATATTGCAAGGGTCATTTTGTTTGGGCTGTCAGTGTGTCGGTATATTGTCTATGATTGTATTTTCCTTCCTTTTTAGACCACATAGGCCAAATAAAATACTTCAAATGCTAGGCTAACTGCATGTCTCGCAAGATCTGAATTTCTGTTGGTGTCCATTTTGAAAGTGCTGAACTGAAAGGCTTACCTCGTCGCAGCTCGTTTGCTTGCACTTAGAATGAAGTGTTAATGATAAGAACAAACATTATGAGTTTACTTAACATCGATGTCATAATGTTTGTGTATGGTTCAAAATTCAACACTCATGTTGGAGTTTGTTACTATTAAAAGGACAATGAGGTTCTTATCGACTTACGCAAATCCACAAGGGGTGAGTTTAAGAAAGTCAGCCATATCAGCTAAGTTTTTAAAAAGTCAGTAAATGGGGCTGAATGAACTGTTTCGCTGCTAGAAGAGGCTGCACTGATAGCCAGGTGTGGTAAGGATTCACTCCATGGTGCAGAAGCAAAGCTCTGCTGTCGGGACAGCTTTATGTAGGCCTTAACAGTTTGTGGGCACCGTTTGTCACCGTTATAGTGCAATTAATGTATTGTTTAGTGTTGTGTATCGTTGTGGCTTTGCTGGCATGCATTTAAAAAATTGTGGCATTTGCCCCACCAAGATTTGCATGCTAAAATCGCCACTGGGTATAAGCACAATTATCAGTGGTTTGTTGTTATCAAAACAAATGTGAAATGTGTTAACATAGAAACGTAAAACATGTCCCTTGAGGTATCAGTAAATGTAACATGATTCAACTTTATCTGACAGAGTCAATGTGAGTGTACGTGCGTGCATGAGTCCTTTTGTGCTCTCAGTCCTTCGCACACAGTTTACAGTCTCAATGAGGAGCGCCAGCACAGTCCTGACAAGATCCTTCTCTACGACCTCCTGGAGCAGGTCATCTGTGTGACCCTCCGACAGTTTATCACCAGGGCCAGTTGAAGCTGCTAGACACTAAAAGGGGTCCAGGTCCCATCTCTGCTGAGCCAGGAGGGTGTTAGTGCTTGGGGTGCTGGGATCCCCGGGCCTCCCTGTGAGCAGAAAGATAAAGCAGGGCATAGTTTACAATAGTTTATATTCTGTTCCATTCCATGTTGCAAGAGATATTTTGCTGTACCTACTACAGTTATCTTACTAAGTAATAACTGGATTTGTCAGTGTCTCGTATTTACTGTCAAAGGCAGTTTGGGACTTTCCTGTTTCTAACTCATTATAACACGCAGTCTTAAAATACTATGCAATACCGTAAAGATTTAACCAAAAGATTGATAGGGAACTATTCTAAATATAAGGAATGACTAGTCCTATATTGAGAAACCACCCACATGACTTTACAAGACATAAAATCCCCCTGACACAAAAAGAGAAAGCGTGTCTGTGGGGGTGTTTTCACACGTAGCAGTTCGGATAGGTTTAGAATGTGTGCACACATGTTCTCACATGCTAAGTCATTGTCACAAGATCATGAGTCAGAAAAACACCATCTCATTGATTATTCTGGTCTCAACAGCATCTCTACACCTTTAGAGGTTACAGTACATCATCTAGTCTCTCTCTCAGCAACCAACAAACAGAGGAAACTCTTTGTAGCAAACCTGAGACAGAAATGTGTGCAAATCAAGTAAGAACAGCAGAAAAGTTTACCTCCCAGTCTGCGATAGCCAAAGATGGCAGCAGCAATGACCATGGCCACTGTCAGTGATGTGCCCAATGCAATAGAAAGGGTGTCACATTTACTTTTACTATGCATTGCTAGTGGTAGGTCTATTTCATCTGTGAAGAAAAAGGATTGAGAGTCTAACAATGTTATTTTGAATCATCAAACATATATATTTGGCTGATGTAACACATAATACATAACAAGAAGTTGCAAATGGTCTCAGTGAGAAGTTCAAAACACAAACAAGCATTTTGGAAATAACCCGATATTACACCAGACAGGCCGGTGCGAACAGAACTTCCCCAAATCTTAACCAACAGTGAAATGTGAAATGTGGTTTTCATGGAAAGATGGATGCTCTTTATCTCCACCATCTCCATTGCCATCTTTAAAGCCTTTTCCCTCCCGCGTTGACGTAGAACTCCTACAGATGTGTTTTGTTGAATGGAAGGGTAAATATTACGCTTTGACACCATGATCATTGAGGAATGCACCCATTTATAGCACCTTTTAAATCAACAACACATCTACACTCAACGGTAAAATAAATAAATAGTGTAGGCCTCACCATAACCTCCTAGTTTCCATTACCTTGTGCAGTCAGTACAATGTCACGGAGTCTCATTTCTAGGGTATCGGTGTGAGGCCAGACATTGCAAAGTGAAAATAAAAACAGGAGATAACACATTTTGACAGGTACCTACATAAGGACTTGATAACGCATTTACAAGCAGTGCATAAGCAGCTTATTCATGTGTTATGTATGAGTTATGAATGTGTTATGAAGTCCTTATTGAGGTACCCTTCAAATAAAGGGTTATCAAACGGGATCAAAATTCACGTCATACCTGGGATGTCAAAGCTGGCTGACGGACCCTTTGGAACTTCCCCTTCCTCCACCAAGGCACAGGTGTAGTTGTTTTTGTCAGAGGATTTCACTGTTATCGTGCTGGTGACTTGGAACAGCTGGTCTGGAGTTCTAACAGTGGTGTCATTGGACTTTATGTTCCCGAGACTCCTGTCTTTCCAGGTCATCGTGGCCAGAGGATAGCCCTCAGACTCACAGACCAGCTCTATCTCATCTCCCCGACGCCTCTTCATGCTTTTAACAATAGTTTTATAGGAGGCTAAAAGATAGATGAACGTAAAAACTTTACTATGCAACAACATGAACATAGAGTGTAATTACAGCATTACTACTTAGTTTTACGAGCAACTTAAAGTGTTACCACAATTATTTTAAAAGTTCCTTAATGTTTCTTACTCAATACTGAAAGACTGGAAATTAGAATTAGCCTAGAGTAATGTTCTGTTACACTGACAGATTCATGACTGACCTTTAACAGTCAAAGTTGTCTGTTTGTAATCAGCTCCCGCCATTTCCACGAGGCATTGGTAGGTCCCAGAGTCATTGATCCTCAGCATGGACAACTCTAGCTTGGCCCACCCATTGGTAATCTCTTCTGTCACCAATCGTACCCTGCCACGGTACTGGGGATTCTGGGAAGTGAGGTCTTCCTGTCTGTTCTCCAGCCTGTACACCTCCACAACTGGAGGAGGCCAGATGCGATGCCATATCACTGACAAGTCTGGGCCCTGGCCCCCAGGTTGGAACCTGCAACCCATGGTGACTACACCGCGGAACTCTGCCACGTGGAATGGACTGTCCACCTCCACTGTGAACAAGGCTGAGTGGAAAGAGAGAAAGAGAGTTATGTGTGTGTGGGGGGTGGGGTTCTATGAACTAAACAAACAAAAAACTTTAAAAATGTGGCCCTGAGTCTCTATTGTATTGTATTTTATTGAGTACTTAAAAACATCAATAACATACCTGCAAGAGTGGGCCATAAGACTACTTGTAAAACCAAAAGAAAGGCCTGCTCCATTCTAACTAGAGAAGAGAGAAAACATTTGAAATGTTGCAACCACAACCTTTTGTAAGTGGAATTATGAGTCAGTCTATTTAAATAGAACACACCAAAACGACTGTACAGATGTCGGACCTTAATTGGAGCCAGTTTGCTACAGCAGGAAAATAATCCTGCAGCAACAGGACATGTGAAGTATTATGTGGATTGTAACGAATGGACATTTTTGTAGGGGTTAACACATTTTTCGTTAGGGCAAATAAAGTTTGAAATTTCAAAGTGGAAATTAAACTTTAGAAGCCTTTTAAAAACTGAAATACACTACAAGTTTTCGTTTCCTGCTGAGCAGGAAAATGCTCAGCAACAAGAGTGTTCAAATGAAGATCCTACATCTTTATAAGGCTGGTCTGAGCTTGTTCTCTAGCGAGTCAGCAACTGGTGATCCAAAGGAAAAAGAATATGGGCCTACAGTGCATTCGGAAAGTATTCAGACCCCTTGACTTTTCCACATTTTGTTACGTTACAGCTTTATTCTAAAATGGATTAAATCGTTTTTTTCCCCTCATCAATCTATACACAATACCCCATAATGACAAACATCCCCACAGCATGATGCTGCCAACACCATGCTTTACTGTAGGGAGGGTGCCAGGTTCCTTCCAGACGTGATGCTTGGCATTGGTTTCATCAGACCAGAGAATCTTGTTTCTCATGGTCTGAGAGTCTTTTAGGTGCCTTTTGGCAAACTCCAAGTGGGCTGTCATGTGCCTTCCGTCTGGCCACTCTACCATAAAGGCCTGATTGGTGGAGTGCTGCAGAGATGGCTGTCTATCTGGAAGGTTCTCCCATCTCCACAAAGGAACTCTGGAGCTCTGTCAGAGTGACCATCGGGTTCTTGGTCACCTCCCTGACCAAGGCTCTTCTCCCCCGATTTGCTCAGTTTGTCAGGGCAACCAACTCTACGAAGAGTCTTGATGGTTCCAAACTTCTTCCATTTAAGGATGATGGAGGCCACTGTGTTCTTGGGGACTTTCAATGCAGAAATGTTTTGGTACCCTTCCCCGGATCTATGCCTCGACACGATCCTGTCTCGGAGCTCTACCGACAATTCCTTCAACCTCATGGTTTGGGTTTTTGCTCTTACATGCATTGTCAACTTTGGGAATTTATGTAGACTGGTGTGTGCCTTTCCAAATCATGTCCAATCAATTGAATTTTCCACAGGTGGACTCCAATCAAGTTGTCGAAACATTTCAAGGATGATCAATGGAAACAGGATGCACCTGAGCTCAATTTCAAGTCTCATAGCAAAGGATCTGAATACTTAAGTAAATAAGGTATCTGTTTTTTATTTTTTAACATTTCTACAAACCTGTGTTCACTTTGTCATTATGGGGTATTGTGTGTAGATTGATGAGGAAAATTGGTATTTAATCAATTTTAGAATAAGGCTATAACGTAACAACATTTGTAACAAGTCAAGGGGTCTGAATACTTTTTGAATACACTATATTTATGAATCTCTTGTTATGTTGCAAACATTTAATGCACAGTCATCATTCGAACTTGACAGACAACCTCATGATTAGACCATACAGGTATGAGTCAGCATGCCCGCACACACGCACTTGGTCAAGAATAGAGGATGAAAACAAATGGAACACATCAGGCTTAGTGAATTGCATAAATTCAACTTTTAAATCAATACAATAAACCCACGTTCAAAAATATGTTGGGGTGTGCTGACATTCTAATTGTTATTTGTCCAATGATTTATTCTGCCTTTTGCTTGAACATATAATAAAACAATTGATCAAAAAAAGATGATATATATATCAAATCTGGATAAGAGATATAGTCGATTTGAAGACTATATCACAGCACAATAATATACCATGGAAAATATATATGTAGAAAAACATGAAAAAGACTTGTGCAGAGCAGAGGGGATATTGAAACTTAACAATAGCATTTCTGTATTTAACCTGAGAATAGTGGATTTGGGAACGCCTTTGAGTAAAAGTCATCAAAAAATATAATGGATTTAAAAAAAAAAGATACTAGACCATTATTACCCTACTTGCATACACTTAAAGATAACTTTAGAAGCATCTCATGAGACTGCATAATCTACCACCACCTTTTAAAATAAAAGCAATTAAGCCAAATATGTTGGCATATAAACAAAATGAAGTTCAGCACTCACTAAATGCAGTACATGCAGTCTTCTACCTTAATAGAAGTATTTCTTGTTCCTTCAGAGGCTCTTTCATAATCATATCACAGCTGTAACATATATTGTTATGTAGAGCAGTATTTATATTCCTATCTACTTCCCGTACTGTAATTCTCCTCCCCCCAAGCCATGCAGTTTCCTGATAGTGACTGTGCATGTGAAATGCCTTCACTTTGGCTGGACACAAAGTTGGCGAGTAGCCTAGTAATCCCTTATTTCCTTTACAAGGAAAAATTCTGAATTTACAGTGAAGGGGCAAGCCCAGCAGTCTACTATGAATAGCCTGAACAGGAAGTGAGCCAAAAGAACTGCTGCCAATGACTGGAACGAACTGCAAAAATCACTGAAGCTGGAGACCCATATCTCCCACACTAGCTTTAAGCACCAGCTCACAGATCACTGCACCTGTACATAGCCCATCTGTAAACAGCCCATCCAACTACCTCATCCCCATACTGTATTTATTTACTTATCTTGCTCCTTTGCACCCCAGTATCTCTACTTGCACATTCATCTTCTGCACATCTACCATTCCAGTGTCTAATTGCTATATTGTAATTACTTCGCCACCATGGCCTATTTATTGCATTACCTCCCTTATCTTACCTCAATTGCACTCACTGTGTATATTTTTTTTTCTACTGTATTATTGACTGTGTTTGTTTATTCCATGTGTAACTGTGTTTTTGTATGTGTCGAACTGCTGTGCTTTATCTTGGCCAGGTTGCAGTTGTAAATGAGAACTTGTTCTCAACTAGCCTACCTTGTTAAATAAAGGTGAAATAAAAAAATAAAATGTCATCATGAATAAAATATAATAGAATCTTTACTAGTGGGCGCCATTTCCTCAACCAAAGCTACCTGACTATCCCTATGAACTTTCCTCTATAGGAGGGCCCTGTTCTTATTATACCTCAGGTGGGCCGTATCAAGCTATCTGCTTTAGTTTTTAGATGATCGATCTCTGTCAAGGGAGGAGCTGTTATTTATATATTGTGTATATTTATTTATTTAGTTTGTTGGCATTGTCAATTCTTGCACTTTTTCAAATGACTGTATGTGGCTGGACAGACAAACGCAGCTGAGTATTAACCTGTAAGCCAATCAAAACTTGTTTACTATCCCAGGTACTATCAAAGACAGTACAGTAAGAAGATAGACAGAAACGTCATTGACAGAAAAACTTTTAATAGTTGCCTCTCGTTGTTGTTGTTGTTCTCCGGTGGCTAGCAAGCCAGTTAAAATGGTCCCTTTCCTAAATTAGCCATGTATAGGACAAGTAGTGTAAATCTAATACAGTCATCAAGGCGTAACCCACTGATTTCATTCATACTGCCAAATATGAAATGACACATTGTCCCTATCAATAGTAGGATGAATGCAGTGCAGCCTACCTCAGTGTCAGGATGTTCATTTTCTAGCTCACAAGCTACATTGATGATTTATTTGATAAATTCTTGTCTCTAACTATCTATTCAGCTCTCCTGTGTCCCGCTCCCAGAGATCAACCAAGTATGGGCTGATTCACTCACCTGTGAGGAGAACCATCCTACTGCAGTTTGAACTAGCCTTGCAGTCACTATTTAGGCATTAGGACCACATATGCATTTGCCTGTTGTCTTTTCTTTGTGGATTTTGTCTTACGCAGTCTAGTGCCTTTTAGAGTTGAAAAACACCCACTACAGATACACGTGCTTGTTTTGAGCATCTCAAAGACTAAATTATATGTAGAATCAGTTTAACAGATGACAAAACAGATTATTTTACTATTGTAACATGCAGTGGGGAGAATTCTAATCTCCCTGTCAGGAGCCCAGAGTTCTCATCTCTGGACCACACAAGCTTTAGATTGCATTATGCTAAGGCCCTTGTCTCTCTCTACATCAGGCCCTTGTCTCTCTCTACATCAGTCAGGTACATTGGTGACCAGGGTGGGATCCTTTCGATATGCCTATGGGACCTGGGCATACAAAGAGAGAAGGGGGAATACTGAAGCATGCGTTGATGACAGTTCTTGTCTCCATCAGAGGCCCAGGCTTTTGGCATAAATGGTAAAGCTCTCATTCCTCGACTGCAATTTTGTAGGGTGGCAGGTAGCCTAGTGGTTAGAGTGTGGGGCCAGTAACCGAACGGTTGCTAGATCGAATCCACGAGCTGACAAGGTAGAAATCTGTTGTTCTGCCCCTGAACAATGCAGTTAACCCAGGCTGTCATTGGAAATAAGAATTTGTTCTTAACTGACTTGCCTAGTTAAATAAGGCTTAAATCAAATATATTGTAAGATTGTGCCCTCCATGGCACATGATTGCAGACAGAGTTCAGTGTGTCAAATCGGAGGGCATGTTGTCCGGTCCTCTGGCAGTCTCTATGGGGGTGCCACAGGGTTCAATTCTCGGGCCGACTCTTTTCTCTGTGTATATCAATGATGTTGCTCTTGCTGCGGGCGATTCCCTGATCCACCTCTACGCAGACGACACCATTCTATACACTTTCAGCCCGTCATTGGACACTGTGCTATCTAACCTCCAATCGAGCTTCAATGCCATACAACACTCCTTCCGTGGCCTCCAACTGCTCTTAAACGCTAGTAAAACCAAATGCATGCTTTTCAACCGATCGCTGCCTGCACCTGCATGCCCGACTAGCATCACCACACTGGATGGTTCCGACCTTGAATATGTGGACACCTATAAGTACCTAGGTGTCTGGCTAGACTGCAAACTCTCCTTCCAGACCCATATCAAACATCTCCAATCGAAAATCAAATCAAGAGTCGGCTTTCTATTCCGCAACAAAGCCTCCTTCACTCACGCTGCCAAGCTTACCCTAGTAAAACTGACTATCCTACCGATCCTCGACTTCGGCGATGTCATCTACAAAATTGCTTCCAACACTCTTCTCAGCAAACTGGATGCAGTTTATCACAGTGCCATCCGTTTTGTCACTAAAGCACCTTATACTACCCACCACTGCGACTTGTATGCTCTAGTCGGCTGGCCCTCGCTACATATTCGTCGCCAGATCCACTGGCTCCAGGTCATCTACAAGGCCATGCTAGGCAAAGCTCCGCCTTATCTCAGCTCACTGGTCACGATGGCAACACCCATCCGTAGCACGCGCTCCAGCAGGTGTATCTCATTGATCATCCCTAAAGCCAACACCTCATTCGGCCGCCTTTCGTTCCAGTACTCTGCTGCCTGTGACTGGAACGAATTGCAAAAATCGCTGAAGTTGGAGACTTTTATCTCCCTCACCAACTTCAAACATCAGCTATCTGAGCAGCTAACCGATCGCTGCAGCTGTACATAATCTATTGGTAAATAGCCCACCCATTTTCACCTACCTCATCCCCAGTTTTTATTTATTTACTTTTCTGCTCTTTTGCACACCAATATCTCTACCTGTACATGATCATCTGATCATTTATCACTCCAGTGTTAATCTGCAATATTGTAATTATTCGCCTACCTCCTCATGCCTTTTGCACACATTGTATATAGACCCCTTTTTTCTCTACTGTGTTATTGACTTGTTAATTGTTTACTCCATGTGTAACTCTGTGTTGTCTGTTCACACTGCTATGCTTTATCTTGGCCAGGTCGCAGTTGCAAATGAGAACCTGTTCTCAACTAGCCTACCTGGTTAAATAAAGGTGAAATAAAAAAAATAAAAAATGATTTACTGTGCATTTGGAGAGTATTCAGACCCCTTAAACTTTTCTACATTTTGTTTATTTATTCTAAAATGGATCAATAAAATGATTCTCAATCTACACACAATACCCCATAATTACAAAGCAAAAACAGGTTTAGACATTTTTGCAAATGTATTAAAAAGAACCCAGATACCTTATTTACATAAGTGTTCAGATCCTTTGCTATGAGACTCGAAAGAAATTGAGCTCAAGTGCATCCTGTTTCCATTGATCATCGTTGAGATGTTTCTACAACTCAATTAGAGTCCACCTGTTGAAAATTCATTTGATTGGACATGATTTGGAAAGGCACACATAAGGCCCCACAGACAGTCCATGTCAGAACAAAAACCAAGCCATGAGGTCGAAGGAATTGTCCATGGAGCGCAGAGACAGGATTGTGTCGAGACACAGATCTGGGGAAGAGTGTGAATAAATTGCTGCAGCATTGAAGGTCCCCAAGAACACAGTGGCCTTCATCATTCTTAAATGGAAGACGTTTGGAACAACCAAGACTCTTCCTAGAGCTGGCCGCCCGGCAAAACAGAGCAATCTGGGGAGAAAGAAGAAGAACCCAATGGTTCTCTGACATAACTCCAGAGTTCCTCTGTGGAAATGGGAGAACCTTCCAGAAGGACAACCATCTCTGCAGCACTCCACCAATCAGGTCTTTCTGGTAGTGGCCAGACGGAAGCCCCCCTAAGTAAAAGGCACATGACAGCCCACTTGGAGTTTGCCAAAAGGCACCTAAAGACTCTCAGACCATGAGAAACAAGATTCTCTGGTCTGATGAAACCAAGATGGGACTCTTTGGGCTGAATACCAAGCGTCACATCTGTAGGAAATCTGGCACCATTCATACAGTGAAGCATGGTGGCGGCAGCATAATGCTGTGGGATGTTTTTCAGCGGCAGGGAGTGGGAGACTAGTCAGGATTGAGGGAAAGATGAACGGAGCAAAGTACAGAGAGATCCTTAGAGAGAACCTGCTCCAGAGTACTCAGGACCTCAGACAGGAGTTAAGGTTCACCTTCCGACAGGACAATCACACAAAGAACACAGCCAAGACAATGCAGGAGTGGCTTCGGGACAAGTCTCAATGTCCTGAGTGGCCCAGCCAGAGCCCGGACTTGAACCCAATCGAACATCTCGAGAGAGAGAGAGAGAGAGAGAGAGAGAGAGAGAGAGAAAGAGACCTAAAAATAGCTATGCAGCATTGCTCCCCATCCAACCTGACAGAGCTTGAGAGGATCTGCTTTGAAGAATGGTAGAAACTCCCCAAATACAGGTGTACCAAGCTTGTAGCGTAATACCCAAGAAGACTCGTGGCTCTAATCGCTGCCAAAGGTGCTTCAGCAAAGTATTGAGTAAAGGGTCTGAATACTTATGAAAATGTGATTCGTTTTTTATTTGTAATACCTTTGCAAAACTGTCTTAACCTATTTTTGCTTTGTCATTGTGGAGTATTGTGTGTTAATGGATGGGGGGGAAACAATGTTTTAATCAATTTTAGTACAAGGCTGTAATGTAACAAAATGCGGAAAAAGTAAAGGGGTCTGAATACATTCCGAATGCACTGTATCTTGATTGCTAGGTTACATTATATTTAGATACTTAAAATACTGCCTGAGACACCTTTTGCTATTTGTCTCCGTACTTAAATGTATATGCATGTCTATTACATTATTGAACGGGTTGTTTAGATCCTGGATGCTGATTGGATGAGGATCGTTCCAAGCCTTGCTGTAACAGACAAACCTATGCCTGCTAACACTTCCATCTAAAAATTAACACTGCACCTCCATAAGAATATCATGTTCATGTTGCTGTTCGAATCTTCTCTTGTATTTATCTCAACTCGTACATTATTTCTCCTTGCTTCTAGCCTAGCATTTTGTTCGGTACAGCAGGGGTTTATATAGGCCTCGCTGTCTGCCTGTCTGACCTCAAAAAATGTTTCAATTTCAATCTCTGTAGTACCATAAATATGGTGAACAGTGCCCAGACGTGACAACTTTTTTCGCATCAACGTCATTATCATGGACATATCCAAGTAAATGCCAAGAGAAAAAAAGTTCAAACGAAAATGTAGCTATTGTACATTGGTCATTCCAGGTTCAATGTTTGACGTGACAGTTAGCCGAAGTTGGTTAACTAGCTAGTAAGTGACATAAACAAGTGACGAACAGTTATTTTGAATAGCAACCACAGAACAATGAGCCAGACATTTCACCGGGTGTATAAATGTGAAGCATTTGGTTGGCGTTTCCACTCACTATCATATATGGTGATGAGAGAAAGCCCAGTGGCCGGCAGCGGGAGAATATGACAAAATACGGATTTTGGCCACCATTCTGCAATTTTACGCAACGACGAAACATTTGATCTCCAAACAGTTTTCTGTTTCCAAAACTATAATCTGTAACAGAGTGGACTGCGTTTTGTAGACTTTACCCTTTGCTAAAGTTTCTAAAAATGGCGTTGTTTAGGAGTGCAAGGGCGAATTGAATTATTGCACACGCGCACTTCACAGAGTAGGCGAACCCGAGTGGAGATATTCAAATTGATGCTAGGATCCAATAGGATCTCGCTAGGCTACCTGCCGCCCCATATTGGGCAGCTGCTATTTGAGAACTCATCTGGTTTAAGAATCAAACTGGTTATTTTATTGTAAGGCACATTGTATAATTCTACAACTGTTTTTAGAGAAGTATGTATTGCATGGTATACTTTGTGTTCTGGGCTCCCGAGTGGCGCAGCAGTCTAAGGCACTGCATCTTAGTGCTAGAGGCTTCAATACAGACCCTGGTTCGATTCCAGGCTGTATTTACAACCGGCCGTGATTGGGAATCCCATGGGGTTGAGCACAATTGGCCCAGTGTCGTTAGGGTTTGGCCGGAGTAGGCTGTCATTGTAAATATGAATTTGTTCTTAATTCTTTCTGGTTAAAAATGTGTACAGTAAACAATGCCATATGTATTGGCGCATATGCAGCTGTCGTTTTTAAACCTCCATTCTAGCCTACATGACACACACACATCGTTCTATCTACATGCTTTTATTTGGGTTTCTATGCAAAGTATATCATTCAATGTTTCTTTAAGCCTGCAGCTAGTTACTTGAAATAAGACAAAACATAATTAAAAATGTGAATTCACTGACAAGAGAGAGAGCTAGTTAATGAAATACAATACAAAATTGACATGTACAATAGCTGGCTAGTCAAACTACCATTGTCTATCTTTCAATACATTGGCTAAATTAAGTTACCGCTTCATACGATCCAAGGCAATTCATATTGCATGATGAATATTTCAAGTGCACTCGAAAACAGATACAGATACAGAAGTATGTGAACCCCTTTGGAATTACCTGGATTTCTGCATAAATTGGTCATAAAATTGGATCTGATCTTCATCAATAACAATCATATATTATGCAAAAAGCGATGCATCATGTTGCCTTCTCCTCCCTCCCCGCGTTCGTGCTTTTGCCCGGTTCAATTCCGGACAGCATAAAATAAGTCCCTCAATGTCAAAATTCTGACCAATGAGTGAGACGCCTGTGTGTTGTAGAAAGCGCATGCTTGCTTGCTTCCGTGAACATGCCCATAGAACTTGGGGAAAGGAAACTTTAGCGGAGCAGCACATATGAATCATAACTAACTAGCATAAATACATTTATAGAATAGCGACATAAAATAAAAGGTATGTTTTTCACTGCCACAGCGAATCGACGTGCCTTTTCAAGACCGCATGCAATAATTTCAAATGTGGAAATGTTTGCCTTAACGCGCCAACTACTACTAGTAGCTAGCTAATAATGATTCAATGCACCACTAGCTAGCCACTTACTGTAAGCAGGCGTCGAGTGTCACACGTTTATTAACAGTTTTAGCTAGCTATAAATTTAACAAACGTATTTTTGCACCCATGGAATGTCATTCATTGAGCAGTGCTCTATAGCTACATATATTGTTTAGCTAGCAGCAGTTGTTACCATAGAAATCCTCATTGTTTTGTTGGTGGCCCAGCCACCTACAGTCGTATGCACATCTTGCTTTAATAGGGCCCTGAGTTTTTCCAGGCCAGGATAAACCCAGAGCCCTGACCCTTGCTTTATCTCATAGCATGTGGCTTCATTTTATTATCTAAACCAGCACCATGGGTTTTATGCTGTCTAAATCTATGGACCAGAACTTCAAGAAGCAGCAGGAGTTCATGCTGCACAACGCACGGCTCCAGGTGAGATGCTTATACATAGCCTACCAAAGATTCCAATGAATTTCCCCATGTGAGAGGGTGGGATAATACACTTGTGCAGATTATACACAGGAGTCTGAATCATCTCTACTGACATGCCGGTCATACGTACCAGTAAAAATTTTAACATTACAATTATGGTCATTATTCAGAGAATATTTACATTATCTAAGATGTTAAGTCATCCTATGTATGTTTTCTACTTCTGGGAGGCAGTGCCGCCGCACATAGCAGTAAATGCAGCCAAAAAAATAGCCTATGATGCTACACGTGTTGTAAATAAGAATTTGTTCTTAACGGACTTTCGTAGGTTAATAAAGGTAATTTAAAAATGTACTTGTCAATTAGACCAGTGGTTCCCAAAATGGGGGCTTGGGTGTCTCCCCCTACCTCATGAAGTTTGAGAACCCTTGAATTAGACTACCTCACTATATCTCACCAGTTGGAAGCCAAGGAGATGATTTTAGTTACCGTTGTGTAGGCCGATGAATTGAGAAACATTTGATATGCATGGGGCCTATAAGAAGTGTGGTTCCAGGGCTTTTCAAAATAAGGTAATTATATAAAATGTCTGATTACATTCCCATGGCCTCAACATTAGACTTACCTGAAATGGGGATATAGCAGTTTATAATCTATTTAATGTTTGATGTGTTATTAAGTTAATTGATTTGACATCATAGGCTACTCAACCAATTTTACCACTGATTGCCCCCTATTGCAGTGGTTCTCAAACCTCTCCTCGGGGCCCCCAGAAGATTCACAATTTTGTTGTAGCCCTGAACTAGCTCACCTGATTCACTTACACACTACCCAAACGCGTCGCGAGCGCTGCAAAATACATTTACACATACATGTTATTCAATCATTTCACCCACACTGCTCGCATGTGCCAATGAGCGTCTGCATTGCCAAGCAACTAGAAGTCCATCGCGATGCAAGTCCTGCCTTTCCCATCTCCTCATTGGCTTTTAGAAGCATATACCCGCGTGCCATCTCCTCATTGGTTATACCCACGTGGGTGATTGAAAGATGAACTGAGGTCAGTCGGTTGTGGTAATACACCTTGTTAGGAAAGTTGGATGCCAATGGCCATAAAGTCCAAAGAAGAAAAAGCCTAGGAAGGAGAGAGAACTCGAAATGACTCGGATGACAGTTTTGTGTGTGGATTAATTGTCAGAGTAGAGGACCTTGTGCATTTCAGGTAAAATAACAACTCAATGTTTAGTTCCCAGGACAAATTGGCTAGCAACCGCAAGCTAGCTAAATAGGACAAATTAGCTAGCAACTGCAAGCTAGCTAGCTAAATTGCCATAAATGTTTAATGCTTTTTGACCTGTCCCCAAATTAATATAATTGGTTCAGAGTTTGTTTTGATATTTCAACTTGCGTGTCGTGATCGCGTTTGGTGTGGGGGGGACAAAATCGATATGCGTCCAGTTTGGGCATGGTGTTATAGTCAAGGGCTTGATGTTTAGTTGACAAGTTGAATCAGCTGTGCTAGCTTTAAAATTGATCAAATGCATGGAACAGGTGCAGGTCCCCAGGAGAAGTTTGAGAACCACTGCCTTATTGATGTTAGAAAAGTGTAAATGGCTCAAAGTGCTTACACCCCTGGTCTGTTATGTCTTCACGAATGCAAAAGCCATTACAAAGATTCATATATAAACCTATACAATTTGTGGACATTATATATTTCTGTATCTTGGAGGGAAGGTATAGACGTTTCAGGTGTGCCTGCCTACCCAGTGGGTAAAACTGGGCAAAACTGGTTAAAATTATGTCATTACAACGGTTGTAATGGCATCTTCTCAACCAGTTTTGCCAGGTTTCTGGTTGTAAAGATGTATTTTAAACGAGTTTTGCCCACTGAGTAGCACACATTTTATTTGTGCTCAGTAGTTTCCCCTAGATTCTAGAATATCACAGCAACCACAGTCTCTAAGATGAATTGAGGTGCTTCCATCCTCTCGGGGCTAGTTTAAGCAGGTTGTAAAACAACGATTTTATTGCAATCGTTAGAGGTGGCTTTTTGCAACAAGTTAAAAAGCTTTTTCCCTCCATTTTGTGGAAGAATACATTTAGCATGTTTGCCTGTGAGGCAAACAGCACCTGTGATCATTGTTTGTAGCAGAAGTGCCCATAGGTGGTGAAACTTATTAACGCCAGACATCATTGTTGTAAAAATACATACTGTAAAACGCCATTGTGTTATCATGTACCTAATGCAGCTTTTTTTTTTTTTTACATTCTTAAAAGGTAATGTGAGGACACAATCACCTAGAAATAGAACATTACTGTACTGTAGCCATCTCCTTGTCGATGTAAATTACTATCTGACACTTGGTAATGAATGGAATCGACCTGGCAATTTTAAAAGGATAGCTGGTGTATCTAGCATATGTCTTCTCCCTCTCTCCTGCATTAAGATGTCAAACCTACGTCACTGCTCATTGTAGTGGAATCTCAAACGTTTTATGTTATTGTCTATGATTTGATTATTAAATGGTCAGTTTTTATGGTGTGTCGTGCATGATTGAAGGCTATGACATTTTTTATTCATCATTATCAAAATATGGGAACAATAAGCCCTCAAATTATAGGGGTGTGTGTGTGGCCTGATGTTATGAGGAAGGTGGAACAGCATTGAATCTAGATGATTATTGCTCATAATTTAGTATTTGAAGACAGTCATTCACACCCGCCACTGTCTGGTCTTTCACAAAGCTCAAATTGTTTCCCTGCGTATGATGATATGTGAGATGATAAAACCTTATCACCATCAAAAAGTTATCTCCTAACTAGGCTCAACACACTAAAAATAAAAGTTGCTTTAGAAACTTGTCTTGATTATTTGAGATGGTCTCTATTGTTTGCGTTTGGTTTAATGCTCAGTCAAGAACATCCCTCCACATGGCCTTTAGGAAATGTCAGTGAACTTCCTCCACAGATTAATAACCACTTTGTCACCTCCATACTCCTCCTCCCTCGACTTCCCCACGCCTCCTGGCTTCCCGGATCCCTAACCCCCTATCTGACTATTCAGAACAGATTATATTTGAGCATGACTTTGCGTTAAAGCTTGAGTTGGTAAAGGTTCTTCATAGGCCTATGTCTTGGCTGCAGGGATTTGGTATAGCCCCATGCAATCAAAGTCCTACAAAACATTGGCCTTACTCAGACATCAATGTGGTACACACGAGAAGAAATCTTTCCTATCTGCCCGAATGCACTGGTGACCCCCTTTTGCGCTCCGAGGTATATAAAACAGTTAAATGGGCCCACTACTTACATGGACCTAATAAAAATACACACTGCCGGAAATAAGCCTTTAAAATACACTATACTTTATCTTAACTGTACATCTTTCCTCTGTGGTGTTTCCATTTTTTTAGTGGGGTTCTGCTTCCTTAGCCATCTCCAGTTTGATGACGCAACGTTGTTGGTGGCAAAACATGCTGAAATCGATGTCTGGTGGCCATACAATCTAAAGTGTCAAACCCATTTAAATTACTGCAGATGACAATTCCCCACCTGCCTGATTTTTATTTATTTTTTATTTTACCTTTATTTAACTAGGCGAGTCAGTTAAGAACAAATTCTTATTTTCAATGATGGCCTAGGAACAGTGGGTTAACTGCCTGTTCAGGGGCAGAACGACAGATTTGTACCTTGTCAGCTCGGGGATTCGAACTTGCAACCTTTCGGTTACTAGTCCAACGCTCTAACCACTAGGCTACCCTGCCGCCCCTGATGGTTAACCCTGGTGTGCTGGAAAAATGTCCTACCTGGCCCCATTCCATCATGGACACCTAGTCATCCCCCTCATTTCTAATTGCCGTATCACTCACCTCTCCACCAGATAGCTGATGTGTGGTGAGCGTTCTGGCACAAAAATGGTCGCCGGGCAGCACATTGGTGGTGGATTAGGTGAGTTTCAACCTATGTAAAGCGCTAGGAGTACCTCAGTTGGTAGAAAAGCACTATATAAATCCAATCAACTATTTATTATTAGGATGCCATTTGGGACACCTTCACTGGATTACTTTTCACTTTCTACTCTGTGACCCGGCCCAGTGAAAGGCCTGGTTGGAGGAGGTGATCTATTCGGGCTGGAACTACCAACGAGCTCCACCCTTCTCACGTCACAACACCTCCATCTCCCTCCATGCTCTATTCAGCAGCACTCTGTTAATGGCGTTAATGACACTCGGGCATTCAGGCAGACATGATACTTCCAGCTTCTTGAGGACACAATGGCTTTCATGATTGATTGGTCATGTAACTTCTTCACAATGGGTTGTGTGACTCTAAAATCAATTGAGTAATGACTCTCAAATTGAGCCAATCAGTCTCACTCTACCTCTCGTTATTCAGATCACCACATGAGAAAGAGTGGACGAAACGTCTGTTTGCAGAAATGTAAAGCTTGATGTTTTTATGAAATTCCATTTGAAATCTTGGAATCTAACAATTGTCTGGACTAGATTAAGCCTTGTCCTACACTAAAAATAACTTTCAATGGCGATCGCCGTTGAGCTTGTTTTTTTTTAACCATTCCTATAAATGTTCAGACAATGTCAGTGATATTTTTTTTTGTCATTATGTCCTTTACCATGTTGTCTTAGTGCTCTGTCAATTCTGGCCCACTTACCGTTCCAATATTCAATGTTGCCACAAATGACCAAAACAATATAAATTGTCATAAATCATCATCGCATGACATACTATAATTGATGTCCTTTTTACAGTGGGGTCCGAAATTGACACCCTTGACAGAAATGAGCAAAACTGTATAACATAAAAATTCTAATACAGAGCTTTATTGTATGCTCAAATGTTTTACAATTCTATTTTATGCTAATACAATTGGTCAGAGAAAGAGATTTTGTTAAAGTAATATATAATGTATAACCCCTGTTTTCAATGCATTTCAATTCCTCACCACGCGAGGATAACGGCACAGCCTTTTTCTAAAATGTTTTATGACATGGGAATCATTCCACCTCAAAAAGCACGAGGATTTTGACACCCACCATTTGATTGTTCTGAAATTGTTTCTGTAGTTAGAAACAGATAAGATTAGCATTCCTGAAATATTATTTGATCTTTGAGAAAATAAGCTAATAGACTCCACCCAAATTGGCCATTTGTAATTTATAGGATTCATATAATCTTCAATAAATATAGTACCTAACATCTGATTTGGACCATAATTCTTCCTAACAATGAGTAAGACACGAGGAATCCAATAACATTTTAAAAAGCCACCCACTGATCCCCCAACAACCAGTATACAGTATCAGTTCTCTGTCTGACAAGTAGTATGGAGCTGCTGCTTGGAGTATTGCTTCAACCTTTTGTAATGTACTCCCTGTGAATCTGGTGATGTTTTTTTCCACTGTTCAGAGAAATTAGCCATTGAATTTGATTTCATTATTTACCATACATTTGTGTGAAAGTACCAAGTTTTGCCCTCTAGATGCTGCTGTTCCTGATATTTCTTTCAATTTTGCTGGTCTCTTGTGTTTTAAATAGATCACAACATTTTATTTAACCAATAGCTTTTGTTAATGGTGAAAATAAATTGTGCTGTCAACCTCACAATTCAAGCTAGTCCTCCATGATAGCAATTCAGTTTTCAGTTTAATTTGCCTCCAGGAAACAGACCCTTGTGTGTGTGGTTTATTCCCTTTAAAAAAAGTTATGGATTGCCTCCCGAGTGGCACAGCGGTGTAATGCATTGCATCACAGTGTTGCAGCATCACTACAGCCTGGGGTTAGGGGAGGGTTTGGCCGGGAGGGCTTTAATTGGGTCATCGTGCTCTAGCGACTCCTTGTGTCATGCCGGTGCGCCTGCAGGCTGACTTCGGTCGTCAGTTGAGCGGTGTTTCCTCCGACACATTGGTGCGGCTGGCTTCCGGGTTAAGCGAGGGGGTTTTAAGAAGCACGGCTTGGCGGGTCAGGTTTTGGAGGACGTATAACTCAACCTTCGCCTCTCCCAAGCCCATTGGGGAGTTGCAGCAATGAGACGATTGTAATCATGAAATTGGGGAGAAAAAGGGGGTATAAAATAAAACATGACCAGATTCACAGGATATACATTACCAAGGATGAAGGAGCAATATTCAAAATCACATATTTATACTACTTGTCAAACAGAGAACTGAGACTGTGTACTGGTTGTTGTGGTGTGGATGGCTTTTGACCATTTTATTGGATACTCATTGTTAGGAAGAATGATGGTCCAAATTGAATGTTAAGAACTATATTTATTAAAGATCATATGAATCATATTAATTAAAATGGCCAATTTCGGTGTAATCAATTTTAGCTTAATTTAGAGATCAAATACAATTTCAATGAAATAATGTTTCAGGAATGCTAATCTTATCTGTTTTTAACTACAGACCCTATCTGAGATGGTTGGTGTCATGGCTTGTTGAAATGAGATTGAACTACCCATGGAGAACACATTGGGAGGGATCTTTATTCTTAGCAACCAGACATACTTTGGGCTGTAATTTTTGCTTTCTGCTGCTGGAAAACTTCCTTTTACGTCATAATGCAGCCAGTTTTGCCTGCTCAGTTCTGCTGCTTAACAAACGTATTTCTTACTGAGTGTAATGTCATAATGATGTCATTGCAACCAGTTTTGCCCACTCTTAGCTCTGACAAAGTGTGTTTCTGACCTTCCTGCCCGACCCCAGATGGAGAGACAGATCCTGATGCAGAATCAGATGAGAGAGAGACAGATGGCCATGCAGATAGCCTGGTCCAGGGAGTTCCTCAAATACTACGGCACCTTCTTCAGCCTGGCCGCACTAGGCCTCACCATCGGGTGGGTTCTCTGTAGTGTTAACTAGGCCAGTAGGCCTACAACATGTTTGTTCACATTAAGTCTGTTCTTCAATAGTTATAGATAGGACATGGATGAGGCCATTTCGATTCATAAATATTTGTATTAAGCTGGCACTTTATTTTAACTGTACGTCAGTGTCACACTATTGGCATAAGTATGACATGACAAATGATATCTTGACTTATTACTTTTGTTATGTCATTATGATGCTGTTATGATGTACAGTTCAAATGAAGTGTTAACAGATGGTTTGATTCTCAGAAACGTACAACGGCACACTGCTGCTGCCACAGCTTGCAGACCTGAGTGGCTGCATTTCCTACATGTTAGGTGTGAGAGGCTCACTGATCTAAAGGGTCAGGGGGTAACTGAATGATGTGAAGTGCAGTGGCCTTTAAAGCAACAACACTGTTTTATTTACAGCAGTGTCAAGGCTGTGTTGTAGTGCAGTTCATGACCTGTTATTCACATGCACATCTAGGTTGATGTAGATGGTAGATATGTTCTTTGTCAAAACACACAAGTCATATACAATGCCGCCCATCATGTTGTGTAAAGCAATATAATTTGTTTTAGAGCATATCAATGATTGTTCTAAGTATTTGTTGATTTGTCTTTGGCCATCATCAACATAAAAGTTATTGCACTGTCAATCCGACGTCTGCAGTGTCCGTACAGCATTTATTGCAATACGGCCACTGCAGAAGTCAGTGCATTCATTCATTCTTGCGCTTCACAGAGCAGAGCTGTTGTCAAGGAAGTGAGTTTGTGTGTATGCAGGCTTTAAGCCTTGGCCAGTGTTGATAATGTCAGCTAAACTGTGTGCCCCATCGTTGCAAAAATGAACATCTAGTGGTTTGAGAAAATGGTGGCGATAGATGGGGAAGCCATACTTCTAGCCCCTAGGCAACTTTGCAGTATTTGTTTTTTTAATGTATTATTTCTTACATTATTAGCCCAGATTTTTTTGTTGTGTTATAACATTGCCTGGAAGAACTTTTGGATATCAGAGTGACGGTAACTCGCCAGCATCCCGAATCAGATCCTTTGTTCGTATCTCCCAGGGCAATTTAACTGATTCCAGAGGTTGACCCAAAACACCGCCGGCGGAGAAGAGGTATTAGGAGTGGACTTCCAGTCCGATTCAGGAGGTGCACACATCATCCACCGCTTCCGAGTATATTACGCTCTAATAGTCTCTGGATAATAAAGTTGACGAGCTCAGGGCGAGGATTTTCTTCTAGAAATCAGGGATTGTAACATACTCTGTTTCACAGAAACATGGCTCTCTCAGGATGTACTGTCTGAGTCAGTACAGCCAGCTGGGTTCTCAGTTAATCGTGCAGACAGGAATAAATATCTCTCTGGAAAGAAGAAGGGCGGGGGTGTATGTTTCATGATTAACTACTCAGTGTTATTGTGATAACATACCGTAAGTCATGTCCTTTTGTTCACCCAACCTACTGTAGAATACCTCAATCAAATGCTGACCCTATCACCTCCCAAGAGGTTTGGTTATAGTCACAGCCGTGTATATTCCCCCTCAAGCCGATACAACGATGACCTTCGAACTTCACTGGACTTTATGAAAACTGGAAACCACAAATTCTGAGGCTGCATTTATTGTAACTGGGGAAAGCAAACAAAGCAAATTTGAGGAAAATGCTACCGAAGTTCTATCAACACATTGACTGTAGTACTTGCGCTGCTAAAACATTGGACCACTGCTACTCCATCTTCCGGGATGCCTACAAGGCACTCCCCCCGGCAAATCTGATTACGACTCCATTTTGCTCCTCCCTTCCTTAAAGGCATAAACTCAAACCGGAAGTGCCTGTGCTAAGGACTGTTCAACACTGGTCTGACCAATCGGAATCCATGCTTGATGATTGTTTTGATCACGCGGACTGAGAAATGTTCCGGGTAACCTCCGAGAATAATATTGATGAATACACTGATACGGTGACTGATATCATCAGGAAGTGTATAGGAGATGTTGTACCCACTGTGACTATTAAAACCTAACCGAATCAATAAACTGTGGAAAGATGGCAGCATTCGAGCAAAACAAAGCGTGAACCACCGCATTTAACCATGGCAAGGTGACTGGGAATATGGCCGAATACAAACAGTAATCAAAACAGGCAAAATGTCAGTGTGGAGTCGCAATTCAACGGCTCAGACACGAGACGTATGTGGCAGAGTCTACAGACAATCATAGACTACGAAGGGAAAACCAGCCACACCACGTACACTGACATCTTGCTTCCAGACAAGCTAAACACCTTCGCCCGCTTTGAGGATAACAGAATGCCACCGACACGGCCTGCTGCCAAGGACTCTGGGCTCTCTCCGTGGCTGACGTGAGTGAGACATTTAAGTTTGTTAACCCTCGCAAGGCTGCCGGCCCAGACGGCATCCCTAGCCGCTTCCTCAGAGCATGCGCAGACCAGCTGGCTGGAGTGTTTACGGACATCATCTCTCCCTATCCTAGTCTGCTGTCCCCAAATGCTTCAAGATGGCCACCATTGTTCCTGTATCCAAGAAAGCAGGTAACTGATTAAAATGAATATCGCCCCGTAGCACTCACTTTTGTCATCATGACGTGCTGTTTAGGGTATCTATCGTCAGCTATGCTAGTGATGACAGTTTTTCAACAACTCCACAAATTTCTTGTTCAAACTATAGCTTTGAAAAGTCGGTTTGGACATCTACTTTATGCATGACACAAGTAATTTTTCCAACAATTGTTTAGAGATTATTTCACTATCACAATTCCAGTGGGTCAGAAGTTTACATACACTAAGTTGACTGTGCCTTTTAAACAGCTTGGGAAATGATGTCATGGCTTTAGAAGCTTCTGATACGCTAAGTGACTTAATTTGAGTCAATTGGAAGTGTACCTGTAGATGTATTTCAAGGCCTACCTTCAAACTCAGTGCCTCTTTGCTTGACATAATTGGAAAATCAAAAGACATCTGCCAATAGACCTCCACAAGTCTGGTTCGTCTTTGGGAGCAATTTCCAAGCGCCTGAAGGTACCACGTTCATATGTACGAACAATAGTTCACAAGTATAAACTCCATGGGACCACTCAGCCATCATACCACTCAGGAAGGAGACGTGTTCTTTCTCCTAGAAATGAACGTACTTTGGTGCGAAAAGTGCAAATCAATCCCAGAACAACAGCGAAGGACCTTGTGAAGATAATGGAGGAAACAGGTACAAAAGTATCTATATCCACAGTAAAAATGAGTCCTATATCGACACTCAGCAAGGAAGAAGCCACTGCTCCAAAACCGCTATGAAAAAGCCAGACTACGGTTTGCAACTGCATAAGGGGACAAAGATCGTACTTTTTGGAGAAATGTCCTCTGGTCTGATGAAACAAAAATTGAACTGTTGGCCACAATGACCATCGTTATGTTTGGAGGAAAAAGGGGAGGCTTGCAAACCGAAGAACACCATCCCAACCGTGAAGCATGGGGGTGGCAGCATCATGTTGTGGGGGTGCTTTGCTGCAGGAGGGACTGGTGCAGGAAACAAAATAGATAGCATCATGAGGCGGAAAATTGTGGATATATTGAAGCAACATCTCAGGACATCAGTCAGGATGTTAAAAGCTTGGTCGCAAATGGGTCTTCCAAATAGACAATGACCACTAGCATACTTCGAAAGTTGTGGCAAAATGGCTTAAGGGCAACAAAGTCAAGGTATTGGAGTGGCCATCGCAAAGCCCTGACCTCAATCCTATTGACAATTTGTGGGCAGAACTGAACAAGCGTGTGCGAGCAAGGAGGCCTACAAACCTGACTCAGTTACACCAGCTCTGTCAGAAGGAATGGGCCAAAATTCACCGAACTTATTGTGGGAAGGTTGTGGAAAGCTACCCAAAACATTTGACCCAAGTTAAACCATTTAAAGGCAACGCTACCAAATACTATTTGAGTGCATGTAAACTTCTGACCCACTGGGAATGTGAATTAAGAAATAAAAGCTGAAATAAATCACTCTCTACTATTAGTCTGATATTTCACATTCTTAAAACAAAGTGGTGATCCTAACTGACCTAAGACAGGGAATTTTTACTAGGATTAAATGTCAGGAATTGTGAAACTGAGTTAAAATGTATTTTGCTAAGGTGTATGTAAACTTCCGACTTCAACTCTACAAGCCCTTAACCTACAATACAGATCAAATAATTCAAGGCCAATTTAACCAGCATGGCTACCACAGCATTCTGCAGCGATATGTCATCCCAAGTGGTTTGCGCTTGATGGGACTATCTTTTGTTTTTCAATAGGACAATGACCCAACACACCTCCAGACTGTGTAAGGGCTATTTGTCCAAGAAGGAGAGTGATGGAGTGCTGCATCAGATGACCTGGCCTCCACAATCCCCTGACCTCAACTAAATTGAGATGGTTTGGGATAAGTCGGACCGCAGAGTGAAGGAAAAGTAGCCAACAAGTGCTCAGCATATGTGGGAACTCATTCAAGACTGTTGGAAATGCATTCCAGGTGAAGCTGGTTGAGAGAATGCAAAGAGTGTGCAAGAAGTTCATCAAGGCAAAGGGTGGCTATTTGAAGAATCTTACCCTCCCTAAATGCTTGAAGAAAAAAAGTGACCCTCCCCTGTACCCAAAATAATAATACAAACATAACGTGGATGGCCGAGAGCAAGAGATGTAGTGCAACAGAACCAGTTACAACTGAAGTATCTGATTATCAATACATTTGCGAAAAAGCCATTTGTTTTTTTAACATGGCGGCCACATATAACCCAGTAGGCCTATATGCGCTTGTAACTGTTAACTATCCTTTTTAAATAATCGATTTTATTCCATGATATTGTTGTGTTGCGTGTGATAAGGGCATGGGAATATAAGAGCATCTGCTAGGCTAAATTAACAAACTATGCATGCATAGCTCACCGCATGATCCTCAAACCAAAGACTGTCCAAACTTGTGTTTCTAAAAGTGAATTCAAAAAGGCACTGTATAGCCTAGTAAGGCATTTTTCATTTAATTATTTAATTCTAAGTAATAATTTTGTAAAATGTATTTCAATACAGTTTAAATGTGAAATGTATAGGGATGCTGTTGCGTTGTCGAAATGCTGAGCGTTCCTTCTAGCCTGTAGAGCAGGGGTGTCAAACTCATTCCACCGAGGGCTGGTTGTCTGCGGGGTTTTCCCCCCCCCCACTTAAGACTTATACAACCAGGTGAGGGGAGTTCCTTACTAATTAATGACCTAGTGGAGCAAAAACCCACAGATACTCCAAGGAATGAGTTTGACACGTGCTGTAGTGTCACAAATTCTTCACAATTTCTTAAATGGCAGGCAATAGCCTCGAAATAATAATAATAATAAATAGCCTAAATAATTAGGCTACCTGGCTTGCTCCTGACTGATTTAGAGTGTAGTATATTGTTTAATTGCCTGTTGAAATGTTGGACATCAATTGAGTGACAAAATCACACATTACTTCCAAAGCAATGTGCATTTTTTGTCTTCACGGCTATAGAAGGTTGCTGCGCAGCCTCTGAATGTCAAATCAAAGATGTCCCATATGCATCGGAGTCACGTCTGGCATTTTGCAGCTTGCTTCTAGCATAAAACATTGCGTACTAAGGTGTTATAGATCACTTTATATAATCAGGTCCATAAATGTTAGGCCAATGCTTTTAGCCATTTTCTTGAACAAAAGCCACAATACCCTCACAATTCGAAAGAAATAGGCTCCAACACAAAGACCTATTGTTGTTAGTAGCCTAAAGTCAAATTAAAATGACAACTGTTTAAACTAAGGCCTGCCTCGAATTAGCCTACCTAACTACTTTCAGCTGTCCAGCTTCGCGGCTACCGCTCCATAGTAATGCAAGTTACTCAACTATTGCTTATTGCGAGGTCAGTAACTGATAAATAGCTTCATTATGGGCAATGAAACATTTAGTTTTTATTCAAATCAATTATAGCAGTAGCAAGCTTACCTCCGGTCCTCCTCATTTTCGGCCTCTCAAACTGAACAGGACATCAGTAGGCCTAGTCCGCAGGCACAGGTATTGCATTTCTGGGACAAATACAAAATTATTTTCGGGGGACACGTTTGACTAGCCTGCTGAAGTGCCACCGTACACAGCACAGTCATTGGTTAGGCAGCACAAAAGGGTTTACATCAGCAAGAGCAGGGCAGGCCAGGGCTTATAATTGGGTTAGCCTATTCATTGCAGTGTGTAATGTAATGTAGCCTAGTTTTATATACACCATCCCAGCAGCACAAAAACTTGAAGGAAGAGTACATTATCTTAGAAATATAACTTTGCCATGTGCTTCTCCAAACATGCTCTTCGTATAGCCTAGGCCTATTGTACAGGCTATGGATCATTTGATTGAGATCACACTAGGCGCACTTGATATTGCGTGCCCAGTAGAGAATTAGGGATGGGGGGCAGCATCGGGCACACATCTAGATATAATAAGCGACTAATTCTCAAACACTGAGCAATATGACATTTAATCTATTAAAAATGTAATTACCCTCTGGACTCAATAAATTATACTAAACCCTCCCCCATTTTCCTCCAGGTAACAATTGGGTAAATTTCGACCGCTCCCAAACTGCCATTGGTAATAAGAACAGTGACTGTGTGTTTGTTCACAGAAACATGTATGGAGCCAGCACATGGAGACTTGCAAGATGTGATGAAGTCCAGACTGATTTGATACTGATGTCTCTGAATGGAGAGAGACCTGGCACTCGGCATAAACATTTTACTAGACACAACTTTGACTTGTATCGTCTTCTTTTATTATTGAATTGAATGGTATCAGTCAAAAATGGGGAGGGAGAAACCCTGTGTATTCTGCACCAGGATCATGGAACTCCTGTTGTATATGGGACACCACCCAGGAAGGTATGACCACTGACATGTTGGCCAAGGTGGCCCCATTACCACCAGACAAAATGACAATAAGCACAGTATCTGTATCGGCTGGGAATGACAATGAAAGGTGCACAATGTTATATTAGCATGACACTGCTTCTATGGTGTGATATAAAAGGTTGCTTATTCTACATGAACCTGTTACATTTGAAAGTTATCAAAAAAACACAGTTTAGAATATCTAGGTAAGTTCAGCAATTGCATTCTTCTCGTATTACTCTGTAGGCTACTGACCAATTCAAAGTTTTCTCCGGCATCTCACCATACATCTAGCCTGTAGTTATTGAACTCAACCCGCAGGAGGTATATTTGTTTTGATTGAGTGGGGGGAAACAGCTGCGGGCAAGGTTCTGACAGATGGGTGTCTTGGTGGTGGAAAGGACACACCCACATCAAACCACACCCCTAAGCCAACTCACGTTTGGCTTCTGTCATGGCCTGCCAGCATTTCTTGAGGAGCAAGCCAAAAAAACGTAGCCCAGCGGGTGCAGTTCCCTTTTAATTGTTAGTGGAACATTAGACTGTCACAGAGATAAACTATCTCCCACTCTTGCAGTGCCATTAAGAAGAAGAAGCCTGTTCTCTTTGCCCCTGTCGTGCCTCTCAGTTTTGTCCTGGCCTATCAGATGGACATGGCGTATGGAACGCTAATCTACCGAATGAGGGGTAAGTACTTCTCCCTCTAGCATGTGCACAGACAGCTGACCCAAAACATATTTTGAAAACTCATGTTTTATTTTCATTGTCCTTTCACCGTGGATGCGTAACCAGGTCAATGCAGTAAAGCTCAGCTCGGTAATGTGAAAGGGGTATTTTAGCTCACAATCACATCTTAGTGATTTCACCGAGACAGGGTTGTCAATCACCTAATTTCAGGATAAAAAAATCACCTTAAGAAGAAAAAGACAGATCTTGCTTTGATTTGTGTGACTTCTCTCTGTCAAACTTCAAACATTCTGGGACATTGTTTATTGGGTTCCATGCTCATTAGGTACCCCATCTGGGCTGCTTTTAAAGTCACTTCCGAAAGCTTCACTGCTTCACAAAAATACTTGGGTTTGATTTTCTTTCAGCCAACCAGAAACCTTCCAAGGCATATCCACCCTCAGATAAATTGAAAGATACATTAAATGTGGGAAAACCAAATTCTTGCTGTAGTCAGTTACTACAGTATAGAGTAGATGTGATTTCAACAATACCCACAGCAGACCACCACAGTTTGATATCAGTATCTTGGATGAAAGCAATAACCTAATTTCTGTGATCTGAAAAGAAAATGAACAATAAAGTATTCTTTGCTTGCTTGATGTCACTTCCTGCTTGTGTGGGTCCCCAGGAGAGGCGGAGAGCATCATGGTCTCAGAACATGACCGATTGGACCTTCCACACGGTGTGCCCAACTTCGAGAGCATTGAGAAGGCAAGAAGAGCTAAGACCGCCCTCGGCTCCCTCTTTGAGAAATGACACTGTCATGATGGGTGTGTTGTCCAGTGTCACACCCCTCTGATCTCCACCCCTGGAAGTGAGTGAGTGATGCTCCTCGGTCCCCAAGATCAACGTTCATCAGGTCTTCACATGCTATCGAAATGATCGGAAACTCTGTAAATACAAGTACATAGTTAGATATTTTAGCGTTTCTGATCATTCCGATAGCACATGAATGCGAAATTACACAGCCAGCCATGCACATAGGACACTTATTGGGCTGACCTAGGAATGACTGTTGTGATCAAAATCTGCCTTGTTTTAGAATTATCTACACCAGTGGTGTTCAGATATATAGTTAATGGAAAATGGGTTTGTTTCATTTTAGCCTTAGAATTTGTGGCCACATTAAAATGGACTTCAAATGCCTAAGATGAATGGTAAGCAGTCACTACTCAGCCCTACACTACTGTCAAAAGTTTGTAAACGTTGTATAAAAAAATGAATTGCCATTGTAAAAGAAGTCAACTGCTGATGATACTACTAATAAAATATGATTGTCTGTACGCAGGACCATGTGGGTATTTCTCATGACAAAGTTTACTTTCTGGAATAGAAAAAAATCATATCAATTTCCACTATCACAGTACCGGTCATCATTTACTGCAGATGAAGATTCGATTGGAAGCAGTCTCGAGTGTATAGCTCTGAGCTGTTTCCAAACACCAAATCCGAACAGTGACATTTCACTGTAATTCTGCTACATGAAAGGATTTATACCCAGAATACGTATTTAAAAAAAAAAAACATGAATTCATTATGTATCTAAAGTGTCTGGAATCCTTTTCTACACATTCTTTGTGTGTGTGAGAGCGAGCATGCACACGCGGCTAGGGAAGTAGGGGTTCTGATCGTGTTGCAGCACCCCCTGATGAATCAGAATTTCAAGTTTGGGGGGGGGATATATATATATATTTTTTTTCTTACAAAAGTAGTGCACTAGGACTTTACTAATCCTGTATGAGAGTACCAAAAAATGTAAGCACCCCCACCCCTAAACATCTTCCAGGGCCACTCTTGCAAGCCTGTGTGCAATTGTTGGGGGTTGTTATCAAGCGGAGGTGGATGGAGTGTAGAGTAATATGACTCACACACCCAGGATGGTAATGGTGTGGGGTTAGTGACTATAAAAGATGGACCAGTAGCAAACAGACCACAAGAAGCATCACGGGATAGTGAGGTACCTAATGACATCCTATTGAAGTCTACATTGACAAGAGAACGTGGACTCACTGAACAGCATAGCATCTCAGAACACACCTGCACCAGGACCACACACTAGTGTAACTTTAGTTCATCTCTCTCACAAGGAAACCAGCTCTAAACTGAAAATGCTACCAAAGCTTTCCTTTGTCATCCTTGTGTGTGTTGGTACTTTGTTAATATGTACAAGCACTCAAAGCCTATCGCGAGACAATGGGATGAAACTGTGCGGCAGAGAGTTCATAAGAGCCGTTATCTTCACGTGCGGCGGGTCCCGTTGGAAACGGTCCTTAGATGAAGACTTGGGTAAGTAGGTACATCTTTAAGGTTATTCATGCAAACACTTGTCGATGATGTTGAACTGGTCAAACTTGTACTTTTCTCCGCAGCTGCAGTAAGACGTATTGTGTAAATCTCATGTGACTTGGGCACCGCATTAAATCGTTTTGGTAGGCCTACTCAGTCTTATTTTCGATTTTAAAAGATACAACAAGCTATGGTCTAAAAATCCAAATTTGCAGTCTAGGTTTTTGAAAGAAAGGCGCATCTATTCAATCAAGATTTTGGTACATTTGGTCAATTCTGTCCCAGAGAACGATGGAGAGACGTTTCAGCGTGATAGTGATAGTAGCCTACTTCAGAACCACCCACAGTTTATTGGTTGGAGAATTAGAAAATAGTGATCGCTGCTTTTTCCTCTGTAGAAATATGGTACCCTGTTGGACTGATTACTGAGAAGTACACTAATTGAAACGCAATCAACATTATTTTGTAATTTCCTATGTAAAAGTTAAGAGCGCATTCAATTATTAGTACGGTGGACCTGCAATGTACTCTGCACGGTTTCTGACCGTGATAGCTGGCCGTGCAGTAACCTCTGATTTTTACTGAAATTAAAAAAAGAACCCAGCATTTTGGGGGATTTTCACTGTCATTGTATGCATTCACATGAGTCTATGCATTAAAGTGTAGATTAAAATAAATACATAATGAGTGTCTCACTAGTCTCGTTTATACCTGGCTCTAAAATACTCTTGTTCTCTTGTCTCTTGTTCACATTCTGATTGTGCCCATATTTGTCGACAGGCAAATAGACAATCAAAATATTAATTGTGAACTGATTTTGATCAGATCTTTCTGACCACCTCCGGAGGTAGCCAAGACGCATCTTGTAAGGATATTCTCGAAGTATAAACAAATCCTGACAACAAAAGCATAGCCTATAAATTTGGCCAATTTCACGGTTGTCCCGCCCTCATAAAATACACCACACCGGCCAGTCGAGGTATTAAGTATGGACAACGACAGGTTACCTCTACAAATCCTCCAGAATTAAGATCATGGTCTTCAATAGAAACCAAGTGCCTTCTGGCACTGTGGTCGGATGCCATAGTCCAATCGGAATTAGATAACACGTATAGAAATAAAGACATTTACGAAGATATCGTTCCGAATACACGAGAAAGGGTTCACATGTCCAATGCCAGCGCAACATCAAATATTTGAAAACATATTAAAGAAAGGTCAATGACTGTAATAGCAGGAGTGGGAATGGGATAACCCAGAGCCCATTTTTATTTGGAGCTGGATGCAGTATTGTGGCCATCCCATGATCCCACCAACGCCCACCGTTCATTCTGGACAGCGCTGTGGATGATAAAGAAATGGTGACCGTTTAATTAACATTTTTGTATTGTGGGCTCTATTCGAACCGCATCTCGGAAATGCAGCTTTGCATCGTGGTTGAAATGTAAAAATGTATGTTCCCGCTTTAGCGGAAACTGCATTCGCAGTAGACTACTTATATCGGTTCATTCTGAAATTACCTTTACATTTATAGGCTATAGCGGAATCTTGTAACGCTTCATCGTTACAGATTGAACAGAGCCCTAATTCATGTTGCTATTATCAGATATTAAAAAAAGTGGTATTTATACAGAACGAAAATATAAACGCAACATGCAACAAATAAGGATTTGATTGAGTTTTTCTTAAATAAAGTATCAGTCAACTGAAATAAATTACTTAGGCCCTAATCTATGTATTTCACATGACTGGGCAGGGGCGCAGCCATGGGTGGGAGATCATAGGCCCACACAAAAGGGCTTTATTACAGACAGAAATTTTCATCAGCTGTCAGAGTGGCTGGTCTCAGGTGAAGAAGCCAGATGTGGTCGTGAGGCCGGTTGAATGTACTGCCAAATTCTCTAAAATGACATTGGAGGCAGCTTATGGTAGAGAAATGAACATAAAATTATCTTGCAACAGCTCCAGTGGACATTCCTGCAGTCAGCATGCCAATTGCACTCCCTCAACTTGAGACATCTGTGGCATTGTGTTGTGTGGCCTTTTATTGACCCCAGCACAAGGTGCACCTGTGTAATGATCATGCTGTTTAATCAGCTTCTTGATATGCCAACCTGTCAAGTGGATGGATTATCTTGGCAGAGGAGAAACGCTCACTAACAGGGATGTAATCAAATTTGTGTGCAAAATTTGAGAGAAATCTTCATTTTGTGCATATGGAAAATTTCTGTGATCTTTTATTTCAGCTCATGAAACAAACACTACATGTTGTGTTTGTCCAGTATATAATAGTGGCTGGTCTATGGAAATTGTATAAAAATCCTCTGGCTCTAAAGGTAGCCTACAGGTGGAAAATTAGGCCTACAATATATACACGATATACAAAAATATTCAAATATTCCCTTCAAATTAGTGGATTCTGATATTTTAGCCACACCTGTTGCTGGCAGGTGTTAAAGCTGCCCCGGTCAAATAGGTACTGTTATCGTAAAGTAGAAATGTCTAGGAGCAACAACGGTTCAGCCGTGAATTGGTAGGCCACACAAGCTCACAGAACAGGACCGCCGAGAGCTGCAGTGCGTAAAAATGGTCTTTCCTCAGTTGCAACACTCACTACCAATTTCCAAACTGCCTTTGCAAGCAATGTCAGTACAATAACTGTTAGTCGGGAGCATCATGAAATGGCTTGCCATGGCTGAGCAGCCGCACACAAGCATAAGATCACCATGCGCAATGCCAAGCGTCGGTTGGAGTGGTGTGAAGCTCGCCACTATAGGACTCTGGAGCAGTGGAAATGCTTCTCTGGATTGGTGAAGCGTGATGTGATTCATCATCTGGCAGTCCGATGGACGAATCTGGGTTTGGTGGATGCCAGGAAAACAATACCTACCCTAATGCAACTGTAAAGTTTGGTGTAGGAGGAAAAATGGTCTGGGGCTGTTTTTCATGGTTCGGGCTAGGCCCCTTAGTTCCAGTGAAGAGAAATCTTAATGCTACAGCATATGATGACAGTCTAGACAATTCTGTGCTTCCAACTGTGTGGCAACAGTTTGGAGAAGGCCCTTTCCTGTTTCAGCATGACAATAGCCCCGTCCATACAGAAATGCTTTGTCGAGACCGTTGTGGAAGAAATTGACTGGCCTGCACAGAGCCCTGACCTCAACCCCATTGAACACTTTTGGGATGAATTGGAACACCGACTGCGAGCCAGGCCTAATCGCCCAACATCAGTGCCTGACCTCACTAATGTTCTTGTGGCTGAATGGAAGCAAATGTTCCAACATTGAGTGGAAAGCCTTCCCAGAATAGTGGAGGCTGTTATCACAGGGGGGAGGGCAACTCCATATTAATGCCCAACGAGCAGGTGTTCACATACCTTTGGTCATGTAATGTACCTTGCCATACACTTGTCAGGCACTGCGCTCTTCTACTGCGACTCCATCATCGTCCATCACATCATCCCCAACACATTTGTAGTAGGCCTATATCAGTCTATCAACCCTCGATGAGTGAAAGTGACTGTTTCTGAATTATCACTGATCAATTATTTGGAAGGAACCACAGTCATTCTCCCAGCATGTTACATTTCTGTTCCTTTGGTAGAACTGTTTAGGTCTAGTGTAAAATCTTTATTGAATTCTGTTCTATTATATTCTGTGAATCTGAGCATTTTCCAGACTAATAGCTAGCAATAAAGTGCAGAAGATGTCCAAACTGATTCGTAAAGGCGCATAGCTTTCTGTCAGCATGAGCGAGGCAACTTCCGCAATTACAAATAATTTGGAATAAAAAAAAGTGCATGAGCTGACGAGGTTATCGGGACAGTGTTAAGCCCAGTATTAAATTGTTGGGTAACAAAAGTAGGCCGTAATTATGTGAGTATAACTATTGAGTATAAAAGTATGCTTTTTTTCCCCCTGTTGATTTACACAGCTTGTGTCATAAGGAAAGTCCAAGGCAGGTTGGATTAGTTTGCATACAGGGAGGGATGAGGGAATCTGGTCACAATGAAGAGGCAGTCGGCAGAAAGGAGACATTTAAAACCTTCTATAGAAGCAACAATACTTGATCAGATAGTTATCGGCTCATCTTGATTGGATGATGACAACCAAGAGGTGTACTCACCCCTACTGACTGCCCCCCCCTAATGCTCTGACTTCTTCCAGATCTCTTCCATGTCAGAGAGGGCGAGGACAGCAGACTCAACTGGCCTCATGGTCTGGACCAGGCCACAGTAGCAGACCACCCTCTCCAGCTCTCCTCCTCATCCCCCACCTCCCTGGCTGAACTCTTCTCACTCCTGGGTGGAGTGGGAGACCATAGGGGGTCCGCGGCCAACCTCGACCCCAGTGATGAGCTCCAGAATCATGCATCGGTGTTGGGAGGAGTGGGGGGAGCCAGAGAGCTGGCCAGGAGCCCAAGCATCAATTGGCAACGCCGCAACAGGCGAAAGAGCAACTTTTCCTTGGGCGTAGCTGGCATGTGCTGCAACCAGGGTTGCACTAAGAATGACATTGGGCGTCTGTGCTGAGACTGGGGCAGTGGGCAACAGGATGGTGGAGGTAGAGCTGCCCTAGCCTGGGTTTATCTGACCACACACCTCTCTGTGTTATTGGAGTGTGGGTGAAAGGTTAGCCGTTTTCTTTTCAGTGTTTGACTAGGTTGTTAATGGGAGAAATTTCAACACAGGCTGGCTCAGGGGTTCCCAAACTCTGTCCTCGGGACCCCAAGGAGTGCACGTTTGGGTTTTACCCTAGCACTGCACAGCTAATTCAAATAATCATCAAGCTTGGATCATTCAAATCAGCTGTGTAGTGTTAGGGCAAAAAAACTAAATGTGCACTCCTTGGGGTCCCGAGGACCAGGTTTGGGAAATGCTGGGCTAGCTGTTTAAATGGCTTTGTACGCTTTTCTGTATAATGTGCAAGGCAAATAGTTTGCAATTGCGGTTTGCATGTGTTATTGCTCAAATGTTGTTTCATCATTAAATTAATTACTGAAGCAAGAGCACTTATGCACTTCCCTGAGAAATACAATTGTTTGAATGACTTGAAAAATGCATCCCCACCAAGAATACCCCATTGAAATACTGTGAACATATGTTAAGTGTATGTAAATGTACAACTCATTGAACATCAATATAAAGTCTATTTTGGAAATCACATCTTGTCCACGTCAATGTCTCATCCACTAAATGGAAAAGCAAAAAATGTCCTCGCTATATAATAACACATTGGTATTTATTAGGTTAATCAAAAATAAATAATTTCATGTCTGCATTCGACCTGGGGTAAAACCACATTAGTTAGCCATTACTCAATGTTTACTGTAGCTGACACCATGGTAACAGTCAGGCAATAAGGAAAAATAAGCTCTTATTTTCCCTTAGCTTCTCTCCCCCCACTACTCTCCTGGTTTACCATGGAAACAATAACAGTTAGCTGGTGGCCCAGACCTGCAGCTAGTTGTGCTAAGTCAGCCATGAGGACCGGAGGATCCACCAGACGCAATGACTACCATACCTCCACAGAACATTACACTTACCACCACAACCAAGGTGTACCCGAGAGGGATTTCACACAGCTAGTTTTAACAGGGACTCACTGGTTTATGAGGATCCTACCCCCATTTAGCCCCAACACATCACCACAGTTTTCTCCGTGGGAGACCATTCCTTGATTGTAGAACTACTACACCTGAGTAATTGACAAGTCACCAGTCAGAGCCTTAAATAGATACAAGTTTCTCTGTGGTGTGTGCAAATACATTTCAAAACAAGTATTTAGAGCATCTTAATTTGAAAGAACAAGTAGTTGAATTTTGGAATGTATTTAAAAAAAAAAAACTATTTGGAAAGATTTGCATGTATTTACAACGACTTAAAATGCATATCATTGGAAGCATATGAAAGACAGTGTTTTCAAATAAATATTAGAATTATTTGGTGTGCATTTGAAAATAGTTGTGAATGTAGTTAAGTTTAGTTTGAAATCGAAGCTATGCAGGTCTCATTTGACTTATTAAATCGCAATATGAAGCCCATACTTTACATTGGTGTCTCATGATAGAGGGACAAGATGCCATGTTATGTTTTAAAAACAATTTCTAAAAGCTCGTTGGACACGGAGCAGCAAAGTATTTGAAAAGGGGTTCAAATAGCGTTCCAGGAAAGTTTTGAATAAGTAATCGTTTTATTCTGTGTATTTAGAAAATACTCAAATACATACGAAAAAAGTAATTGAAGTAACAGACACTCAAACACACATGTATATGAACCCAGGTCTGATGTGCACGTGTGTGTATGTGCAAATTGTCATGTGTATAAGTGACCTTTTTTGAGGGCTGACGGTGTGGATGGAGATGAAAGAGCCACTGTCACCAACGTTCCACTCAAGAGGATGAATACAACCAAATAAAATGGCAGTTAAACTTTTGTCTCTCACAAATAAATAAAACATGCCACTAAAGCAATAAAATCTATTTCTGACCAGTTTTGCAATAACATACCCTTTAATACTGTACGACTGCTTTGATATAAAATAGCTGATATTTTACAATCAATTTAGCCTAAGCATTATAGCTCAAATGCAACACCAGCACACTTACATTCAACTCGCAAACAGGTAAACACTCGTATAAAACAATTAAATAAATACATGTTAAAACACTTTCCTCGCCATGATCATAGATTATCACTTTTTTTTAAATGAAAAATAACAAATATGTTCACTCAAAACACTTGAACCTTCGAAGTTTTGACATTGACATCATCTATGACAGTCAGCACGGCTGCCATAACAACCTAAATATACTGACAGACAAAACAGTCTCGTCCACGTTCTTATACGTACTACTGATCCGGCAGAAGTGCATATTCATATTCCAATGGGAGGTCAGCAGGTGAGATGATGGCACATGAACACAATGTGGATTACCGTGACGAAGAGAAAAGTGGTTTGACATAATCCACTTGAGTCGAGGAAGGCAGGCAGATGGAACAGTCTTAACGTCTTTACTAAATGCACTTCTTCCGTATTGCTATCCTTGACGTGTTTCTGTGCTGCCATTAGCATCAGCATATACAACAGCTGTGTGTGTTCTGCCTGTTCTGGAGTCTGAGGCCAGAGCCCAAAATAAGTCATAATAGGTACGGTGAAAACATCACAGAATGGAGAAAACACAACAGCATAGGAACAGCATGTGGTCATTTCCCTTCCCCAAATCAGTGGAAAAAAGGGGCTAGGATCGCACACAAAGACAGACTTCAATATTGTCTTTTTGTGATTTCTCCCAGAATGCCATTGGTAATCCTCCCCGTTTGCTCCTCCTATCTGCTCCAGAAGACTGTTGGCTCAAGTGACTCCATTGTCGTAGTCTTTTGAGAGTTAAGGCGTCGTCAGGGTTGTATTGATTATGAGCGTTTCTTACTGGACAAGGTAATCATGTGGGCTGGGCCAGGTCACCTCCAGTAGAGCCCTCCAGGAAGGGTTCCTCAACCATCTTCACTGTCCCGGAACGTGTCCACACTCTGGGCTAACTTCTTGAAGGTGGGCCGCAGACCTGGGTCACCATTCCAGCACTCCGTCATCATGTTGTGGATCTGAGGAGTAAATGGATACATTTGACAATTTAAAACGCAATACAAGCACACAAGTGGATAATGCACTTAAAATCATTGAGGATGACACACAAAAGTCCTCTTTAATAAATGGTTCAAAAAAGTTAACATTGTAGGTACAAGCTACACAGTAGACCTAGCCAGAATAGGCAGAATTGGGTTACACATACAGTATAACATAACAAAACAAAAAAGGACAGGACGACATTGTCATAGCCACAGAGCAGGACTCCCTCAGCAGATCAGCGATCTCTGGCTCCTAAACGGAGTTAGATGATGGTGATGTCAGTTGATGCCATAGAAATATAATGATGCAATTGGCTTGCTGGCCCTGATGTCGTCCACAGCTCAGCCTCTCTGTAGCCTGGACTTCGTATTCCACCACAACTAACGTGTAGCACCCACTTGGGTGCTGCTACAGCGCAGAAAAAAAGCCCACAACACATCAGTCCAGAGCAGCAGTCCTCCTCGCTACGAGCTCTCCGTTTAGGTTGCCTTACGATTTTGTTTAGATGGCAATCAGATATACACAAGACAGACAGACACAGAAACAGACAGAGACAGACGGTCAGCCTCACCTCCTCAGGACAGCCCTGGGGAGCAGGGAGTCTGTATCCTCTCTTAAGGAGATCAATGAGGTGATACACTATCATCTGACCCTGCTTGTCACGGCCCATCTTATCCATGAACACCTGGGGGTTGGGGGGGGGGGGGGGGGAGTAAGAGCTAGGTTAATTACAGCGGTTTAAGGATGGTAGGTAAACTAATCAAATTAGCTCATTTCTATTAACCATATACAGAGACACCACATGGTACAAGAAATAGTCTTTAGTGGTCACAATGACGACTACGACAAGTCTTAATCAAGCTCTTTGCACTTTTGTACAAGTTGGCAGTATCAAAAGCGAGAACGGTTGAGGGAGACAGTTGAGAAAAGTGATGCGAGACGAAGAATGACCGTGTGAGGTAGAAGAGGAAAGCTAAAAAAGGTAGAGAGACGTACGGCTGGAGGACTGCAGTCCTTGTCGCTGTGGGTATACAGCTCGTACAGGACCACTCCAAAGCTCCACACGTCAGAGCCCACTGAAAACTTGCTCTCAGTCAGCGACTCGGGGGCATACCTTCAACACAACGAAGCAACATGAACTTACAAATGCAAATAAGCATACACACAAATGAGCTTACAAATATAGATAAAACATACACACAGCGGTGATATAAAAAGCTTTTTTTTTTTAAAGAGACCCTTTGAAAAGGGGTTATAAAGTCAAATATACAGTCAAAATAGTTTCCACAACATTAATAAACAGTCAATCCTTTTTTTCAAATTGTAGGATTGGTATTGGTGCTTGCCAATTAGTGAGCTCATTTGTGACTAACTTCATTAATAAAAGTAACAATCGACTACTGCCGTAACCACAATTCTCCCACTGCCTGTTAAAGAAGTTGCAGTATTATTTCTCACCAGAAGATGGGGCTCTCGCCCGGCTCCCTGACGGTGTAGTAGTCCTTGTCCTGAGGCAGGACCTTGGTGAGCCCAAAGTCTCCTATCTTCACCCTCAGCTCACTCTCTACCAGGATGTTACGGGTGGCCAGGTCTCTGTGAATGTAGCGCTTGGTCGCCAGGTAGTCCATGCCCTGCAGGAGCACACAAGTAGAGTTCAGTGAGTTCCTGTGAAGTCATAAAAATGACAGTCCACAGTAACAAACACCAGTCTCCTGATGAGCAAGGGGCCGCCTGCATTCAATTTAATCAAGTAGTAGAAACAGAGTTTAACAACATTTTTGTCAGTTCTTCTCCATTGGTTTTAATGGAAAATTGCTCTCCACTGCAAAAGTTTGTTGGACATCGCAGCAGTAAATGGGGAGGGCAGGACTTGAAAAAAGGTCAAACGTCTTTCTCAAGTATTTGCACAGTATTACAATGTACTGTGCTGTAACAGTCCTGTACCTTGCAGATCTGTGAGGCGTAGAGCAGGAGTTTCTTGTAGTCGAAGCGATCCTTGTTCTTGACGAGGTAGTCTCTCAGACTGCCGTAGGGGAGGTACTCCATGATCAGATGCAGGTTCCTCCGACCTAGGATATGGTTAGAATTGAATAAACAGCACAGCAGTCAGATGCATAGCACTACAACACTTTAGCTTGCACTCATTTCCAGTGATTGAAAGTTCTTGTTATGATGGTCATGTACCGTACAAAGCTGGGACATAGTAGCATGATTCATCTCAACAGTTGAATATTGAAGAAACAATGACCCGAGAGAAGATTGTGGTCATCACACTTTGAAAAACATACTGATCTCACCAGCGCTGTAGCACACTCCCTTGTACTTGACGATGTTATCATGCTGGAGGGACTTGAGGATCTCGATCTCCCGTTCAAAGTCTCGGAGGTGTTCGGCTGTGCTGTGCTGCAGCTTCTTGACTGCCACCACCTCCCCTGTGTTGTCGAGCAGAGGATCGTACCTACACATCTCCACACTGCCAAAGTTACCCTGAGAGAGCGAGAGCGAGAGAGAGAGAAAGACAGAAAGAGAGGGAGAGAGAGAGGGAGAGAGAGAGAGACAGACAGTGTGAGTTATTCATCTCGGTTAACCCAGAACTTAACCCTTGTGTAGTCTTAAACATTCTGTACACTCCACTTGTCCAAAAGGTCAAAAATTACCTGCCTTCACTAGACCCCTAAAGTAAAGCAGCTTAATTGAATTTTAAACCACAAATCTATTTAGCATGAAGAAAAAAACCTGTCATTCATCAACCTTTGTGAATATCTGGGTTTTCCCTCTTCACAATGCAGAAAGACTGCATTTAATCAGAAGACACCACTCGTAAATGTACCTCTGAATGGAACCAGTTGCTTATCCACTGTTACTTCAGGCCCAGGGTTGTAGACATTTGGCAGACGCTCCACCCACTTCTCCCAGACCTCTCGTCTTGCAGGTCTTGACTCACGGTTATCAAATCGTAGCCTTCTTGAGAAAGTGTGATAGACTTTCAGTGGCATCGCGGCACGGACAAATCGCCCTTCCACTCTCTGCATCCCAGAGACTACATGTAGCCTCACCTCGGGACCTATACACACCCGCTAAGATTAGCAGCCCTATGTAGGCACGCAGGTCAAACTCATCCTTTTCCAGTTGTCTTGATACTTACAGAAACCCTCCAAATTTGTCATCTCCAGGAAGATTTTTTCAATGGCTGGTGTGATGCACATGTAGAATGTTGAGGCGATGTCCTGGGCATGGTCAACTGCATGTCTTGTGGGCCCTGGGGTCATCCTTATGACATGTTGTGTTGCCATCCTGCCCTGGTTGTCATGTGGTGACAAGGACCATGTTATTTAGCTGTTCTTTGACAACAACAAAAAACAGACTCTTTCAGCTTGTGTGGATTTCTTCTTCATCTGAAGATTATGTATCTGCTCTGGGTTGTATTCTTCTGCATCTTCTTCTTCAGATACCTCCTCCACTTCTAAATCCCTGTTCTCTTGTTCCTCCTGGACATCTGAAAAAATCTGATCTACGACCTGTTGGGCACTGAAACGTGCACTCATGGCTTCAGTTTTGTTCAATCAGTAGCACACAATCTCAATTTCTCATTGTGTGTGTGTGTGTGTGTGTCTGGATTTTGTGGTGTGTAAATGATTTTATAACTGCCGGGTCAAAAATGACCCTGAGACAATCTTTGTACCCTGGTGGTGTACAGCTTTCATGGAAATATGAACAAAGGGGATGTTTCACTTTTTTCTAATGTTGGGGTCAGTCTAGGAAAAGTCAACCAATTTCAAGTTGAAAAAATATAATTTAGGTGGTTTTCTCTGCTATTAAACATAGTGGCGGGTCACTTTTGATTCGTAGACAACACAAGGATTAAGTCGTGTGTAATTGGTCAGATGTTCTGGGTCCATATTGGTTAAGAGAAGGATCGGGAACCAGAAGGAAGAAGCTCTACCCTCTCTCTTTTCAAGTTACGGGCAAGTCTATGGGCTCAAATGTCCCCTCCCCTTCCGAAATTCTAAAGTTGCTAACACCTGCAAAATCGTGATTTGTCCAAAGAACCCAAAATAATTATGTTAGTTATCTCACGCATCCTGTGGTATCATTTATATTGACGTGGTCTGTCTAGAAGAGATTAGTGAGTGAATGATCAATTCATCCATCGAAAACTGAGGTAAAAATGAAATGTAACGGCGCAAAAGAGGGGGGAAAAACTACAAAAGAGGGGGAAAAACTACAAAAGAGGGGGAAAACTACAAAAGAGGGGGAAACTACAAAAGACGGGGAAAACTACAAAAGAGGGGGAAACTACAAAAGAGGGGGAAACTACAAAAGAGGGGGAAACTACAAAAGACGGGGGGAAACTACAAAAGACGGGGGGAAACTACAAAAGAGGGGGGACTACAAAAGAGGGGGGGACTACAACCACAGACGGTGCATAAACTAGCATAATGAAGAGAGAGAGAGAGAGAGTGTGTGTGTGTAGCTGCGCGCGTCTAACCTTCCCCAGCTGCTTGAGGAAGATGAGATGTCTCTCTTCAAACAGAGCGGGCTCCTGGTTCTCAAAAGTCCCTGGGAACCCAAACCCTCTGGTCCTGTTGGGCACCATGTCACTCTCCACCAGCAACTCATAGTCTGGGACAGGAGACAGGACGGAACACAATCAATCCACGAGACCTTCTGTAAATCAACTAAACAACAATAATAATATGCTACCCAAAATGTCCCATCGCCTATATTCAGTATAAGTAGTCCACTCGAGAATCGAAACCACAACCCTAATGTTGCCAGCACCATGGTTCAACACGCTGAGCCATTGGAACAGCATCAGGTTTTAGTAAAATGACTAGAATGACATCTTTGTCTGTCGGCAGATCAGTAGAAAGATGAGGGCTACTGACCAGGAGTGAAGAGGCTGTTGAGGTCTCTGATGACAGCTCTGAAGGAAGGTCTGTTGGAGGGCTCATAGTCCATACAGCTGTTGATGAGATTGGCCAGCTCTGTCCACTTCGGAGCAGGCAGCTGGTGGCGGTCCTCATAGAACAGGCATTTCTACAGAGGGAGATAATAAAGATCAGAGCGAGTACACAATGTTGGCATTATATAGTATCCACGATGTCCCTTCTCCTTGTCCTCATAGAACAGGTATTTCTAGCAAGGAAAATACATTGAAGACATGAGTGCCAAAACATGTTGGTTTCAATAATAGATTTGATTCATTATATACATTTTCAGAAGACCACAAACTATGGCCCTCAAAACATAACACAACAGAGGAACGAAACCCTACACAGCTCAAAAGCTTTTCATTTCCTGCCTTTTATTTGACTTCCTGCTTGTGAACTACCTTGATATTTGGGTGTAATTTACAGTGTGCTATACAACCAACGCTACAGAAACAGGAGATACGCTCCTGCCCTATGGGCCATTCTGGCTCGGACATGGCTTTCAAACTAAATGAACTATTTATTATTGCTGTGATTAATATGAATTGCCGAACAACAACACCTCCCCCAGTCTTTACCTTGGAGCAGTCCAGTGTGCTGAGTGGTTTGTCTCCTCCACTACAGATCTCCCACAGGGTTGTGCCGAAGGCCCACTTATCCGTGGCCAGAGTCAGGTGTCTAGGCACCTCTATACACTCTGGAGGCACCCAGGGGATACGCTCCACCAAGACTAGAGGTTAGAAAGAAGAAGGAGGAGGATGAGTTTCCCTGTGACAATGGACTATACAGTAGTCAGCTTTACCCTACCGTTCTTCAGGTGAGGGTTGAGAATAAAACCTGAGAGAGAAGAACTGCATAAGTTCAGGGATATTTTTGTTTCTTTCGTTTTTATAATTGCCACTGCAATAGCCACAGAAATAGCCGACATTACTTAAAGGAAAGCGCTTTGAGAAATGTCTGGAGTTTCTACCTTTGCATGCTTTCTGCATGGTTACCCCTTTTTTTTTATTTATTTCCTAGTATCTCCTCTTGGTGGAGGAGAGAGGAGGGGTGGCGAAGAGAGGAGTGTCCTCTAACAACGCACTATTTGTTTCCTTTGAAATATTTTATACGTGGTGAATACCTTGCATCAACACCGCCTGAGGAAGACTTGTTTGGTTCTAAATGCCCTGTAAATGCACTGTAAAGAACATGCATAAGTTCAGTAAAGTATCATTTCTTAGTAATAACTGATACAAGAGCTGGTGCCCACCATCTTTGGGCAGGACAGTGATGCTGATTCCAGGGTCACTCAGTTTGATGAAGGGAGGGTTCCCAGTCTTCTTGTCCTCCTCTCGGATCAACAGGACGTTCTTGGCACACACATTTCCATGGATCAGGTTCTTATCCTCCTGTTACACACAGAATATGACAGACACACACACACACACACACACACACACACACACACACACACACACACACACACACACACTTGTATTTTATATGTTTTATTGGACAGAGAGGAGAGAGAAAGTGGGAAAAATAGGAGCGTGCATCACATACAGTAGACCAGGGTTTCCTAAACTCGGTCCTCGGGATCTTAAGGGGTGCACGTTTAGATTTTTGCCCTAGCACTACACAGCTGATTGAAATAGTCAACTAATCATCAAGCTTCACAGTGGACTGTGGGTCAGATTCAAACCCATGTCAACTCTGGTATGGGTGTTGTAGGCAGCGGCACTGACTGCTAAGACCACCCAGGTCACATAGCGGACACTTTGAGCCGAAGCGATTTACAGTGATTGCATACATTTTGTGTGTGTGTGAACCCTGGTGGTTCTTCTAGGAGATGATGATTAGGGTCTTACTAGGTCATTGTTTCCACCTATGTGGTGTATGTGGCAATGAAACTTCTTAAATGTGTTACTGTATAACTGATTGGATTGGTGTTACCAGGTAATGCATAGCCCAGGCTAGCTGCTTGGCAACCTCTAGCTTCCAGGTGATGTTCACAGAGCTCTTATTCTTCTTCAGGTATGTATCCAGGGAGCCAAGCTTCACATATTCCTGCACCATCATGTCTGAAAAGCAACGGATTATAATTCAACAATCACAGCTGTACTACCGCAGCACAATACAGTGATATGTGCCAAAATGTACAAAAAGGGGATTTCAAACTGCCATAGAACTCCATATTGCCGCGATGAGGGCAAGCTATTTCCAAGCTTCTAATGGTTAATAAGGACTGTTGGGTAAAAGCATCCAATCTCCATCTCTATCTACCCACAGGGATGCTATGCTGGCCCATGTTGACTCCAATGCTTTCCACAGTTGTGTCAAGTTGGTTGGATGTCCTTTGGATGTTGGACCATTAACACACATGGGAAACTGTTGATCGTGAAAAAGCTAGCAGCGTTAAACTTCTGGACTCAAACCGGTGCGCCTGGTACCTACTACCATACACCATTCAAAGGCCCATTCACCCTCTGTATCGCACACATACACAATCCACGTCTCAAAATGTTGCAAGGCTTAAAACGCCTTCTTTAACCTGTCTCCTCCCCTTCATCTATACTGATTGAAGGGGAGTTAACAAGTGACATCAATAAGGATATCGATTTCACCTGGTCGGTCGATGTCATGGAGCACGTGTTCTTAATGTTTTGTGCAGTCGTGGCCAAAAGTTTTGAGAATGACAAATATTAATTTTCACAAAGTTTGCTGCCTCAATGTCTTTAGATATTTTTGTCAGATGTTACTATGGGATACTGAAGTATAATTACAAGCATTTCATAAGTGTCAAAGGCTTTAATTGACAATTACATGAAGTTGATGCAAAGAGACAATATTTGCAGTGTTGACCCTTCTTTTTCAAGACCTCTGCAATCCACCCTGGTATGCAGTCAATTAACTTCTGGGCCACATCCTGACTTACAGCAGCCCATTCTTGCATAATCAATGCTTGCGAGTTTGTCAGAATTTGTGGGTTTTTGTTTGTCCACCCACCTCTTGAGGATTGACCACAAGTTGTCAGTGGGATTAAGGTCTGGGGAGTTTCCTGTTTTGTTCCCCAACCCACTTAGTTATCATTTGTGCCTTATGACAAGGTGCTCCATCATGCTGGAAAAGACATTGTTCGTCACCAAACTGTTCCTGGATGGTTGGGAGAAGTTGGTCTCGGAGGATGTGTTGGTACCATTCTTTATTGATGGCTGTGTTCTTAGGCAAAGTTGTGAGTGAGCCCAATCCCTTGGCTGCGAAGCAACCCCACACATGAATGGTCTAAGGATGCTTTACTGTTGGCATGACACAGGACTGATGGTAGCGCTCACCTTATCTTCTCCGGACAAGCTTTTTTCCGGATGTCCCAAACAATCAGAAAGGGGATTCATCAGAGAAAATGACTTTACCCCAGTCCTCAGCAGTCCAATCCCTGTACCTTTTACAGAATAGCAGCCTGTCCCTGATGTTTTTCCTGGAGAGAAGTAGCTTCTTTGCTGCCCTTCTTGACACCAGGCCACCCTCCAAAAGTCTTCACCTCACTGTGCGTGCAGATGCACTCACACCTGCCTGCTGCCATTCCTGAGCAAGCTTTGTACTGGTGGTGCCCCGATCCCACAGCTGAATCAACTTTAGGAGATGGTCCTGGTGCTTCCTGGACTTTGTTGGGCGCCCTGAAGCCTTCTTCACAACAATTGAACCGCTCTCCTTGAAGTTCTTGTCCTTGTTAACACTCACACCTGTGTGTTAACGAGAGGGTCACTGACATGATGTCAGCTGGTCCTTTTGTGGCAGGGCTTAAATGCAGTGGAAATGTTTGGGGGGGGGGGTCAGTTCATTTGCATGGCAAAGAGGGACTTTGCAATTAATTGCAATTCATCTGATCACTCTTCATAACATTCTGGAGTATATGCAAATTGCCATCATACAAACTGAGGCAGCAGACTTTGTGAAAAATAATATTTGTGTCATTCTCAAAACCTTTGGCCACGACTGTACACTCAGTTTATAGTGCCCTACAGACACTTATTGTACACCTTGTATATGTGGAAGGGTTTCTTATGCCACAGAATGTGGAAAAGGCCATCCTTAGGTTTTAAGTATTAATGTCACATGCCCAGTGAAAGTACAGTGAATTGCCTTTCTTTCAAGCACTAAACCCAACAATGCAGTAATCAATAACAATGTAATACTAAAAATAACATAAGGTAGGTGTTTTTAATGGTTTGTACACACCGTGTATAGAGCAAGGCCTGCTTTATATGCTGTGGCAGCACTTGATGTATTAGCTGTCTGCTCCAGTCATTACATCATAGGATTAACCCAGGGCATCAGTCCATTCAGTAGTCACAGGTCACAGCTACTGTAAGCCTTTTAGCCCAGGCAGACAGTGTGGTGACCAATGCTGGCCCTGATGCTAACCCACAGAGAACACTTGTCCAATAAAAAAAACACATTTTCGTGTTCTGTTACGTGCCCTAATGAACATGACCCTGTTGTGTTCAATCCTGCCTCAGCAGGACTCCATTAGAAAAACACCCTTATCCCACATAATAGACACCTTCACTGATCCTCAGACAGACGACACTGACTGCAGAGACAGACAAAGGTCAACAGTGTTGTAGAGAGGGCAGGGAAGTAGGGAGAGTTGAGGGGCTATGGTTGGGAGGGAGAGGTAGGCTATCAGAGGAAAAGGCGGGAGGAACAGAATAACTGAATTGTGGGATGTCACTTACTTTCCTCCCCGCAGACACACACGCCATAGTTGAGGAGCATGTGCTTATGGGACAGCTGGCTCATCATACTGGCGGCTTCAAAGAACGACTGGTGAGAGACACAATTGAAAATGCAAACATAGTAAATGAACAAATTCCATTTGCAAAACAACATTTTCCGGTCCCTTTCAACAGTGGTAGGAAAAGTACCCAATTGTCATACTTGAGTAAAGGTAAAGATACCTTAATAGAAAAGGACTCAAGTAAAAGTCGGCCAGTGAAATACTACTTGAGTAAAAGTCTAAAGTATTTGGTTTGAAATATATCAAAAGTAAATGGAATTGCTAAAATATACAAAAGAAAAAGTAAAAATAATTTAAAATTACTTAAATTAAGCAAACCAGTCTGCACAATTTTCTTTTTTTCTTTAGCCAGGGCCACACTCGGACATAATTTGCTAAATGAAGCACGTATGTGTTAGTGAGTCCACCAGATCAGAGGCAGTAGGGATGACCTGGGATGTTCTCTTGATAAGTGTGTAAATTGGACAATTTTCCTGTCCAAGTGTAACGAGTACTTTTGCGTGTCAGGGGAAATTAACTGAGTAAAAAGTCCTTTATTTTCTTTAGGAATGTAAATGAAGTAAAAGTAGGCAAAAATATAAATAGTAAAGTACAGATACCGAAAAACTACTTTACAGTTGAAGTCAGAAGTTTACATACACCTTAGCCAAATACATTTAAACTCAGTTTTTCACAATTCCTGACATTTAATCCTAGTAAAAATTCCCTGTCTTAGGATCACCAGTTTATTTTAAGAATGTGAAATGTCAGAATAATAGTAGAGAGAATGATTTATTTCAGCTTTTATGTCTTTCATCACAGTTCTGCTCACACATTCTCTATGGGATTGAGGTCAGGGCTTTGTAACACCTTGACTGTTGTCGTTAAGCCATTTTGCCACAACTTTGGAAGTATGCTTGGGATCATTGTCCATTTGGAAGCCTCAAATGCGACCAAGCTTTAACTTCCTGACTGATGTCTTGAGATGTTGATTCAATATATCCACCTAATTTTCCTACCTCATGATGCCATCTATTTTGTGAAGTGCAGCATTCCCTCCTGCAGAAAAGCACCCCCACAACATGATGCTGCCCCCCTTGCTTCACGGTTGGGATGGTGTTCTTCGGCTTGCAAGCCTCCCCCCTTTTCCTTCAAACATAACGATGGTCATTATGGCCAAACAGTTCTATTTTTGTTTCATCAGAACAGAGGACATTTCTCCAAAAAGTACTATCTTTGTCCCCATGTGCAGTTGCAAACCGTAGTCTGGCTGTTTTATGGCAGTTTGGGAGCAGTGGCTTCTTCCTTGCTGAGCGGCCTTTCAGGTTATGTCGATATAGGACTCATTTTACCGTGGATATAGATACTTTTGTAGCCGTTTCCTCCAGCATCTTCACAAGGTCCTCTGCTGTTGTTCTGGGATTGATTTGCACTTTTCACACCAAAGGACGTTCATCTCCAGGAGACAGAATGCGTCTCCTTCCTGAGCGGTATGACAGCTGCATGGTCCCGTGGTGTTTATACTTGTGTACAATTGTTTGTACAGATGAATGTGGAACCTACCTTCATTTGGAAATTGCTCCCAAGGATGAACCAGACTTGTGGAGGTCTACAATTGTTTTTCTGAGGTCTTGGCTGAGTTCTTTTGATTTTCCCATACATCCACAGGTACACCTCCAATTGACTCAAATGATGTAAATTAGCCTATCAGAAGCTTCTAAAGCCATGACATGATTTTCTGGAATTTTCCAAGCTGTTTAAAAGGCATAGTCAACTTAGTGTATGTAAACTTCTGACCCACTGGAATTGTGATAGTGAATTGTAAGTGAAATAATCTGTCTGTAAACAATTGTTGGAAAAATTACGTGTGTCATGCACAAAGTAGATGTCCTAACCGACGTGCCAAAACTATCGTTTGTTAACAATACATTTTTGGAGTTGAAAAACGAGTTTTAAATGACTCCAACCTAAGTGTATGTAAACTTCCGACTTCAACTGTAAGTAGTACTTTAAAGTATTTTTACTTCAGTACTTTACACCACTGCTTTCAAAAACGGATGCAGACTTGTATTCAAGTCAAATCAAGACTAGCTCCTGAACACGACAGCTCTCTTAGGGTCATATCCTAACTTGGATTTAAATGGAGTTTTCACTTTTTCATGCATTGATTTCAAATCAAAGACTAAGTTAAGATGAATCTCTTACTGATGTGAGAGTCATTTTCATAACTAACCTCGGAGTAGTTGCGATGGGCCTTGTCCAGGATCTTGACAATGACGTCCATCTGGTGAATCTCTCCATAGTCCCCAAGCTCCTTCCTCACGCCACGGAAGATCTTAGTGAACGTTCCCTGACCCAGACTATCTTTCTGTAACACACAGGGAACACTATCAATTCCCTGGTGCTTAAGTGGCAGGTCTGTTACTACCCCCAACCTATCCAATACTCGCCTCTTCAGAAGTATCTTTTTGTACGTGTGTGTGTGTTTGTACAGAACCCAGTGGCCTCTGCTCTCAACCTAATTGACCAGAGCTATTAATTTTTAGTAATGAGTGAGGAGGAATACGGATAGGTAGAAAAAATAGTGTTTGAGAGAGGTATCTTACGATGACAAGGTCCTCCTTGCGTATCTTGTGGAACACCATCTGGCTAATGTGTCTGTGGAGGGAGGGGGAGAGCGGCACCTCAGCACCCTGGTTACCCCTGCAGACCAACAGGTTAGACTTGTCTGCAGAAAGATGGGACAGAGATGAAGATATAGAGTTAGGGGTATATAAAGAGATTGTCTTCGTCTCCCCCGTAACTCCTTAAGTTACCTGTGAATATAGGGTAGAACGCAGCTAGTGGGGTACATACATTTTGTTATTGTATGTGAGTCAAGACCGGGACAAGAGGTCCGAGACCGAGCCAAGACCAGAAAAATCCAAGTCCAATTCAAGACTAAATGCCACCAGTCACATTTTGACTTAATGGGTGGGACCGTTTTTACAAAAACGTATGGAAACAGGTCACTGCGCAACAGCGAGCAGTAGTTTTCCCACAGTCTAGCTAGCTTTTGTTGTTGGCTAGTTTGCAGCGGTTGCAGCAGGTATCAAAGACGATGTTGTTACTAATTTGTTAGCTTCTTCCTTTCAAGAATAACTTTGAACAAGAAGTTCCAAATTATCATCATCTGGTGAGCGGAACTGTGTTTTGTGTTGCAGCGCTTGCTGTTAGCCATCTCTTTGAAAATAACTTCTGTGCGTTAACCATAGTTGCATTCAAAGTGGAACCGACAGCATTTTAGCAACATGAAATCTTATTAGAATCAGTTCATATAAATCGCACTTTGGAAAGTATTCAGTATTAGGGTCGTTGCCCTGATGGAAGGTGAACCTTCTCCCCAGTCCGAGGTCCTGAGTGCTCTGGAGCAGGTTTTCATCAAGGATCTCGATCAGTGTGTCACGTCTCCTTTTGAAGGATAGTGCATTATTTGTTTATTAAACTCCTGTGAGAATATAGATCGAGAGTCAAGTGTGGCTGGAGAGCGAGCCCAAACGTTTCTCCAAATTGCTAACATTGGTCAATGAAATCAAGTAGGACAGTTTATGTTATTGTTATAAACACAAAAACACAGCTATGACCCATTGTTGCTCCTTATCCTCTGACCTCTCACCTTTAGCCTTTGGCGGGCAGCACTTGGTGAACTTGAAGATGTATCCGTCAGAGCGCAGCGCCTCCTTCTGGTAGCAGTGGAGCAGCTCCCTTAGAGAGCTGAAGCTCTTCTTAGCCCCAGAGAGGACGTACTCTCCCTGGTCTGTCTTCACTATCTGGCAGTGCTTAAACTCCACCAGGCTGTCACTCTGCTTCAGAGAAGAGAGGGGGAACAGGTTAAAGACAGATACACACAGAGACAGACATACACTTTTGACAGTAAGGTTATAAAATGTTAACATGAGGAGAAAGGCTACCATAAGTCTGTTCTGGACTAAACATGAATAGTTCTAGTTTTAAAGTTAGAGCAGTGGGTCAGGGGACTCTGGGGCCACTTAATCCATCAGGTCACACAGCAACAGTATCATGCATTGTACTCACCCCCACTACAAAGGTCAGGAAGTATTTGTTGTAGTCCTTAGGGCTGCTGCGGAGGATGTACAGACCCTTATGATTCCCAGACCGTCGCAGCTTACTGGTCGCAAACTCCATCCTGAGGACAGAGATGGAGAGGACAGATGGGTTCAGTCATGGTCGAGTGTGAGCGTGAGCGTACATACACTTGACTTACGAAACAGGGCCGTGACAGTAGCTCTGAATGGCCTCCAGCAGCTTAGGGGGCGCCGTCTCTTTACACAGGTAGTGGTGGGAGTCTGCTATGAGCCGGTAGTAGCCATCCACCAAGGACACAAAGGACAGAGCCTCGGACAGGGAACGGAACTCCAGCTCCTGTGTAGTAGGAGAGAGAGAGCGCGCACGAGAGCACGTGTGAGTGAGTGAGTGAGTGAGTGTGTGAGTGAGAGAGAGTGAGTGAGAGAGTGAGTGAGTGTGTGAGTGAGAGAGAGTGAGTGAGAGAGAGAGAGAGAGAGAGAGAGAGAGAGAGAGAGAGAGAGAGAGAGAGAGAGAGAGAGCGAGAGAGAGAGCGAGAGAGGCGAGAGAGAGAGAGAGAGAGAGAGAGAGAGAGTGAGAGAGAGAGAGAGCGCGAGAGAGAGAGAGAGAGAGAGAGAGAGAGAGAGAGAGAGAGAGAGCGCGAGAGAGAGCGCGAGAGAGAGAGAGAGAGAGAGAGAGAGAGAGAGAGAGAGAGAGGAGACAGTTTAATGAAGGAGGAAAAGAGAGGGTTGGGTCAGTACTCTGATATGCTTTTCTAACGGAAAAGGAAAGGCCTCGTTGTTCCTTTGAGCCAGATATGAACCAGCAACCTGACAAGGCCGACGTAATTAATCCGGTCAACACTAGGGCTGTTTGTGGTAACTGTATTTACCACCACATTGGGTAGCTGCAGGAACAGGCTTGGAGAGCCCGTGGCATACAGCGTTTGGGCGAAATATCAACTGTCCCGCAATGTGAGGCTTCATGCTCCTCGAACAGTGGTTGATGTGTGGAGTGAAATAACTGGAGTAGCCTACCCAGCATGACTGAAAAAAATACAAATATATATATTTTTTTAACTGTGGAAAAGCAGCCTCCATTCACTCTGTCTCAGTATGTGTAGACCATGTATCTGATGCTGTCTGGGCAAAAGGAGTATAGCATGTCATACTTTTTTCTGTCCAGACAGCTTCCGACACATGGGCTACATATAGAAAGAGAGGGGCTCTGTTGTTTAGCTCGCTAGTTTCAGCAGAGAGGAAGAGGCGAAGGGAGAGGGTTCCCTCTTGCAAAAATCTTCCCCGAATAAGCCCAATGCGTTTCTATGGGCATACTGTAATATGCACACCTAAGATTGTCGCCTGCACTCCTGCCTTTGGGACAACGACTCACATTGCTAGGGTGGAGACATGCGTATTTCATCATTATATACAGATCTCTGGTTTCAGCCACTTTCGGAATAGAAAGGAAAGTTGGTGGGTGCATAGTGCACTGTTCAGATGCTGACTTCCCCTAAAGTAAATTTACCTTTTGCCAAAATTCTACAATTACTCCTGTCTAAATAAAATCACTCCAAATACTTTATCAGAGAGCTTGACTTAGCCACAGAGGATCATAATCTTCTTTGAAACAAAATAGCTGTGGGTTGTTTTAAAATCACAGCTCATAATTTGGGCAGTGCGTGTGGCAATAGGCCTAGCTGATTATTGTTTGCGGCTGTCAGTGAAAAGCATCTAAAATGTGTTTAGATAATGTGTCTTGAGTATAATAAAAAAAAAAAATGACACAAGGGGAGGGGTGTGTGGCAAATATATGGCCTTCCCTCTCCAGAATGCAAGCACTGCTCTCCAGAATGCAAGCACTGCTCTCCAGAATGCAAGCACTGCTCTCCAGCTCTCCAGAATGCAAGCACTGCTCTCCAGAATGCAAGCACTGCTCTCCAGAATGCAAGCACTGCTCTCCAGAATGCAAGCACTGCTCTCCAGAATGCAAGCACTGCTCTCCAGAATGCAAGCACTGCTCTCCAGAATGCAAGCACTGCTCTCCAGAATGCAAGCACTGCTCTCCAGAATGCAAGCACTGCTCTCCAGAATGTGCTTCGCTCTCTTCCGCCTATTCTTGCACATTCATTGTTTCATTGTGTGAATTGTTTTCCCTTTGATTGTTTATTCAAGGCTGTTGGGTTGACGGTTTCATTATCGCAATAATTAAATCGATATTAAATAAAGAGATGATTGTTTGAAGAAATGAGTACTGAATTTCCAAGACACCCGTAGGCCTAGTAAATTTCCCTGTTAATCCCCGTCATTTGGTTACATTCATTTATGTTATTGCATGTCCTACAGTAATTTACCGTTCTCATTCCCAGAGAGGAAACGTTGAATGCAGAGTTCACCACCTGCTACACTTGTGAGAAACAAGTTTTGGTTAATAATTTCATAAACATCATTTTAGGTGTTTTGTCAATTTTTGTCATTGCCTTTTGTTTGGAGTGCTCCATGTGAGCAATGAGCATGTGTGTGGTTTCTCTGCGCCTGAGCACGCCAACCTGCTCAGTTGATACATAGTTGCACTTCACTAGTGATAGCTCAAGACAGGTCAGAATGAAAGGGAGGCAAACAGGAGGAGTAGAAAGATGAATGTGATTGAAAAAACCTAGATTTGAATCTGGAAATGTCCTGTTTTTATTTGTCAGCTTTAGGCCGATGTATTTTACTTAGTTGACGACGGAAGTTATAGGCCTACTGCTGCATTGTAGGTTCTCTGAGTTTCACGCCCTAATTCCTTTAGCCGCGTATCAATGTGTCCATACGGCAAAGACCGATTGCTCCTGCATTAGTTGAATTTGAACTTTTAGATTAATATCATTTTAATTCAGATTATGATTAACCACGTGACAATAATGTTGAGAAACAATGGTATTATTGAAATGAAATTGTTCCACAAAAATTGTTCCACGAATCATAACTGGCACACAGATACAGTAGGTAGAAATGTTAGGAGAAATTGTAAGCTTCCCTAAACTTGAAACTCACGCGCTGCTTATGGTCTTCATTATGACACCCAATAACAAAATTAGCGCACACAAGAGGTCCCATAGGGGGGGGGATTATTATTATTATTTTTAATGTCCCTCCTATAGAAATCAAATGCCGCCCAAATGATTTGTTCTGGTTCCGGCCCTGGAATAGTCCGACGGGCGAAAATATGATCACAGCGTGTGCAGCCTGAGACAAAGAACAGAGCGCAACTTTTTTGGGCTACTTTCTCAAACGCATCAATAGCCTATAGTTGCACTATGCAGCCCATATACGTTCTGATTTGTAAGACATTCTAAGACTTGCATCATTCACAACTAAAGCCGATAGCCTATAGGACCGGTTTCAAATGATCACTTTTATGCTCAACATAGCCGCTTCGGAATGGGAAAAATATCCTTCACATTTTATCTCGCCAACCTCAATTATATTCTTCTTACTATACAATCATAGATTTGGCACGGGACAGAAGCATATCATGTCTGCTAAATGAACAAGCCTACAGCCTATGGCATGGCGCATAGCAAGATAACATACAGTAGGCCAACTCATATCCTGTTCTTCTGAAACACATTTTCTTTATATTCTGTTTCTTTAGACCTGCCTAAAATAATGCATTTATTGTGATGGTATATATTACATTGATTTATTAGAAAGTTTTAAATATGTAAATGTTCCAAGTGTGCAGATGAGCAGCTTATATGCATGGAGGCCTGGAGATGCTGAATGTGTTTGTTAATTAACGGTAAATTACCGTAAGATGATAACTGGCTGACAAAATGTAATTACCACCACAGTCCTAGTTAACACCCACAAGGCTGTGTGGCGCAACAGTATTCCAGGGCACATTCTCAGAGCATGTGCAGAACAGCTAGAAGGGATATTCACAGTAATTTTCAACCTCTCCTTGTGCCAGTCTGTAATTCCCATGTTTCAAGATGACCACCATCAATCCTGGTCCCAATAACTTTTAAGGCTTCATGCCACAATGACTACCGCCCTGCAGAACTCACATCTGTAATCATGAAGTGCTTAAAGAGGCTGATTATGGCAGACATCAACACCCTCATCCCAGACACCCTAGAGCCACTCCAATTTGCAAACCCTCTCAACGGATCCATAGACGACACAATCTCAATTGCACTTCACACGGCCCTAACCCGCCTAGAAAAGAGGAACACCTATGTGAGAATGCTGTTCATTGACCACAGCTCAGCGATGAACATTATTGTCCCTTCCAAGCTCGTCACCAAGCTTAGGACACCGGAACACCTCCCTCTGCAACTGGATCCTGGACTTCCTGACGGGCAGATCCCAGGTGGTGAGGGTAGGCAGCGTCACCTCCGCCACGCTGACCCAAGAAACTGTTCCACACATACAAGGTGTACAAGTGGCTGTAGGGTAATAAACAGCAAAAAACGTCCTCTCACTGTCAACTGTGTTTATTTTAAGCAAACTTAACATGTGTAAATATGTGTGTGAACATAACAAGATTCAACAACTGAGACAAACTGAACAAGTTCCATAGACATGTGACTAAGAGAGATGGAACAATGTGTCCCTGAACAAGGGGGGGGGGGGATCAAAACCAAAAGTATTCCCAGCCGCGCCCTCAGAGCATGCGCAGACCAGCTGGCTGGTGTGTTTACGGACATATTCAATCCCTATCCCGGTCTGTTGTTCCCACATGCTTCAAGAGGGCCACCATTGTTCCTGTTCCCAAGAAAGCTAAGGTAACAGAGCTAAACGACTACCGCCCCGTAGCACTCACTTCCGTCATCATGAAGTGCTTTGAGAGCCTAGTCAAGGACCATATCACCTCCACCCTACCTGACACCCTAGACCCACAATTTGCTTACCGCCCAAATAGGTCCACAGACGATGCAATCTCAACCACACTGCACACTGCCCTAACCCATCTGGACAAGAGGAATACCTATGTGAGAATGCTGTTCATCGACTACAGCTCGGCATTTAACACCATAGTGCCCTCCAAGCTCGTCATCAAGCTCGAGACCCTGGGTCTCGACCCCGCCCTGTGCAACTGGGTACTGGACTTCCTGACGGGCAACAACATCTCCACCCCGCTGATCCTCAACACTGGGGCCCCACAAGGGTGTGTTTTGAGCCCTCTCCTGTACTCCCTGTTCACCCACGACTGCGTGGCCACGCACGACTCCAACTCAATCATCAAGTTTGCGGACGACACAACAGTGGTAGGCTTGATTACCAACAACGACGAGACGGCCTACAGGGAGGAGGTGAGGGCCCTCGGAGTGTGGTGTCAGGAAAATAACCTCACACTCAACGTCAACAAAATTAAGGAGATGATTGTGGACTTCAGGAAACAGCAGAGGGAACACCCCCCTATCCACATCGATGGAACAGTAGTGGAGAGGGTAGTAAGTTTTAAGTTCCTCGGCGTACACATCACAGACAAACTGAATTGGTCCACCCACACAGACAGCATCGTGAAGAAGGCGCAGCAGCGCCTCTTCAACCTCAGGAGGCTGAAGAAATTCGGCTTGTCGCCAAAAGCACTCACAAACTTCTACAGATGCACAATCGAGAGCATCCTGTCGGGCTGTATCACCGCCTGGTACGGCAACTGCTCCGCCCATAACCGTAAGGCTCTCCAGAGGGTAGTGCGGTCTGCACAACGCATCACCGGGGGCAAACTACCTGCCCTCCAGGACACCTACACCACCCGATGTCACAGGAAGGCCATAAAGATCATCAAGGACAGCAACCACCCGAGCCACTGCCTGTTCACCCCGCTATCATCCAGAAGGCGAGGTCAGTACAGGTGCATCAAAGCTGGGACCGAGAGACTGAAAAACAGCTTCTATCTCAAGGCCATCAGACTGTTAAACAGCCACCACTAACATTGAGTGGCTGCTGCCAACACACTGACTCAACTCCAGCCACTTTAATAATGGGAATTGATGGGAAATGATGTAAAATATATCACTAGCCACTTTAAACAATGCTACCTAATATAATGTTTACATACCCTACATTATTCATCTCATATGTATACGTATATACTGTACTCTATATCATCTACTGCATCCTTATGTAATACATGTATCACTAGCCACTTTATCTATGCCACTTTGTTTACATACTCATCTCATATGTATATACTGCACTCAATACCATCTACTGTATCTTGCCTATGCCGCTCTGTACCATCACTCATTCATATATCTTTATGTACATATTCTTTATCCCCTTACACTTGTGTCTATAAGGTAGTAGTTTTGGAATTGTTAGCTAGATTACTTGTTGGTTATTACTGTATTGTCGGAACTAGAAGCACAAGCATTTCGCTACACTCGCACTAACATCTGCTAACCATGTGTATGTGACAAATACAATTTGATTTGATTTGATTTACTAAGTACTGCAGTGCATCTCCTCCTCATGGACTGCACCAGATTTGCCAGTTCTTGCTGAGAGATGTTACCCCACTCTTCCACCAAGGAATGGCCCTAGCCCTCACCCTCTGATCCAACAGGTCCCAGAGGTGCTCAATGGGATTGAGATCTGGGCTCTTCGCTGGCCATGGCAGAACACTGACATTCCTGTCTTGCAGGAAATCACGCACAGAACGAGCAGTATGGCTGGTGACGTTGTCATGCTGGAGGGTCATGTCAGGATGAGCCTGCAGGAAGGGTACCACATGAGGGAGGATGATGTCTTCCCTGTAATGCACAGCGTTGAGATTTCCTGCAATGACAACAAGCTCAGTCCGATGATGCTGTGACACGCCGCCCCAGACCATGACGAACCCTCCACCTCCAAATCGATCCTGCTCCAGAGTACAGGCCTCGGTGTAACGCTCATTCCTTCAACGATAAATGTGAATCCGAGACAAAACAGTGACTCGTCAGTGAAGAGCACTTTTTGCCAGTCCTGTCTGGTCCAGCGACGGTGGATTTGTGCCCGTAGGCGACGTTGTTGCCGGTGATGTAAGGCAGGTCCTCCTCACCAGACAACAGGCCTACAAGCCCTCAGTCCAGCCTCTCTCAACCTATTGGGGACAGTCTGAACACTGATGGAGGGATTGTGCGTTCCTGGTGTAACTCGGGCAGTTGTTGTTGCCATCCTGTACCTGACCAGCAGGTGTGATGTTCGGATGTACCGATCCGGTGCAGGTGTTACACGTGGTCTGCCACTGCGAGGACGATCAGCTGTCCTGTCTCTCTGTAGCACTGTCTAAGGCGTCTCACATTGCAATTTATTGCCCTCGCCACATCTGCAGTCCTCATGCCACCTTGCAGCATGCCTAAGGCACATTCACGCAGATGAGCAGGGACCCTGGGCATCTTTCTCTTTAGAGTCCTAAGTTTTCATAACTGTGACCTTAATTGCCTACTGTCTATAAGCTGTTAGTGGCTTAACGACCATTACCACAGGTGCATGTTCATTAATTGTTCATAACAAGCATGGGAAACAGTGTTTAAACCCTTTACAATGAAGATCTGTGAAGTTATTTGGATTTTTACAAATGATCTTTTAAGGACAGGGTCCTGAAAAAGGGACATTTCTTTTTTTGCTGAGTTTATAAACTGAGTGTACAAATCTTTCCATGACATAGACCGATCAGATAAATTCAGGTGAAAGCTATGATCTATTATTGATGTCACTTGTTAAATCCACTTCAAATCAGTGTAGATGAAAGGGAGGGGACAGATTAGAGAAGGATTTTTAAGCCTCGAGTTAACTGAGACATGGATTGTGTATTAGTGCCATTTAGAGGGTGAATGGAAAAGACAAAAAGATTAAAGTGCCTTTGAAGGGGGGAGGGTGGTAGGTGCCAGGCACACCAGTTTGTGTCAAGGACTGCAACACTGCTGGGTTTTTCCACATACAACAGTTTCCCGTGTGCATCAAGAATGGTCCGACGGACATCCTGCCAACTTGACAACTGTGGGAATCATTTGAGTCAACATAGGCCATCATCCCTGTGGAATGCTTTCGACACCTTGTAGAGTCTATGCCCCAACGAATTGAGGATGTTCTGAGGACAAAGGGGGGGTTTTCAACTCAATATTAGAAAGGTGTTCAATATGTTCATCTTGTCCCTCTATGAGTTAGGTTAGCAGGGTGGTCGTACCAGAGTCTGATGGTCCTGTCTGTTGATGGTGACGATACGACTCTCGATAGCGCCGCCCTTGTTGGCCTGCTTAATGCTGATGTCTATAACCTCGGGGAAATCACAGTACGTCTGGAAACCCTGAGAGACACCGGGGGAGAGAGAGATAGTGAGCAAGAAAGAGAAGTCACATACAGTAGCAGCAATCCTGAATGCACAACATTCAAACGCCCTTCCGCTTACTCTCTATGAAACTATGAAATGATTGCATGAGACAATTGAAACACATAACTAATCATAGCCATTTTGTGGTCGTTTCAGCACGGCATATGCCGTTTCCAAGAAGAGAAGAATAGAAAGAAAGGACAATAAGTGGACAAGAAACAAGAGAAAGAGAAGAGAATGCTACTTCTCCCTACCTTTTCTATCTCCATATCCTTCCCCTGGGACCACTGAATTCCATTGTTACCCGTGACGACGATGGTGACCTCTCCAGCCGAGGACTCTGTGACCCGGAAGCACTCGGAGTAGAGGGCTGGCTGCAGCATCTCCAGATTTGCCAGGTATTTGAGCTTGAGATCGCGAGCGGTGGCATTACACTGGCAGAACTGCTGGATGAACTTCTTGAAGCGATGGCGGATCCTCTTCCGGGTCACAAAGTGGTACTCCTGGATACGGGCACGTATGTCCTTGGGCAGGAATGACTTATAGCTGTGGGGGGGGGACAGAATGGGATTGGTTTAGTTACAATTGGGTGCATTAAATACTAGTATCAATAGCAGCCAAAATATGAATTATGTGATACAATATCATGTTTTAAGAGAGGGAGGTGTGGTGTGATGGAGTGAGAAAAGGAGGCCCGGGTGAGTACGGACACCGTGTGTCATGAAATATTTAATGACATGGGTTTATTATGTTCTGTATAGGATGTCATGAACACGTCTTCAATACTGATAATCTCACACACACTAAGAGTTTATATGTTCATTGATTTGCATGACCAGTGCCTTCAGAAAATATTCATACTTTACTTATTCCACATTTTGTTATGTTAAAGCCTGAATTTGAAATTGATTTAATATGTATTTGTTTAATCTTACCCATCTACACACAATACCCATAACAACAAAGTGAAAACATGTTTTTAGAAGTATTTGCATATTTATTGAAAATTAAATACAGAACTCTCACATTTTCATAAATATTCACAACCCTGAGTCAATGTTAGAATCACCTTTGGCAGTGATTACAGCTGTGAGTCTTTCTGGGTAAGTCTCTAAGAGCTTTGCACACCTGGATTGTATAATATTTGCCCACTATTTTTTTTTATTTTATTCTTCAAGCTTTGTCAAGTTGGTTGTTGATCATTGCTTGACAGTCTTGCCATAGATTTAAGTCAAAACTGTAACTAGGCCACTCAGGAGGTAAATCTTGCTAAGCAACTCCAGTGTATATTTGGCCTTGTGTTTTAGGTTACTGTCCTGCTGAAAGGCCAGTTAATTTATCTCCTAATTTCTGTTGGAAAGCAGACAACCAGGTTTTCCTCTAGGATTTTGCCTGCGCCTAGCTCTACTCCATTTATTTTTCATCATCAAAAAATCCCAATCCTTACAGATGAAAAGCAAACCCATAACATGATGCAGCCACCATCATGCTTGAAAATATGAAGAGTGGTACTCAGTGATGTGTTGTTGGATTTGCCCAAAACATAATGCTTTTTTATTTAGGACATACATTTGGTTAAAAAAAATCTATCCATTTCAGCTTTTCATATGTAATTCATTTGAAAATGAATAGAAAAATCTAAAAACATAATTCCGCTGGGTCATGTGCTGAATGCAGGTCATGTGCTGAATGCATGGACAGCACGGTTAGTCTTCTAAAAAGTGACATTTGGAAAAATAGCTGCACCTCTTGAATTTGGAGTTTTTGACAAAGTGTCACAGAAACTGCAGAATATGCTCTTTCAGATACTACGTCAAAATGTTTTACCTGCATGTGACCGAAGAAGGATTTGATAAAGCAATGCTCCTTTCCCTGCATCTGTCAATTACAAGATGCGCCCATCTCTTCATGTACAATTTGAGTACCGATAGGCCTAATATTGTCACTCATCAGATTATTGTCAATTTAATCTGGTCTATAGGCTAACTCTTACTACGTGTTAAATTCGTTTTGTGTAGTGTAGTTTAGGTGTAGTTTGGATGTGCCGGCTGTGCAGGCTGACTGGCATTGTTTGTTTCCCGCTCATCAACTTGGATCGAGTCAAGGATATGTTTTGCTTTATTCTAAAGGACTACTGCAACACACAGCATGTTTTCATTTCCTGTACAATACATTTGATTAGTAATAGAGTCCTAGTCAATAAAACAGTACCATAACAGCTTAATTTTACAAAGTAAAACGTAAATGAGAATGTATCAACCTGCAAGGTGCGTGGTCAAATTATTAACATAAGCCAACACTGATAAATAGGCATAACAAACTCATCAATTACACCACTATTGTTCTGAATTAAATCAACCTCTTCATCCTCATCATTCAGTTAGGCCTCATTTAAATTTGATTGTGAAGTAACTTGCATAATTATTGCCCATTCATTCATTTGTCATTCATTCAGTGAGTGAGTGAGTGAGTGAGTGAGTGAGTGAGTGAGTGAGTGAGTGAGTGAGTGAGTGAGTGAGTGAGTGAGTGAGTGAGTGAGTGAGTGAGTGAGAGAGAGGCATTAGCGCCTGGCTAGGTACCAACGTCCTACAGCACATTGTCTTGGTGGAATGAATTGGGAATAAGTGTGAGAAAAAAATGTACAGGTAAATGAATGGGTAAAAAGGCTCTATACACTTTTCTGTTTGGGATTTCAAAATTCTGACAAGTGAGCAGTGTAAAATACAAACATTTAGGAAAAGTCAGGCGAGGAACAGGACATGGTGTTTTTTGTGGGGGGGGGGGGTTATTTTAATATACAGTACAAAATCAAACGTCAGTGGCCGTTGGCCTATGGCGGTTCTAGCGTTAAGAGAATAAAATGCAAATGTTTGAAATGAGCATTTATATGGTTTAGGAACAAAACTCAAAGATATCATTTCGGATCCGGTTGGTATTTCACCTATTTTCACACAGATCTGAGGTATGTGGCCACCGAGCGAGATCCAACCTGGGATCCAAGGGGTTAACTACACAATGTTGGTCGGATCTCAGGTAATTGGGTAGATCCGAAAACCTCTAGAAAAGAGGGAGCGCCATCATTATACCATATGGCATATGCCAAAACGTGCAAGTTAAGTGTTCACCCAGTACATTCCTCTCTTACAGCAACACCTCAGGGGAAGAGTTGCAGGCGAGAGGGGTGCAACTGAATAAGCCAATTGGAAGCTAGGGATTTAGGGATGATTAGGTGGCCAAGAAGGAAATACAAAATGTCAGGTTAACATTTTAGCCAGGACACAGGGTTAACATCCCTATATCTTTAGTGACCACAGCGGAGGCTATGCAATCCACCTGGTTTGACCGTTGTGAACTTTGTTTACCAAACGATTCCTAATACATTTTTCTTTGCTTTGAGGTTCAATATGCTCCATCTTCCTCCAGTGTACTCGCCTGGTGTCGTTGAAGATGTCCACAGGAGCCTGGCTGCTCTCCTTAGCCATCCTCATCATATCCAACACAGCCATGCCAAGACACTCCTCCTGGGCCTCATGGTTTACTGGGATACTGACCCAGCCATCCACAAAGTCACTACGCCACTGAGGGAGGGAGGGAGGTACAAGCCAGAAAGGAAGAAGTGGCAGAGGAAGTAAATAGGCAGGGAGATACAGGGTACAGGTGGCATAAGGTGGAAACAGAAAAGGGGAGAAGAGTATGAAAAAAAAGGGGGAGAGGGATAACGTTGACATGACATGAGAGAAGAGAAACGGCAGATAGACCATCTGATTAGGCACAAAGCAGTTGTTCAAGCCTCAAATCTGTAGTTATTCAGCCCTATCAGTGTCATGCCTCTCTCTGTCCCCATGGGCCCTCACGGTTATTAAAACCCTAGCCAGTAGTTTCACTTTCTAAATTCTACGTGGATAACATCAACTAAAACCACAGACACCGGCCTCGACTAGATAACTAATGCACTAACCAGACAGAACATCTTGAGGAACATTACCCAACTTTCAAAGATACGTGGAAACCAGGTACCTCAGTTCTCAGAATGTGTACTAAAGAGTCAACACCCCTTTCCTTACAGCAACCCAGGGCCTAACTTGTCCTAAACTACTGTCGGAAAGTGACTAATTGACTTGAGCATGTTTTAGTATGTTTATAATCATATAAGCATCCTAGCAATAGTGAATAACATGTTATGGGTTTGATAGATGCCCCTGTGAGACAAGAGTCAAATGGTAGAGATAATAGATTGCGAACACCTGCCCTGTGACACTGTCTTATAGCTTAACTGTGTTATATTATATTCACTCATTATGATTTGCATCATGGTATCCATGAATATATTGCTTTTTCTGAAATAGCCCTCCGTGTATGAGAGGATAATTAAGAATGGACTGTGGCAAGGTGCAAGAATGTATACTCCCTACTGATAAGAAGACCGGGAGACGCGTGGAAGAGTACCAAAGGTTCTGGACTCGGGCTGGGATGATAACACCACCTCCCTAGCCAGAGATTCATTGTACCTCCTAAACTCAGGAGGGGGAGGGCTTGTCCGGGAAAACAGAGGTGATAAATATATGTTCTGAGATTCTGTAACTTGTCTTTTGCAGCTGTATGACCCAGTGTGGTTTAATTAAATGTAGCTTTCTTTGGAGTCCGACGGGAATTTGTCCCAGAAACTTAGAACCTAACAATTGGCGTTGTCAGTAGGATTCACCATGATTTACAGTTGGACTAACGAGTCTGAATCAGTGGAACAGGAGACGGCACACAAAAACGAGGTATGCAAAGTTCCTAGAACCATTCCACTCATTCTGACATCTTGGTGGGGGGGGGGGGGGTCGTAGGCAGAATATGAATTTTGGGAAATGGACTTCGAAAGCCTGGATTTATTCATTAGTCCCACTGTCTTGACGTGGATGATTGTCATTTTTGTTTAGGTTTGTGGCCTAGATGACTATTTTCATTTGAGCGTCCCCTACTGGATCACTATGTCATTTGAAGTCTGAGGCTTAGATCAGGGGTTCCCAAACCTTTTCACTCGGGGCCCCGCTTCCAGCATTGGGGAACACCCCCCTCCCCGCAAGCCACATCTATTTCTATTGAGACAAGCTCTGTTCATGATACACAACTGTTCACACCCTTCTTGTTGGTGGAGAGAATGTTGCATGTTTAAAGCTCATTTCCTGCAATTCTACACATTTTGTCATGCGGGGTAAAGAGAGTTTTAAAGCAAATTTTATTGCAATTCTATACATTTTGCCATGTCTAATGTGTATTCATGTGAATACATTACAACAATATCTATGGGCTAAAAAACCTAAGTAAAAAATGTTAGCCGACTTGGGCTAGATGATCTGGACATTTCTGACAAGTTATAAATAGCTCTGTAAGGTTTGCCATTGACTAACATGACAAGAGGTACTGATGAAGCACTACCCAATTTCAAAATTGCACCTTGTGCGTTCTACTATTACAGCTTTCAAGAGTACGTTTAAAACCGGACTGAGTCCCCCCTGCCGACCCCCCCCCCCCCCCCGGCCTAGATGACTATTTATATGTTTTCCCTAGTGGATGATTGACATTTTTGAGGTTTGTGGCCTAAATGAACTTTTTTAAATGAATGTTTGTCTTTTTGTGTGTCATTGTCTGTTCGTTGTATGGATAAAGTGTCATTTTTATACCAGTACGTTTGATTGTAAGAGAAGGAGTTCATGTTGAAAGAATCTTCTTGGGTACCATGAATTCATTGAACATGGACGGTTCCTGTTAATAGCATCCAATCTAGGAGGAGGCGTTGTCAGTAAGTAGTAATGTGTATAGTGTTAGAAGGTTCTGGAGAAAGCCCACCTCTGTGTATAGCAGTATGAAGACGTTATTTGTAAGGGATCTGTGTGTATTGGCTGTGGAGATGCTGTAAGTCAGGAGGTTGGTTTGTGGTCTATTGGTGCTAATAATAGAGACCGATTGTGTAGCAAAAAATATAACTTGTGTTGTCAACAACAGTGATACTTGAGGAGTGACACTGGTATAAAAAGACCTTATGTCTCCTGGATTCTCCAATAGTAAATTTGCAGACACTTCAATGTCGTTCTCAACACAAGATATCAGGTCCAGTGACAAATTTATTAAGCACGTACCCCGTAAATAGTGGGTGAGATCATCTAAACACCGTAGATCCCGTCGGGAGAGGCAGAGAAATAATAACCATTGAAAATGGCATCTGTGGGTTCTGACACTTCTGTAAAAGGTGGAATAGAAGAGGAAACATTTTGTAAAGCCATGGGTGTGCTGAAAGAGGCGCGCAAAGAATTTACCAATTCGGTATGGTGAAAATTGTGCAAATTGGAATCAATTGGTCAGCATTTCCCTGCTGACTGAAAATTCCAATCAACTAGAGATGTGGTGGTATGGCACGGCACAATGACGTCAAGGACAAATCGCAAGTGCAATATACACACGTTTTGATGGCGTTGTTTTATCAACAGCAAGGTAGAACCGCTAAATCTCATATTAAAGATAGAGAGTCAGCTTGTGCAGGCGAGTAGTATGAGGCGACTAGAGAAACATTTTGAAATCAACAGAACCAGGACCTCGAAGGCTCTGGAAAATAATACAAATCAAATCCAACATAGTAGTCCTGGGCTGGATTGGACTGGAAACCATAGAGAGGTGAGCCTGGTTCGTACCAGCTGCCAAGTATTGAGGAAATGCATTGCGTAATGAAAGAAGTTAAATAGGGTCAGGAATTCGTCAGCTTCATTAGAAAAGAGGGTTGAATTTTTGGTTTCCATGCGGGCGCTTATGATCCCGTTGTCTGCTCTCTCCTGCCTAGAGCAATTTTGGCACAACTCCTAGCACCTCATCAAAAACCCTGCTTGGTCTTACAGCCGCGAGGCATGTGATCCAACAACCTCACATGTAGCGGGGGAAGGATTCTTAACCACTGCAGGGAAGGTTCTGTTCAGACTAGATGTGAACAAAACCAGTAAATCTATTCAGGGTCCAAAAGAGCGATAGGATAGAAAAAGCATAGGGCACAAAAATGTGGCTCTGGCTGGCAATTTTGATGCTAGTGAAGGAATTTGTGACAGGTTTGAAACCCACTATTAAGTCTGCTATGGCCAGCGTGGTGGATCAACACACCAGCTGGGAACAGATAGTGCAAGCTGCATCGAGAGCGGAATCAAATTCAGCTCACGGTGCTGCAGTGCGTGTTGTCGCTCCTACCCATACCCCAAGCACTGGTAATGGATTTGAAAGTAGGGAGAATAAAAGCACACTGATGCCATGCACTTGGCCATTGGGTGAGAATGTACGGTGGTGCCTGGGCTCTCTGCGCCAACTCACTTTCTTCACTGACTAGTGAGCAGCAGCAAACTCATGAAAATGTCCAGAGTTGGAGGCAAAGAAAGCATAGGGATATTTGGCCTCAAAATGGCTACCTTTACAACGAGAAAAATCATTACATTCAGTGGAGTCAAGAGCAATGGAACTACTACCCATGCAGTTTACAATAGGTCCAGTAACAATACCGGGCTTATTCTTTATTGTAGCTGGGGTAGAACCGATTTTGTGTTTGGATAATCTGTTGGCATGACCAAACACTCCTCACACGCTCAATCTTGTGAGACTTTATTCATTCTTATTCTGAAATAGTCTAACCTTCTGTCAGAATGGGGTAAATTAGCATTCAACATTTTTGTTTTTGTGCGGTATCTGGCTCAAAAAACCACTAAGTTTTAATTTGGTGAACATTGGTATCTGGCTGATGCATTTTATAATTTGGGTACAAAACCTATTCATCTCAAAATAATACACAAGGAGTGTGAAGCAAATAGTGAATATCCAACAGAGATTGGTGATAGTACATACAGTAAAACTTTGGGGTAGATTAAAACAAGTAAGGTGAAAGTAAAGGGGGAGAGTGGCCTCCCTGTGAACAGAAGTTGTGTTTTGTTTACTCAGTAATTAAAACCTTTTTGTTACTGATTAAGATTAAGTATAGTGATTTAGTATAGTACCCATCTCGCCCTTTGAAGGCTGTTGACTTGGTAGAGCAGTTAGTTAAATTCTGCCGTTCTGAAAAGTATCAAATGTACCCGGATCTGGCCGTTAAGGGAGCTTCCAATTACACTGAACAAAAATATAAACGGAACATGAAAAGTGTTGATCCCATGTTTCATGAGCTGAAATAAAAGAGCTCAGAAATCCACATGCACAGAAAGCGTATTTCTCTCAAATTCTGTGTACAAATTTGTTTACATCCCTGTTAGTGAGTATTTCTCATTTGCCAAGATAATCCATCCACCTGACAGGTGTGGCATGTCAAGAAGTTGATAAAACAGAATGATCATTACACAGGTGCACCTTGTGCTGGGAACAATAGAAGGTCACTCTCAAATGTGCAGTTTTGTCACACTTGATGTCTCAAGTTTTGAGGAAGTGTGCAATTGGCATGCTGACTGCAGGAATGTCCAGAGCAGTTGCCAGAGTATGTAAAGCTAATTTCTCTACTATAAGCCACCTCCAATGTAATTTCAGAGAATTTGGCAACCGGCCTCAACATGGCATTGTGTGGTCGAGCGGTTTGCTGATGTCAACGTTTTGAACAGAGTGCCCCATCGTGGTAGTGGGGTTATGGTATGGGCAGGCATAAGCTATGGACAACAGACACAACAGAATTTTATCGATGGCAATTTAAATGTAGAGATACCGTGCCAAGATCCTGAGGCCCATTGTGGTGCCATGCATCCGCGGCCATGCACCTCACACTGCATGACACAGGCCAAATTCAAAGGGTGTTGAGCGTTAGTAAATTTGTCAGTTATTCTGCGCTCTGGCACACTCAGACAAGAGTGCTCTGAAATCGGAGTAGATAGCCAGAGCGAATTTACCAGCTACGTCTATCAACAGTTGTTGTAGTTACATCATGAACATTCTATTGAAATGGTTACTTGCATAGTGGAGTCTTTCATTTAGACATGTAGCTAGCTAAACAATGAACCATAATCTAAACTCATAATGTATGAATCTGCAGGTAGCTAACCAACAAGGTTCAATGTTAGCAAGCTAACAGATACAAATATTACTACACAGATCAAACACGTAACGTTAGCTAGGGAGCCAGCCAGCTAATGTTAGCTAGCTAGCTAACAGTACACTAACTTAAAAAGAAAATGACTGACAAAATTAGAAACATGTCATATCTGAAAAATGTAGCTAGCTAGACTATCTTACCCTTATACATGGATGGACGCTTCTCCCCCTCTGTCACAGATGCCATGTTTGCCCTTAGTTTGAAGATGTAATCCGGGGGCAGGTGTTTTATACAACAGCCTTCTGTGTGATCTCTTTTCGACTCCGTCTGCATATTTGCAATCAAAACAGCAAAATGTTCTCCATCTCCTTAACTATCATACTCTAATTCCACAGATTTCAAAACTCGGTCCTCCAAAAAGTGGAGAGCAGCACCTACACAGTTCTACTACATAATACCTTTCAGAAAAGCTGCGTTAGAAAGGATCACCTACACATGATAGGAAATAACAGCAAAAAAGTATTTAGTCAGCCACCAATTGTGCAAGTTCTCCCACTTAAAAAGATGAGAGGCCTGTAATTTTCATCATAGGTACACTTCAACTATGACAGACAAAATGAGGGGGAAAAAATCCAGAAAATCAAATTGTAGGATTTTTAATGAATATTTTTGCAAATTATGGTGGAAAATAAGTATTTGGTCAATAACAAAAGTTTCTCAATACTTTGTTATATACCCTTTGTTGGCAATGACAGAGGTCCAACGTTTTCTGTAAGTCTTTACAAGGTTTTCACACACTGTTGCTGGAATTTTGGCCCATTCCTCCATGCAAATCTCCTCTAGAGCAGTGATGTTTGGGGCCGTTGCTGGGCAACACGGACTTTCAACTCCCTCCAAAGATTTTCTATGGGGTTGAGATCTGGAGACTGGCTAGGCCACTCCAGGACCTTGAAATGCTTCTTACGAAGCCACTCCTTCGTTGCCCGGGTGGTGTGTTTGGGATCATTGTCATGCTGAAAGACTCAGCCACGTTTCATCTTCAATGCCCTTGCTGATGGAAGGAGGTTTTCACTCAAAATCTCACATGGCCCCATCCATGCTTCACAGTAGGTATGGTGTTCTTTGGATGCAACTCAGCATTCTTTGTCCTCCAAACACGAGTTTTTACCAAAAAGTTATATTTTGGTTTCATCTGACCATATGACATTCTCCCAATCTTCTTCTGGATCATCCAAATGCTCTCTAGCTAATTTCAGACGGGCCTGGACATGTACTGGCTTAAGCAGGGGGACACTGCAGGATTTGAGTCCCTGGCGGCGTAGTGTGTCACTGATGGTAGGCTTTGTTACTTTGGTCCCAGCTCTCTGCAGGTCATTCACTAGGTCCCCCCGTGTGGTTCTGGAAATATGCGTTGGTACTTAATGAATATGATATAAGTTCAGTTGTCATCTGAGACATTATGACTGATGACAGGACAACATAAACTGTATCTGGGAAAGTCTACACATTCTAGTTATCAGATTCACATGCAATTGTTGTGCAATTTAAATGTTTAAATATGACACTATTTGTGAAAAGATTAAATATAATTTTAGCTTCCAAATGAGAGAATTGTGTTTTCAAAAAGTTAGAGCTCTGCTCAATCAGTGACCCACCCCTGTAAAGAGACATGGGCTATAAAACTATGAAAACACACCCTTCTCCCTCCTCTATATAAAGCCTTGACAAAAATTTTACCTCTTGTTCCAGGTACATTAGGATGACGATCCGATGTCAGAATGGTTCAGATAATAACTACAGAACGAAGCCAACATCAGCGTGAGCTTTGGTTGCGAATGGTATGAACATTGAACTCTTATTCACTACAGAAGTGATACCTCCTAGCCTGTTGAGTTAGCAGCGGCCGCTGTAAACGTGGGCTAGGAAAGGACGGACGACGTATCCAGCCTAACACACAACGACGATACGACAACGTATCCAATTTACCGCCTCGGACATTCTTCCGAGGACAGGAAGATCTCTGTTGGCCAACACCGCCAGCATCAGGACCAACCTACCGAAGCGCAGATCAGAGTAAATATTTATTGCATTTTCCTTTTCCAAATGGGCGGTAATTTAGAATGCATAAGATACTGTATTTACGATAGCATGGCTTCTCCCTTTGTTCCTCAGTCTTCCCGCTCTTTCACTCAAACCCAACACCCTTTCCTTTGTGTAACCAGCCGTTATATCGGCTCCGTCCACCAGGGGCGTTTTCTGTATGACATCATTTGCATTCTGTGTATATGTAATTCTGTGTGATTAGTTAGGTATTTAGTAAATAAATAATTAAACCCAATTTTGTATTGCTGATTCAACTTGTTAGCCAGGGTTCGTGAACCAAGAAATTGCAACTTTCAGATGAGACTGAAATAAGGTGACGATTAATATTGACTGCTATTGATGATAAATATTACTAGGTCTTTAAGAGTTTATTCGGAAGATAACAGCTCTATAAACACTCTTTTGTGGTGCCCCGATTTTCTAGTTAATCACATTTACATGATTAGCTCAATCAGGTAATATTAATTACAGAGAAAGGATTTTATAGAATAGCATGTCATATCACTTAATCCGGCATAGCCAAAAACACGACACACTACAGACTTAAGGGGAAATCCGCAGTTGAAAAGATAACGCACATCCCACCTCTGTTCTGGTAAAAAAAAAAAAGGCCAGGTGAAATGTAACCACTTAAATTCATAGACAGTGTAATTGATGCAAGGACTGCCTATCCAAGGTCATCAGAATTATAGTTAAGCATATTTTGAAGCTATACCGTGTTTATTTACATTTGACATTTTTACAAACATTGGGTAAAACAAGCTAATATTTTGGGTTCTCATGTATGGAAGTTTAACTAAGCTCATGAGGCATCTCTAAGTTATATTCTTCAAGAATCAATGAATGTATTGGGATGCAGCAATTGCGCATTGCCCCTTTAAATGACAGCATATTCTCTCATAGTAAAGTGAAAAGGATAAGCGTAGATAAAGTCAAAAGGATAAGCGTAGATCAAAAGGGCCCCCTGGTTCACAAATCTTCACATAAACATTGTTAAAACGTGAGATAGCGCACACACATACACACACAAAAAAAACACCACTGTGCCTCTCACCCTGCCTCCCAATATCACTTCCCCTTTCTTCAGTACCCTACCACCCTTCCACCCAATGGGTGGATTAAGCAATGATTTACACAACACAAGCTCTATAAGCCTTGCTGATAGGTGCTTTGCTTATAGAGACCATTACCCCAAATATAGCCTGTGGTCTGGTCAGAGCCCATATTTACACAGCAACCCTGAGTAGAAGAGCCGATTAATTTAAAGCTGAACCTAGATTAGCACTCCTACCCTGAGACTCTTTATGAATTTACATCTTGCTCTCTTGAATTTCACTCTACCAGACTGAAAACAAACCAGGCAAAAATAATGCCAAAGTCGAGACTAACCTGAGCAAAGAGGTAGGACATGACGGTGTCGTCTAAGACGGGGCTCTCCAGCCCTTTGTTGACCCCATAGCGGTGGGCACAGGAGACTCGGTTCTTATACCAGCCAGGGAAGTAGTACCTAGAGAGAGAGAGAGGGGAAAGAAACAGGGTGGCACATGAAAACGGAGCAACTAGTGGTTAGAGCGATAAATAAAAGCAGCCAATGGATAGTCTACCATGCAAAGGATGACTAGCCTGTACAGGTGGCAGTAATAGCTTTCCTTATATTTCTTATGCAACAAATACGTACTTACCGTATCAGCAACAAATGACAACATCAAAACAACAAAACTGCCAGGACACATCCACTGGCTGTGGTTCAATGTGGACTAGGACTTTCATTCCATAATAGCAGTTTGACATGTCACATTTCCTTCATACAGGCATTTTCTGTCTGTACGAACAATTAAAACCACTGCTACTGAACTGAACTAATATTTATACCAAATGTTTTAGGGTCCACAAACAGATCGGCTACACATTCATAGACGTACGTGTCTTTTCTTATCCGCAATGCACTTTAATGACTCAAAGAAGAGTATTCAACTATGTGGGTTTTTTTTTTAGCTCTCCTAGCTATGCCGTTGAGAAACTATAGCAAGCACACTTGTAGTTGTTCTGTTTGGAACACAACCCCGCCATCAAACAAGTACGGTTATTGTTCACGCAATCCCAAAAAACGCCCCATTATAAACAGCTATCTGGGTCAGGTGGGCATCATTTGAAATCTTGTTCTGTTGCCAACATGACTAGGTGAGTTATAAAATAGGATCTTACAGTGCTAGGCATTCACAGGGCGATTCAGAGAACCAGATGGTAATTTTGGTGCACATAGAATGGAGTCTTGCGTGCATTCAGGTGCGAGTTCCGTGGCAAATTTTCATCACAATAGACATAGGCTCATTCTGTTCAGAACAACCCAGGGTGTGACGCCATGTCATCTTGTAAACTGCACGTCAAACAGTGATCGTAAACGGTGACTGTTAATGACATAAGTTTTAATGTGAAGTGCATATTTGGACTCAAGTTTTTGGCACATCGAAGTGGTATTTACTATAATCCTCATCGTCTCATATTTTAAAATACATAGTCTCTTCCTAATTTTAAAGCCTTCCCTTCCCTCAGAAAACAAAAAAATGCCCAATTAGCAGGAGGGTTCGCGAAAGCTTCTTGAAGTGTGCGGTGCTCAAGTTCAGAAGGGCTGTCAGTCAAAACCCACACAGCGCTGTGAAAACACTGAACCTGAACTCTGACATCATTTATAGTGTGTTACTGTACAGCCAATGCGTTCCAATTTAGGCACTTATCAGCGTCCAAATCTGCCATTTTCAACCCGCACAGGGGTACAAGTGTAACGGGCTACCGAACATATTCCTTTTAACAGTACATGTTTTGCATGATTCATAAAAATTGCTTCCATCCTAGTATTTTTAAATTAGCCACCTTTCCTGAAGCAAGATTCGAGCCTTGGGAGTTTTGAGAACCAATCGGTAGGAGAGTAGGGTTTATCTGCATACTACGGTCACTACATGCCTCGCCCAATGCCAGAGGCTGCTAGCTTGGACACCAGTAGTGTCCTTCGCCCCCCACCTGACGAGCACTGCTTTCCCACAGTTATTTTAATGTTATGGCGAGAGTTGGATTGGCTACACAAGCTAACTACTTCCCTTGCCTTAACGTTAAAATAACTGCGGGAAAGAAGTGCTCGGCAGGCAGGGGGGCGAAGGACACTGTGTACCGGTGTCCCCTATCTAGCTATCAGCCTTGTTCGGTGGGTTTTTGGTGCATTACCGCCACCTATTGTGCTGCAGTCTGGGACAGAAACAGCGCTAGCAGCCACAATGGCAGTGGCCGCGGCATTTAGCGAGGCATAGTAAGCGCCATGTAGTAACATCAGTCCGCAGATGGACATTATTGCGGTAGGAAGTCAGCAACTTGATTCACATTGTTTGGAGGGCCAACTAGAGGACTGAGAAGGCACTGCACCTCGCTCCAAGTTGAATTGAGACACCACTCCCACGCCATGCCACTTGTGGGATAGCGCAAAACGGAGGGGAAGGGCTAAGGAGGTGGGTTATTGGAATTGAGCCAAAGAGTAAGATGTCATAGAAGATAAAAACATTGTATATAATTGTGTATATCACAGTACAATGATACTTTGATTAAACTTCATTACCACTGTAATTTCACACTTTATTTAATTCCTCAATTTTTTTATAAATCTATTCCAACTAAATATTTCCTTTTCAACAGAGAAATAAATTGTGCTAGACCCCTGATCCCATGCCACTTCCTAGTTCCTACCTCACTCTGAAGAGGAGCATCTCATTGGCTGATTCGTCCAGTTTGAGGATGTGATTGGGTGGGAACCACATGCGGTCGCTCTCCCTCATCAGGCCAAATAGGCTGCAGTACATTGGTGACAGGCCTGGGACACAGGAGAGAACAGAAAAATGTAAAAAATTGACACTAAAGATATCCATAGGCGTCGATCCCTGGTCGAGTCACACGAAAACACTCAAGTGGGACAGGATGCCTCTGCTTGGCACATACAGCATTAAGGAGATGGATTGGGGCTAAGGCCCTGCGATAGACTAGTGTAGGGCTGGGCGATATGGCAAAAATATTATATCACAATATATGTCTAATTTTTGATTGTATGGCCGTATGTGTGTATTAATAATACAAGTTCTAAATATGCTTTGAGTAGTGTATGACCCTATGGTTTGGTTTTAATGGGTCTTTCTTCTGATTGAACCATATAAAACAAATCACCCAAAAATGTCAGCATTTTTACCCATTTCTGCATTTCCTTAACTCAATTGTTATCATTTCCACACTTTGCTACATTTGTCTTTGTATGCCTATTTTGTCAAACAGGAACTTTCCTTTATCAGAATAATTAATATCTTCTATGACCATGTATTTGCAATGTATTTGGGCCTCCCGAGTGGCGCAGCGGTCTAAGGCCCGGCATCTCGGTGCTAGGGGCGGCAGCGTAGCCTAGTGGTTAGAGCGTTGGACTAGTAACCGGAAGGTTGCGAGTTCAAACCCCCGAGCTGACAAGGTACAAATCTGTCGTTCTGACCCTGAACAGGCAGTTAACACACTGTTCCCAGGCCGTCATTGAAAATAAGAATATGTTCTTAACTGACTTGCCTGGTTAAATAAAGGTAAAAAGGTAAAAAAAAGTAAAAAATTTTTTTAAAAAAGAGGCATCACTACAGACCCTGGTTCGATTAAGGGCTGTATCACCTTGATTGGGAGTCCCATAACACAGTGCACAATTGGCCCAGCATTGTCCTGGTTAGGGTTTGGCAGTCATTGTAAATAAGAATTTGTTCTTAACTGACTTGTGTAGTTAAATAAAATATTAAATAAATCAAATAAAAAGAACATGCAAATGTATCTCATGGCAGTTCTTAATTTCACCACAAGGGGCAGTGTACAGATTTTGAAGGTCCTTATGGCAAGCTTTACACCACTCCAGCCGACGCTTGGCTAATTTGAAGTGATGTCCATATACTTGTGTACACACACACACACACACACACAGGGTCAAGAGTTTGGACACACCTACTCATTCAAGGGTTTTACTTTATGTTTTACTATTTCCTACATTGTAGAATAATAGTGACAACATCAAAACTATGACATAACATATATGGAATCATGTAGTAACCAACAGTCTTAAATCAAAATATATTTTACATTTTTGAGATTCTTCAAAGTAGCCAACCTTTGTCTTGATGACAGCTGTTACGGATACAGTTATCCTGTGTGTGTGTGTGTATCCTGTGTGTGTGTTTCTTTTCTCTCCTTCTCCCCTCACAGGTGAAAACCATCACTCCCCAATCAGTCAACAATCAATCATCAATCAGAAGACACACCTCCTCCTATTTCCTACCCTATCACAGTTCCTTCCCCATGGTTTAAAAACCCCATCATTTGTTTGTTCTAAAGCAATCTCTAGCTCAATCTCTAGCTCAATCTCTCTGTAAATGCCATGTCTGTAGGTCTCTGTGTTTCACTCTCGCTTTGTGTCTTAACCTCTCTTTTGTTTAAAGCACCTCCATAGCACTTTGTCATCACCTGTGAGTATTGTTTTTGGTTATGGTGTTTGTGTGTTGCTGGTGGGAAAAGGGGGAAACCAAGACAAGTCGCCCATGGGCATACACTACCCGTAGGTGAACTTTGTTAAATACACTAGTTAGAACTGGGCGGACCACCCACTGTATTTTTGGTTAGTTAGTTAGCTGTTGTTAAAGTAGGCTAGTCTAGCTTAGGGGTGTTTTTGAATACTTATTGTTTCTTTCCTTGGGTCCAGCTCAGCCCCTTTTCCTGCTCCCCCCATTACCGTGTGTTTATAAATAAACCTAGAGTTTGACGGTAGATTTCTGTTGTCGTGGTTATTTCGTGCACACTTTTACTTTGTCACAATAATAATTTGCATGAGTTATGTTACGGGTCTCATTACCATCCCCCTAGACTGTCGGGCCAAAAGGGATTCGTAACAACAGCTTTGCACAATCTTGGCATTCTCTCAACCAGCTTCATGAGGTAGTCACCTGGAATGCATTTAAATTAACAGGTGTGCCTTGTTTAGTTAAATTGTGGAATTTCTTTCCTTCTCAATGCATTTGAGCCTATCAGTTGTGTTGTGAGGTAGGGGTGGTATACAGAAGATAGTCCTATTTGGTAAAAGACCAAGTCCATATTATGGCAAGAACAGCTCAAATAAGCAAAGACAACCCATCATTACTTTAAGACATGGTCAGTCAATCCTGAAAATGTCAAGAACTTTGAAAGTGCAGTTGCAAAAACCATCAAGCGCTATAATTAAACTGGCTCTCATGAGGACCGTCACGGGAAAGGAAGACCCAGAGATACCTCTGCTGCAGAGGATAAGTTCATTAGAGCTAACTGCACCTCAGAGTGTAACCCAAATAAATACTTCAGAGTTCAAGTAACAGACACATCTCAACATCAACTGTTCAGAAGAGACTGTGTGAACCAGGCCTTCATGATCGAATTGCTGCAAAGAAACCACTACTAAAGGACACCAATAAGAAGTGACTTTCTTGGGCAAAAAAAAAACACGAGCAATGGACATTAGACCAGCGGAAATCTGTCATTTGGTCTGATGAGTCCAAATTGGAGATTTTTGGTTCCATCCGCCGTGTTTTTGTGAGAAGCGGTGTGGGTGTACGGATGATCTCCGCATGTGTGGTTCCCTCAGTGGAGCATGGAGGAGATGGTGTAATGGTGTGGGGGTGATTTGCTGTTGACACTGTCAGTAATATATTTAGGATTCAAGGCACAGTTAACCAGCATGGCTACCACAGCGTTCTGCAGCGATATGCCATGCCATCTGGTTTGGACTATCATTTGTTTTTCAACAGGACAATGACCCAAAAGACACCTCCAGGCTGTCTAAGGGCTTTTTGTCTAAGGGCTTTTTGTCCAAGGAGAGTGATGGGCTGCTGCATCAGATGACTTGGCCTCCACAATCACCCAACCTCAACCCAGTTGAGATGGTTTGGGCTGAGTTGGACCGCAAAGTGAAGGAAAAGCAGCCAACAAGTGCTCAGCATATGTGGGAACTCCTTCAAGAATGTTGGAAAAGTATTCCTCATGAAGCTGGATGAGAGAACACCAAGAGTGTGCAAAGCTGTCAAGCAAAAGGTGGCTACTTTGAATACTTTTTTGGTTACTAAAGGATACCATGTGTGTTATTTAATAGTTTTGACCAGTAGAGAGAGAGAGTGTGTGAGAGTTAGTGAGTTAAAATACAGTTTAAGTCGGAAGTTTACATACACATACGCCAAATACATTTAAACTCAGTTTTTCACAATGCCTGACATTTAATCCAAGTAAAGAATTCCCTGTCTTAGGTCAGTTAGGATCACCACTTTATTTTAAGAATGTGAAATGTCAGAATAATAGTAGAGAGAATTACTTATTTCAGCTTTTATTTCTTTCATCAGATTCCCAGTGGGTCAGAAGTTTACATTCACTGAATTAGTATTTGGTAGCATTGCCCTTAAATTGTTTGTCTTGGGTCAAACGTTTAGGGTAGCCTTCCACAAGCTTCCCACAATAAATTGGGTGAATTTAGGCCCATTCCTCCTGACAGCTGGAGTAACAGAGTCAGGTTTGTAGGCCTCCTTGCTCGCACAAGCTTTTTCAGTTCTGCCCACAAATTTTCTATGGGATTGAGGTCAGGGCTTTGATGGTCACTCCAATACCTTAACTTTGTTGTCCTTAAGCCATTTTGCCACAACTCTGGATGTATGCTTGGGGTCATTGTCCATTTGGAAGACCAATTTGCGACCGAGCTTTAACTTCCTGACTGATGTCTTGAGATGTTGCTTCAATATATCAACATAATTTTCCTACCTCATGATGCAATCTATTTTGTGAAGCGCATCTCTGGAGTGGTTGAAAAACAAAACTTCCGACATCAAATTGTACATACATAGTATTCGCTGCAGTGGTTTAAAAAGTCATAAAAGACCCAAGACAAATAACCATATCATCATCCACATAGTAAAGTCTTAACTTTGCCCGGCTTAAAAAGGGTGTTATTTTGGCAAAAAAATGGGGTCCGGTTATAGGAGCCCCATGAAAAGGTTGCCATAATTGGGAGCCATGGTGTTCCCCATCGGCATGCCTCAGGGAAGTAACTGATTCAGAAAGAAGGTGAGAGATTCTAGCCCTCTATGGTGAGGAATACAAGTACAGTGCATTCGAAAAGTATTCAGGCCCATTGACTATTTCCACATTATGCTAAACTTTGAACATTTAGATATTAAATAAATGATAGAGAAGAAGCCTTGAATAGGAAGAGTGAAAGAGACTGGGTTGTAAAGTCAGAAGTTAATGGTTGTCTGTGGGAAGACCGATAGCTTTGGAATGTGTTGGGTGGAAGGGAGGAGAGCAACGGTTGAGATAGGAGAGACTGATGGACATCTGTGGACTAGGGGAAGGAGAGGTCAGGAGGTGAGGTCAGTTCCCCTTATTAAGGGAGTAATCAGGGTTTAGTATCTGGTTACCTTCTTTCTGTTGAACCATAAGATGTAAGGATTGGAGAGAGAAGGAGGAGTGTCCTAAAGTGGGATGTTGAGAAATGTTTTGCTGTCTGAATTACAGCTGTACAGAACTTTTGGGAAGAATTAAACTTGGTTAAAGTCCGTGAGTTATTTACTCTGAAAAATAAGAACCTACCAGAATAGATCACAGGGGTAACGGGACTATCAACCTGCATGAAGGTAAAGTCCATCTTGGTTATGTCATCGTTATCTGGGGCGGCAGGGTAGCCTAGTGGTTAGAGCGTTGGACTAGTAACCGAAAGGTTGCAAGTTCAAATCCCCGAGCTGACAAGGTACAAATCTGTTGTTCTGCCCCTGAACAGGCAGTTAAACCCACTGTTCCTAGGCCGTCATTGAAAATAAGAATTTGTTCTTAACTGACCTGCCTAGTAAAATAAAGGTAAAATAAAATCTAAACAAACACAGAGCTGACTGAGGCTAATATCACATTTGATTCAGAATCGCATAGACTTTGATTGAATTGGAAACTGATGAACACCAACTTTTTATTGATAATTTCCCTCCGACATGACAATGGTATTCAAAAACAAACAGCATTAGGCAGACTACAGTCTGCCTAATGCTGTTTGTTTTTGAATACCATTGTCATGTCGGAGGGAAATTATCAATAAAAAGTTGGTGTTCATCAGTTTCCAATTCAATCAAAGTCTATGCGATTCTGAATCAAATGTGATATTAGCCTCAGTCAGCTCTTTTAGGCTCCTGAAATGGCATTACAACAGCTTGAAACTTGTACTTGTAAATAGATATTCCTGTATGTTTTTGCACACGCATATATATACAGTGCCTTGCGAAAGTATTCGGCCCCCTTGAACTTTGCGACCTTTTGCCACATTTCAGGCTTCAAACATAAAGATATAAAACTGTATTTTTTTGTGAAGAATCAACAAGTGGGACACAATCATGAAGTGGAACGACATTTATTGGATATTTCAAACTTTTTTAACAAATCAAAAACTGAAAAATTGGGCGTGCAAAATTATTCAGCCCCCTTAAGTTAATACTTTGTAGCGCCACCTTTTGCTGCGATTACAGCTGTAAGTCGCTTGGGGTATGTCTATCAGTTTTGCACATCGAGAGACTGAAATTTTTTCCCATTCCTCCTTGCAAAACAGCTCGAGCTCAGTGAGGTTGGATGGAGAGCATTTGTGAACAGCAGTTTTCAGTTCTTTCCACAGATTCTCAATTGGATTCAGGTCTGGACTTTGACTTAGCCATTCTAACACATGGATATGTTTATTTTTTAACCATTCCATTGTAGATTTTGCTTTATGTTTTGGATCATTGTCTTGTTGGAAGACAAATCTCCGTCCCAGTCTCAGGTCTTTTGCAGAATCCATCAGGTTTTCCAGAATGGTCCTGTATTTGGCTCCATCCATCTTCCCATCAATTTTAACCATCTTCCCTGTCCCTGCTGAAGAAAAGCAGGCCCAAACCATGATGCTGCCACCACCATGTTTGACAGTGGGGATGGTGTGTTCAGGGTGATGAGCTGTGTTGCTTTTACGCCAAACATAACGTTTTGCATTGTTGCCAAAAAGTTCAATTTTGGTTTCATCTGACCAGAGCACCTTCTTCTACATGTTTGGTGTATCTCCCAGGTGGCTTGTGGCAAACTTTAAACAACACTTTTTATGGATATCTTTAAGAAATGGCTTTCTTCTTGCCACTCTTCCATAGATTTGTGCAATATACGACTGATTGTTGTCCTATGGACAGAGTCTCCCACCTCAGCTGTAGATCTCTGCAGTTCATCCAGAGTGATCATGGGCCTCTTGGCTGCATCTCTGATCAGTCTTCTCCTTGTATGAGCTGAAAGTTTAGAGGGACGGCCAGGTCTTGGTAGATTTGCAGTGGTCTGATACTCCTTCCATTTCAATATTATCGCTTGCACAGTGCTCCTTGGGATGTTTAAAGCTTGGGAAATCTTTTTGTATCCAAATCCGGCTTTAAACTTCTTCACAACAGTATCTCGGACCTGCCTGGTGTGTTCCTTGTTCTTCATGATGCTCTCTGCGCTTTTAACGGACCTCTGAGACTATCACAGTGCAGGTGCATTTATACGGAGACTTGATTACACACAGGTGGATTGTATTTATCATCATTAGTCATTTAGGTCAACATTGGATCCATTCAGAGATCCTCGCTGAACTTCTGGAGAGAGTTTGCTGCACTGAAAGTAAAGGGGCTGAATAATTTTGCACACCCAATTTCTCAGTTTTTGATTTGTTAAAAAAGTTTGAAATATCCAATAAATGTCGTTCCACTTCATGATTGTGTCCCACTTGTTGTTGATTCTTTTTTCTTAAAAAAAATGTTTGAAGTCTGAAATGTGGCAAAAGGTTGCAAAGTTCAAGGGGGCCGAATACTTTCGCAAGGCACTGTATTTGGGCTTCAATGTGTCTATGAATGACATCCTTGTGCAGGGGACAAAGCTAAGGGTGAGGGGCCAGTGGAAAATGCAAGAGTCACAGAGTAAAGACTAGAGGTCGACCGATTAATCGTAATGGCCGATTTAACTAGGGCCGATTTCAAGTTTTCATAACAATCAGTAATCGGCATTTTTGGACACCAATCATGGCCGACTACATTGCACTCCACGAGGAGACTGCATGTTATGCGAGTGCAGCAATGAGTTGCAATGTTATGCGAGTGCAGCAATGAGCTAGCTAGCATTAAACATATCTTATAAAAAAAACTATCTTAACATAATCACTAGTTAAACTAGTAATATCATTAACCATGTGTAGTTATCTAGCTTGTCCTGCGTTGCATATAATCGATGCGGTACCTGTTAATTTATCATTGAATCATAGCCTACTTCGCCAAACGGGTAATTTAACAAGCACATTCGCTAAAAAAGCACTGTCGTTGCACCAATGTGTACCTAACCATAAACATCAACGCCTTTCTTAAAATCAATACACAAGTATATATTTTTAAACCTGCATATTTAATTAATGTTGCCTGCTAACATTAATTTATTTTAACTAGGGAAATTGTGTCATTTCTCTTGCGCTCTGTGCAACAGAGTCAGGGTATATGCAGCAGTTTGGGCCGCCTGGCTCGTTGCGAACTGTGAGGCCTATTTCTTCCTAACAAAGACAACCAACTTCGCCAAACGGGGAATGATTTAACAAAATCGCATAATCGTTGCACAAATGTACCTAACCATAAACATCAATGCCTTTTTTAAAATCAATACACAGAAGTATATATTTTTAAACCTGCATATTTTAGTTAAAGAAATTCATGTTAGCAGGCAATATTAAACTAGGGAAATTGTGTCACTTCTCTTGCGCTCATTGCACACGCAGAATCGGGGTATATGCAACAGTTTGGGCCGCCTGGCTCATTGCGAACTAATTTGCCAGAATTGTACGTAATTATGACGTAACATGGAAGGTTGTGCAATGTAACAGGAATATTTAGACTTATGGATGCCACCCGTTAGATAAAATACGGAACGGTTCCGTATTTCACTGAAAGAATAAACTTTTTTTTTCTCAAAAAGATAGTTTCCGGATTTTACCATATTAATGACCTAAGGCTCGTATTTCTGTGTGTTATTATGTTATAATTAAGTCTATGATTTGATAGAGCAGTCTGACTGAGCGGTGCTAGAAAGCAGCAGGCTCGTATGCATTCATTCAAACAGCACTTTCACGCGTTTGCCAGCAGCGCTTCGCAATGCTTCAAGCATTGCGCTGTTTATGACTTCAAGCCTATCAACTCCCGAGATCAGGCTGGTGTAACTGATGTGAAATGGCTAGCTTGTTAGCGGGGTGCGTGCTAATAGCGTTTCAAATGTCACTCGCTCTGAGACTTGGAGTAGTTGTTCCCCTTGCTCTGCAAGGGCCGCGGCTTTTGTGGAGCGATGGGCAACGATGCTTCGAGGGTGGCTGTCGATGTGTTCCTAGTTCGAGCCCAGGTAGGGGCGAGGAGAGGGACGGAAGCTATACTGTTACACTGGCAATACTAAAGTTCCTATAAGAACATCCAATAGTCAATGGTATATGAAATACAAATGGTATAGAGAGAAATAGTCCTATAATTCCTATAATAACCTCAACCTAAAACTTCTTACCTGGGAATATTGAAGACTCATGTTAAAAGGAACCACCAGCTTTCATATGTTCTCATGTTCTGAGCAAGGAACTTAAACGTTAGCTTTTTTTACATGGCAAATATTGCACTTTGCCTTTCGCATTATTTAAACCAAATTGTATGTTTCATTATTTATTTATTTGAGGCTAAATTGATTTGATTGATGTATTATATTAAGTTAAAATAAAAGTGTTCATTCAGTATTTTTGTAATTGTCATTATTACAAATAAATACATAAATAATAATAAATCGTCCGATTAATCCGTAGCGGCTTTTTTTGGTCCTCCAATAATCAGTATTGGCTTTGAAAAATCATAATCGGTCGACCTCTAGTAAAAACAGAATACAACAAGCCAGAGAATGGATGAAGTTCAGATGTCCTGGGCCAGTTCTCAGCAACACGTTTTCTCTGCAGCTCAACCTACAACAACAACAAAATCTATAAGACAAGTGTGTTACACACATAAGGAAGAAGAGAAAGTAGATGACAGAAACAGGAAGTGAGAGTACAGTGCCGAGTGACAACAGGAAGAGAAACCTAGCAGAGCATATTGTGTGGTGGAGGTTAGTTGGGTGATTGTCATGAAAACAGTTTTAACCATGGTAGTAACAAATTGAAATAATAAGATTGAAATTATAAAACCATGATGCATCTGCAACACTCAACTATCATTCGGAAGACTAAAATGCCTAGTGTAAGGTACAGTGTCTGATTTGAATTATGTAACTTCTCAACCAAATTCTCACTACTGAAATAAGTTTGGGTAAATTTGATAAAATTGTACTTTAGATTTGTATTTTTAATTTTTAAACTAAATATATGTTTCTGTAGTTTGTCCATAAATCATAAAAATGGTATACTAGTTGAAGTTCACAATTTTGGTTTTATTCACCTATGATGCATCATCTAGGAGTAGTAGTCCTTAGATTAACAAATACATTTAATTCCTTCAGAATGAGGTTCTTATTCTCAAACACCCCCTTTACACCAACCTTATTACCGAAATGACTAAAAAGTTACAAATTGGGAAAAACTTAGAAAACCTTTACCTTACCAACATGGGAGGCATGAATGGGCTTTAGTGATGTGTTCAATTGTTTGCCGACTCATAATGGCTGTCTAAGATTACTTGCATATTGAGCTATAATTATTGGCTATTTTATTAACGAGAACCTTAATTTCGGTCATAGTAATAAGCTAATTCTAATGGATAGTCAATGGGTGTGCTGTGCTGGTACTATTCCGGGATTCTGGCCTTCTAGGCAGAGTTCCTCTGTCCAGTGTCTGTGTTCTTTTGCCCATCTTCATCTTCTCTTCTTATTGGCCAGTCTGATATATGGCTTTTTCTTTGCAACTCTGCCTAGAAGGCCATCATCCCGGTGTCGCTTCTTCACTGTTAACTTTGAGACTGGTGTTTTGCGGGTACTATTTAATGAAGCTGCCAGTTGAGGACCTGTGAGGCGTCTTTCTCAAACTATACATTAATGTACTTGTCCTCTTGATCAGTTGTGCACCGGGGACTCCCACTCTTTCTATTCTGGTTAGAGCCAGTTGGCTCTGTTCTGTGAAGGGAGTAGTACACCGCGTTGTACAAGATCTTCAGTTTCTTGGCAATTTCTCACATGGAATAGACTTCATTTCTCAGAACAAGAATAGACTGCCGAGTCTAGCCATTTTGAGCCTGTAATCGAAATGCTGATGCTCCAGATACTCAACTAGTCTAAAGAAGGCCAGTTTCATTGCTTCTTTAATCAGAACAACAGTTTTTAGCTGTGCGAACACAATTGCAAATGGGTTTTCTAATGATCAATTAGCATTTTAAAATTATAAACATGGATTAGCTAACACAACGTGCCATTGGAACACAGGAATGATGGTTGCTGATAATGGGGCTCTGTATGTTGATATTCCATTTTTTTAATTAAAAAAATTATAATAATCTGCCGTTTCCAGCTACAATAGTCATTTACAACATTAACAATGTCTACACTGTATTTCTGATCAATTTGACGTGTTTTTTAAATTTATTTATTAAAATTGTATTTTTAAATTTTACCCCCTTTTTCTCCCCAATTTCATGGTATCCAATTGTTAGTAGCTTATCATGGTAAGCTAGGAAACACTGTGCACCTGGCAACCTTGGTTAGCACGCCCGGCGCACGGCCTGCCACAGGATTCGCGATGAGACAAGGATATCCCTACCGGCCAAACCCTCCCCTAACCCGGACGACGCTAGGCCAATTGTGCGTCGCCCCACGGACCTCCCGGATCTCGGCCGGTTGAGACAGAGCCTGGGCGCGAACCCAGAGTCTCTAGTGGCACAGCTTAACCACTACGCCACCCGGGAGACCCATTTGATGTGATTTTAAAATGGACAAAAATGTTTGCTTTTCTTTCAAAAACAAGGACATTTCTAAGTGACCCCAAACTTTTGAACGGTAGTGTATATTATCATCGAAACCGCATTATTATTTTTGCGCTTAGTTGGCTGTACCTGCAGCAAAATTCCATTATGATCCTTCATAGTTCTCCATATCTCTAAATAGAGTGTCAATTTGCTCTCCGCACTTATTTCCATGACTGATCAAAATGAGTTCTGTCTCTCTTGTCCCTCTGCAGCAGAGAAGATGGTGACCAATATGTTTAGAACATTGAATTGCAATAAAATGTCAGTGTCGAATCGCAATACATATCGTATCGGCATCAAAGTGCCGTGATAATATCGTATCATGAGGTTCCTTGCACGCACGGGAGACTACTCACTGCCTCATGGAGGAGTTAAACGTCAGAAGGAAAAGGGGGAGTGAGAGAGAGATAGAGCGCGAGAGTGAGAGCAATAGAGCGAGAAAGAGAGCTGCAGGGTGCTTATCAGTGTGAGACATTCGGAGTGTGTTTGAGAGAGATAGAGCAACAGAGAACACAAAAGCAACAAGTCGACAGCCTGCCGAGGTGTAAAGTGTATGAACACCCGGGACTGAGGTATAAGCTACAGTGCCTTCAGAAAGAATTCACACCCATTGACTTCTTCAGCGTAAATTTTAAATTGCGATTTTTGGTCACTGGCCTACACACAAATTAATTCAAAATGAAAAGCTGAAATGTATTGAGTCAATAAGTACTCAACCCCTTTGTTATGTCAGGCCTTATTTCAGGAGTAAAATGTGCATAAATTACATAATAAGCTGCATGGACTGTGTGCAGTAGAGTTTAACGATTGTTTAATGACTACCTTATCTCTGTATCGCACACATACAATCTGTAAGGTCCTTCAGCAGTGAATTTCAAACACAGGTTCAACCACAAAGACCAGGGAGGTTTTCCAATGCCTTGCAAAGAAGGGCAACTATTGGTAGACTGTGTAAAATGAAAAAAATGAAAATAAAGGCACACGCCCCCTTTTCCTTCTGACGTTAAACTACTCCATACTGCAGTGTAGACAGATATGGAGCAGTGAGTAGTCTCCCGTGTGTCATAGAGCTGGGAATTACAAGGGACCTCATGATACGATATTATCACAGCACTTTGATGCCGATAAGATATGTATTGCGATTTGACACTGACATTTTATTGCAATTCAAGGGTTATTATATATATAAAATAACCCTTTGAGCACGGTGACGTTACACCCAGATACTACACAGATACAGGTGTCCTTCCTAACTCAGTTGCCGGAGTGGAAGGAGACCGCTCTGGGATTTCACAATGAGGCCAATTGATACAGTTAGAGTTTGATGGCTGTGATAGGATAAAACTGAAGACGGATGAACAACGTTCTAGTTATTTCGCAATACTAACCAAATTTAATGATCCAAGGGGAATTATGGTAGAAAATGGGTTTCTTCTTTTTGTCATTTTAGTGAGATAGTTGTAATATTTTCAAGCATAGTGGTGGCCGCATCATGCTATAGGAATGATTGTAATCGTTAAAGAGTGGGGAGTTTTTCAGGATTAAAAAAATACACGGAATGGAGCTAAGCACAGGGAAAACCCTAGAGGAAAAACTGGTTCAGTCTGCTTTCCACCAGACACTGGGAGATGGATTCACCTTTCAGCAGGACAATAACCTAAAACACAAGGCAAAATGTACACTGGGGTTCCTTACCAAGACGACAGTGACTCATTTTGAAAATAATAATGGGCAAATGCTACATAATCCAGGTGTGGACAGCTCTTAAAGACTTACCCAGAAAGACTCAAAGCTCTAATCGCTGCCAAAAGGTGCTTCTATGAAGTATTCACTCAGCGGTGTAAATATTTACAGTGCCTTCAAAGTATTCAGACCCCTCGACTTTTTCCACATTTTGCTGTTACAACCTTATTCTAAAATGTAAATAGTTTTTTCTCCTCAATCTACACACAGTACTCCATAATGACAGAACAAAAACAGCTTTTAGAAAAAAATGGAAATATCACATTTACGTAATTATTCAGACCCTTTACTCAGTACTTTGTTGAAGCACCTTCCGCAGTGATTACAGCATCGGGAGTATCTCCCATTCTTCTCTGCAGAGCCTCTCAAGCTCTGTCAGGTTGGATGGAGAGCGTTGCTGCACAGCTATTTTCAGGTCTCTCCAGAGATGTTTGATCGGGCTCAAGTCCGGGCTCTGGCTGGGCCACTCAAGGACATTCAGAGACTTGGCCTGTCCCAAAGTCACTCCTGCGTTGTCTTGGCTGTGTGTTTAGGGTCATTGTCCTGTTAAAAGGTGAACCGTCGCCCAGTCTGAGGTCCTGAGCGCTCTGGAGCAGGTTTTCATCAAGGATCTCTGTACTGTGCTCCGTTCATCTTTGCCTTGATCCTAACTTGCCTCCCAGTCCCTGAAAACATCCCCACAACATGATGATGCTGCCACCACCATGCTTCACCGTAGGGATGGTGTCAGGTTTCCTCCAGACGTGACGCTTGGCATTCTGTCTGGCCACTCTACCATAAAGGCCTGCAGAGATCGTTGTCCTTCTGGAAGGTTCTCCCATCTCCACAGAGGAACTCTAGAGCTCTGTCAGAGTGACCATCAGGTATCTGGCTCACCTCCCTGATCAAGGCCTTTCTCCCCCAATTGCTCAGTTTGGCCGGGAGCCAGCGCAAAGAAGAGTCTTGGTGGTTACAAACTTCTTCCATTTAAGAATGATGGAGGCCACTGTGTTCTTGGGGACCTTTAATGCTGCAGAAATGTTTTGGTACCCTTCCCCAGTTCTGTGCCTCAACACAATCCTGTCTTGGAGCCCTATAGACAATTCCTTCAACCATGGCTTCGTTTTTGCTCTGACATGCACTGTCAACTGCAGGACCTTACATAGACAGGTGTGTGCCTTTCCAATCAATTGAATTTACCACAGGTGGAATCCAATCAAGTTGTAGAAACATCTCAAATATGCTCAATGTAAACAGGATGCACACTTGAGCCCAATTTCGAGTCTCATAGCAAAGGGTCTGAATACTTAAGTAATTTAAGCATTAAAACTTAAGCATTTTTTTGTTAATTTGTCATTATGGGGTAATGATTGTAGATTGTTAAGAAAAATTTTTTTTTAATCAATTTTAAAATAAGGCTGTAACTTAACAAAACGTGGAAACAGTCAATGGGCCTGAAAACTTTCAGATTTTCAAGAATTTTGGTAAGATTTCTACAAACATGTTTTCACTATGTCATTGTGGGGTATTGTGTGTAGATGAGTGAGGAAATCTAGTTTATCCATTTTGAATTCAGGCTGTAACAAAATGTGGAATAAATCAAGGGTTAGGAATACTTTCTGAAGGCACTGTACACGAGCGGTTCCCAACCTTGTCCGTTCTGTGGACCAACAAATTATCGTCAAAAACTCGAGGATGACCATTTGTGGAGTCGCAGATAAAAAAATTACATACAAATGTAGTCTATTTTAGCAGTGAATGTCACAAAGGCCTATTTTTATAAACAATTTGTATTGTGAAAAGTAATGTAAATTTGCTTATAATACCACCAACGATTATTTTTGGCAGGACTTTTTTTAAATACAAAATATTTTGCGGCGTTAGGTACTCTAAGCCGGGTGAAACAGCAGGTTGACATTCACTGAGTAGACCAAACATTAGGAACACCTTCCTAATATTAAGTTGAAACCCTTTTACCCTCAGAAAAGCCTCAATTTGTCAGGGCATGGACTCTACAAGATGTCGAAAGTGTTCCACAGGGATGCTGGCCCATGTTGACTCCAATGCTTCCCACAGTTGTGTCAAGTTGGCTGGATGTCCTTTGGGTGGTGGACCATTATTGATACACACGGGAATCTGTTGAGCATGAAAAACCTAGCAGTGTTACAGTTCTTGACACAAACCATTGCGCCTGGTACTTACTACTGTTGGGTTCTAGCTTGAAATATACTTATGTCACAATACTAGAACTTATTGATGACTTTACATGTATAAGGAAGGTTGGGGTAAATGAAGCGCGGATAGGAACGTGGTGTATGGAAAGTTACTGAGTGAGAAAAGGGGAGTGCAGAAAGTTAACATTTTGCCAAACATGTTATTGTTGAATATGAAGACTCCGAAGGAGGGATGCAAAGGACAACAGTCTGGGGGACAACAGTCTGAGGGATTCTGCCCGAGGTCACATGAAAGTGAGAAGAAACAGTCCTATTTCACACACATATACTTCCACGCCCACGAAGGTTCTAGCATTAGGCAAGGGCCATGACTACACCAGTGAGAGGAGCCAATTAAGATCCTGACTAGTAACAGAGATTTATTGGCCGTCTAGATGTGCAAGGATTTGACTCCGCTTATTAGGAGGGTATAAATATATGTGCTTGCGAAATCATACCTTGTCTTTGCAGCTGTATGACCTAGTGGGTGAATAAGCTTGGTTGATGCTCGTCTGTTTGAGTTTACACTGTTTGGTCAGAACCTAACACTACCACACACCATTCAAAAGGGACTTAAATATCTTGCCCATTCACCTTCTGAATGGTACACAATCCATGTCTCAATCGTCTTAAATAACCTTCTTGAACCCGTCTCCTCCCCTTCATCTACAGTGATTGAAGTGGATTTAACAAGTGACATCAATAAGGGATCATACTGTAGTTTTCACCTGGATTCACCAGTTTGTGTCATGGAAACAGGGGTTATTTCTGTTTTGTATACTCAGTGTTTTATGTACACTATATACAGTTGAAATTGGGAGTTTACATACACTTAGGTTGGAGTCATTAAAACTCGTTTTTCAACCACTCCACAAATTTCTTGTTAACAAACTATAGTTTTGGCAAGTCAGTTAGGACATCTCCTTTGTGCATGACACAAGTCATTTTTCCAACAATTGTTAAAAGACAGATTATTTCACTTATAATTTACTGTATTACAATTCCAGTGGGTCAGAACTTTACATACACTAAGTTGACTGTGCCTTTAAATAGCTTGGAAAACTCCAGAAAATGTCATGGCTTTAGAAGCTTTTGATAGGCTAATTGACATCATTTGAGTCAATGGGATGTATTTCAAGGCCTACCTTCAAACTCAGTGCCTCTTGCTTGACATCAGGGGAAAATCAAAAGAAATCAGACCTCAGAAAAAATTGTAGACCTCCACAAGTCTGGTTCATCCTTGGGAGCAATTTCCAAATACCTGAAGGTACCACGTTCATCCGTACAAACAATAGTACGCAAGTATAAACACCATGGGACCACGCAGCCATCATACCGCTCAGGAAGGAGATGCGTTCTGTCTCCTAGAGATGAACGTACTTAGGTGCGAAAAGTGCAAATCAATCCCAGAACAACAGTAAAGGACCTTGTGAAGATGCTGGAGGAAACAGGTACAAAAGGCTCTATATTCACAGTAAAAACGAGTCCTATATCGACATAACCTGAAAGGCTGCTCAGCATGGAAGAAGCCACTGCTCCAAAACCACCATAAAAAAGCCAGATTATTGTTTGCAACTGCACATGGGGACAAAGATCGTACTTTTTGGAGAAATGTCCTCTGGTCTGATGAAACAAAAATAGAACTGTTTGGCCATAATGACCATCGTTATGTTTGGAGGAAAACATGACATTTAACATTCTTAAAATAAAGTGATGAGCCTAACTGACCTAAAACAGGGAATTTTTACTCTGATTAAATGTCAGGAATTGTGAAAAACTAAGGTGTACGTAAACTTCTGACTTCAACTGTCTGTGTGTGTGCGTGAGAGAGATATATATATATATATATATATACACATACATGTATACATATATAGACTGCCAAGAATAAAGTGTGATAAGAGGAGAGATACACTAGGTCTAAGTATACTGCTCTATATTTTACGAACAGACCACACTTCCCAACTCTCATGTATACAACTTGTCACCGCCAGTCACGCACATTGCACACCACGACTGGAAAGAAGCACAACACTGCTGCGTCAGCATTCGCCTAATCAGATAGCCGAATGGAATAATTCCTTCATTAATTCATCTGTGTTTACATAGCCTCTCTTCAGGCACAGATATGACGCCTGTCACAATACAGTGAATAAATCATACCAAGGAGATTTAAGGTTATAATGATTTAATCCCATGGTGGCTAGGCTGGGTCACACGAGCTGAATCCCAAATCAACCCTTAGCTTGCCCATTGTCAGAATCCTACGCGTCGACTACTGGATTCGACAGATTCTTCTACTAAATGGAGGTGTGGAATAGTCCCATATCAGAATCAAACACACAAGTGTTGTTAGTGTCATTATACTTAAACTACCTGATCTTAACCACCATAACGAATACATTATCATCGTCCTCGTGGTTTAATGAAGTGGGTTCCCACACAAAGTTAAGACAGACGGTCTTCCTTTAGTGATGTTTAAATCTTTTTTGTCTTGCAGCAGCAGGGGAAATTTCACACGGACGTTTCAGACAACGCTTTGTTCTTGTGTCCGAATTGGGTTCACCCTGGGGGTTAGTTTAAATAAAGGCCAATATACAAAAAAATGACTTCCTACATTGAATAAATGTTCCGCCTGATGATGTAAAATGGCTCTGTATCATCAAATGAGAACTTGGTAAACTGCCGTTAACAATGACTGTAGTTATAGTTAGACAAAGCCCTTAGAAAAAGTAAACTGGAGTCAGACTCGGTGCTAGTGAAAAATAAGGCAGAGGAGAGATGTGTGAGGATAGATATCTTTTTTTTTTTTTTTTTTTTTTTACACTTCCTCCTCACAGTGAGAAAGTCTGGTTCTGTCTGTGCTGCTGTCTGCGCTGAAAGATGAAATCATCAACTGTCAGGGGCATGGGCTTGCCCTACAGGGCCTACAGTACATCTCGTTTGCTCTTATTGCCCCTAAAACAAGCATTAAGGGACACTTCGGTATTTTGGAAATGAGGCCCTTTTACTTCCCCAGAGTCAGATGAACTCGTGGATACCATTTTTATGTCTCTGCGTGAAGTTTGAAGGAAGTTGCTAACTGGCGCTAGAGCAATTGCTAACTAGCATTAGCATAATGACTGGAAGTCTTCCATAGAAAAGTTTGTGGTCATACATACATCCTTAAAAACATAGGTGCTGGGCTAATCAAGAATAAGGCCCGCACACTCGAAGCTCCCAATTCATCCCTTCATTGACTACGATTCAATCCGAAACGGATCTTCGTCAGGTCAAACAAACAAACTGAGTGCTCGCTTCCCAAAATATACACATTTCACCTCGCATGACCATTACCCACATGACGGAGTTTGGAAACCATTCAATTCACTTTTGTGCATAAAAATCATCATTAAAATCACAGAAACACATATGGTCAGAAATAATTATATACATACAAATGGGTTCAAGTTTTTTTTAAACCTAGGCAACCGTAAAAAAAAGTTTGTTGGAAACTTTTGGAATACCTGCCTCCATGACCATTACGCGCACTAGGCGTGGTGGTCGTAGATATAATTCCAGTTACAGAATCTAATATATGTACAAAATGACCAAGTAGGAGACCTGGAAGGGAGGACAAATGAATGTGACACATTCGTGTAAGAAATGGTCTGATGTCAAACTCCTGGTTCAGACCTTTATGGAGACACGGTACACAAACGGTGATTTCAATACAATTCCCTTGTCAATAATAGATCTCCCCCCTCCTAGGAGTCGTAACACATTCTATATCAATGTGTCCCAGGAGAGTTGTGACGAGCCGCCATGAAATGCGCAGCCACAGGATTTCTCTCAAATATCCTGATATTACTCTGGTGTTCTGCTATCCTTGTTTGTGGAACACGTAATGATGCCCTTAATCTTAACGGCCTTGCCAGTCATTGCGCTGACGCTAAGTTAGCATTGGCTCACAAAACTACCTCCAACTTCCTTCATACTGGACACAGAGACGAGTACATCTCCCTCTGGGGAAGTAGATCAAGAGCATAATTGTCAAAAATCCCAAAGTATCTCTTTAATGCTTGTTTTAGGGGCAATAAAAGCGGACATCAGGTACTGTAGGTCCTGTAGGGCAGGCGACTGACTGTCTGTGGGTCAGACACTAGACCTGTGTTTGGAGCCTGTGTAGGTTCTGATGGCAGTCTATGATATTGGTATCTCTAGTTCGCAACACTAACTCCCAACTTCCTCCACACTGGACACAGAGACATACAAATGGTATCCACGAGTTCATCAGACTCTGAGGAAGTAGATAAAAGGAAAGCCTTGGGGAAAATCCCAAAGTATCCCTGTAAGCTTTTTCAAATAATCATCTTTGGGAACAGAAAAATATTGAGCAGACATTCACTCACCGCATGCCATGGCCGCATCGATGCACAGCTCCTCAGCCACATAGTTCCCTGAAGGATAGGTGAGGTCTGGGCTATCGGTCCCGCCCCTGCCCAGGTGGTACAGGTGTACCGTCAGACAGGGAGGGGCTACTACCTGTTTGGGCTCGGAGACATGAAGTGGGTCTAGGACACAGCCATTCTGATTGGACGAGGGACATACTGGACACTCCATGTCCATGTGTGGCTCAGCAGATACATCCACCTAAAGGGAGAGAATGGAGGAGAAAGAGAAGAGAAGGAGAGAGGAGACAGAGTGTAGGAGATAGAAAGAAGAGCGTGAGGAGTTAGAGACGAGGGGAGAAGACAGCAAGAGCAGAGAGAAATAGGGGGGAAAGAGCAAAATAAAGAAAGAAAGAAAGAAAAAGGGGAAGATGGAGGGGGGGCAGAGGGGAGTCAGTTAGCACAGTTGACTTTATCTGCTCTGCTTAGTTTACAGTTATGCTATAGCAGGGGGGCGGCAGGTAGCCTAGTGGTTAGAGCGTTGGACTAGTAACCCGAAAGCTTGCAAGATCGAATCCCCGAGCTGACAAGGTAAAAATCTGTCGTTCTGCCCCTGAACAAGGCAGTTAACCCACTGTTCCTAGGCTGTCATTGACAATAAGAATTTGATCTTAACTGACTTGCCTAGTTAAATAAAGGTAAAATAAAACATTTAAAATAAATAGCTGTTTCTGAGAATAGAATAATTAACCAAGCTTACCATACACTTCCAAGTGTGAATGCCTGTCAGTTAGGGCTGGGCCATATGTCCAAAATATATCACATTATTTAAAATTTAAAAAAATTAATTACAGTTAGACACTTATGTTTTTGAATAATAAAAGTTCAAAATTGACTTAATGAGTAGGTGTGACCCTAGGGTGGCAACACATACATGCCAAGTGATTTCAATGTGCCAAATGTCCCCTCACAAAATTAGAGAGATGCAAACACAGGCGAAATCGTGAGCTCAGGAAATAATGCTGCTCGTTACCTCCCGCATCCCGTTGTGTCTACAAGAGACTAGACGCTGGCAGATGCATTCCCTTGGGGGAAAGGAAATGGGTTAGCCACGTACAGTGTGTTTATGTACCATATTTAATTAAGGGAGTTTTCACATTTGAAATTCATTACCCTGTTTTGGTTTCTGGAGCGTTTGAGAATTCTATAGAATACAGTGCACTTGGAAAGTATTCAGACCCCTTACCTTTTTTCACATTTTGTTACGTTAGCCTTTTTCTAAAATTGATAAAATCATTTTGCCTCAATCTACACACAAGACCCTATAATGACAATGCAGAAAACAGGTTTAGTAATTTATTATGGATTTTTTTTTTTTAAGAAATACCTTATCTACAGAAGTATTTAGACCCTTTGCTAGGAGACTCGAAATTGCGCTCAGGTGCATCCTGTTTCCATGGATCCTCCTTGAGATGTTTCTACAACTTGATTGAAGTCCACCTATTGTCAATTTTTCTACCTTGACTAAAATATCAATAATATGGGTATGATTTGGAAAGGCACACACCTGTCTATATAAAATGTCAGAGCAAAAACCAAGCCATGAGGTTGAAGGAATTGTCCGTAGAGCGAGACAGGAGCCAAACTGAGTAATCGGGAGAAGGACCTTAGTCAGGGTGTTGACCAAGAACCTAATGGTCACTCTGACAGAGTTCCAGAGTACCTCTGTGGAGATGGGAAAACCTTCCAGAAGGACAACCAGCACTCCACCAATCAGGCCTTTATGGTAGAGGGACCAGATGGAAGCCACTCCTCAGTAAAAGGCACATGAAAGCCTGCTTGGCGTTTGCCGAAAGTTACCTTAAGACTGAGAAACAAGATTCTCTGGTCTGATGAAACCAAGTTTTACATCTTTGGCCTGAATGCCAAGCGTCACATCTGGAGGAATCCTGGCACCATCCCTACGGTGAAGCACGGTGGTGGCAGCATCATGCTGTGGGGATTTTTTCAGCGGCAGGGACTGTGAGACTAGTTCGGATCGAGGGAAAGATGAACGGAGCAAAGTACAGAGAAATCCTTGATGAAAATCTGCTCCAGAGCGGTCAGGACCTGACTGGGTTGAAGGTTCCCCTTCCAACAGGACAATGACCCTAAGCACACAGCTAAGACAACGCAGCAGTGGCTTCGGGATAATACCCAAGAAGACTTGAGACTGTAATAGCTGCCAAAAGTGCTTGAAAAGTACTGAGTAAAGGATCTGAATACTTATGGAAATGTGATTTCATTTTTTTTCTACCTTTACTAAAATATCAAAAACCTGTTTTTGCTTTGTCATTATGGGGTATTGTGTGTAAATTGATGAGGGGAAAAAAGCAATTGAATCAATTTTAGAATAAGGCTGTAACGTAAAACATTTGGAAAAAGTCAAGGGGTCTGAATACTTTCCGAATGCTCTGTATGACTTATCATCGCTTAAGGTTATCAATTGTCGGTAGCAAAACGTTACTATAAATGGTGTTTTACGTATGAAAAGGGTAATGTGTTATTACGGTATATAACTACAATGTATTACCTACTGTATACTCAGCTCTATTCCCATGTCATAACGAGTAGACCTGTGACAATAGAGTATCTGTTGTGAACAAGGAGGTTACAGGCGAGTAAAATGTTGCACATTTTTTTACGGTTGCTGTGACCATTGAGATATTTCACATGATGAAACAAAGTTGCAAAAACATAATTTCAGACACTGATCACCTCAACAATTATGAGAACCATAATTTACTATAACCGTAATAACAGTTTATGGTAAGATTTATTGTTAAACAATGATAAAATAGCAATCCACGTGAGTGCGGCGATGAGGCAGAGAGTTAATGATCCACCAACTGTATCAGAGAAAAGATACAAGCCTACCGTTTGACATGATTAGACTTTCCCACTGATTCTGTTTACTCATCCTACATAGAAATCCCGTAGTAATTTTCCAACCCTCAGCTTTGGGCCGACAACTGCTTCCTGGGGCTGTGACTGTAATGGTCAAATGACCATCAGCTGTTATATGTCAACTAGGCTTACTTTAGATCTCTCTCGTAATGTTTTCCTTCCTTGACATCTCCGCCTGAGGAAGTCTTACCCCGTAATCTATGGATTTCACGACTGGGAATACAGCAACATTATCTCTGCGGGCAAAAGGAAGGCCTCTAAAAGTGTTGGTCGAAAATATGGCGCCATTGGCCACGCGCACTACCCCAAGCTAACTTTGCCACCGCTGTTGAACAAGAATCCTATGGGAAGCACTAGAATTGGTGACGTGAGAATAGTCTACACTTGTAGCTGACTTCTGAAAAGCACTCGGGCACTGCCATTATGCTAGTACATCACATGTCATCAGTAATAATGATGGAAAGTAAAGTGCAAACCAAAACGTAGGCTAAACAAGGTCCATATTAACCAGCAGTTAAAACAAAACATGTTTCAAGCTATCGTTGCATCACACAATGGATTGCTATTGTGCTTCAGTTCTTCAATGTGTCATTTGGGGAGTCCCTGCAGACCGATACCAGGAAAAAGGAAGTGAACATAAAAGTAGGTCGACACGTAACGTATAGCTTCGGCCTAACTGTGACTATTTACACAGATTGCTAGATGTGAAACACTTCCTCTATTAGAATTCTTGCATTTCTCTAGAATTTTCAGCATACACAGCTCCTATCACGTAGGTAGTAGCCCAGGCAGAGCTGAAAATGACAAGAGAAGCAAAAGTAGCTGTGGTCAACTGATGTGATGTAGAGTTAGTAGCCTACATATGGTTGCTCGGTCTCACACATGAACAATTGTCATGGGCTAAATTCATTTCTACAGCTGTTTGAACTCCAACAAAGTCACAGGTGCATCCCAAATGACACCCCATTCCGTTTATAGTGCACTACTTTTTGACCAGAGCACTAAGGGGAATAGGGTCAGGGAGATCGACTTCGAAATTGGAAGTTTATCCATGTACTGAGGACCTCGGGAAATGCCTTCAAAACCGGCCACTAGGTGCAAAAGTGAACGTTATTACCATCAAGAACGCTTGGGTTTGCTAGGGTGTTGTGGACAGGAATGGTGTCCATAATATATCTGTATTAATAGTGGAATGATAGTGTTTCACAGTATTACTTGCCCACCAGTGTTGTGACTGGCTGTGACTCGCCTATTAATTTCTCTCGCCGGAGTGGTATCCGTAGTCAAAGCTGTGATATATTGTGGAAATTGCTCTGTTATTTCCTGGTTGCTAAAATTCTACACTGTTCGCTCAATTTAAGTTTGTGAGAAAACAAGCAATGAATAGTGTGTATACCATCTAAATCTCTGCTAAATATTTTCTATTTTTTTTTAAATCATGTTTTAAAATTTTTGATTTACAGCCGTTTGAAGCTGGTGGACCAAACCTGAAAGTAAAAGAGTCGAGCGCAAATCTGCCATGTTAAAGGGAAATGGGATGCGGGGAAGATTAGTTTTGCACTAGGCTGCATTCATATCTCCCTGTGAAACACTATCATTTCACTATTACTGCAGATACAGTGGGGCAAAGAAGTATTTAGTCAGCCACCAATTGTGCAAGTTCTGCCACTTAAAAAGACGAGGCCTGTAATTTTCATCATAGGTACACTTCAACTATGACAGACAAAATGAGAAAAGAAAATCAAGAAAATCAGATTGTAGGATTTTTTATGAATTTATTTGCAAATTATGGTGGAAAATAAGTATTTGGTCACCTACAAACAAGCAAGATTTCTGGCTCTCACAGACCTGTAACTTCTTCTTTAAGAGGCTCCTCTGTCCTCCACTTGTTACCTGTATTGGCCTCATCTTTTCAAGTGGGAGAACTTGCACAATTGGTGGCTGACTAAATACTTTTTTGCTCCACTGTATATTATGGATATTTATTGAAATCACAAAAAAAAAATGCATCCCCTGTCTAGCACCTTTAACAATTCGGAATGAGGGCTTGAACTAAACGCCGAAATTTGGAGAAATGGAACAATACAGAGAAGCAGGAGCAACCCAGCGTATCAAAAACACTTTGAAATTTGATGTTTGGAGCAGAGTATGTGAGCGGAGCTGGAGAGGAGCGTGCCCAATTTGACTGGAGTGGGGAGCGAGATTCGCAAAGGCTGGAGCTTTGGCCTTCTCGCCCACTCCAATAGTGCTCCAGTAGCGCTCACTTCACGAGCTCAGGGAGTACCCGGCCCAACATGAATTTGTAGTCTACTTGTGTGCTGCTTTAGCCCCTTGCTTTATAGCTACTGCCATGGAGTTAGCTAAATATTTTAATAAAGAAACAAACTGCAAAATCAAGGTGACTTGATTGGACCAAGAGCAAGAGCAATAGAGGGAATGCGTGGATGTAGTGTCCACAACTAAAGAATCATTTTGGAATCTGAAAAGACACAGATTGTCACGCCTTGGTCTTAGTATTTTGTGTTTTCTTTAATTATTTGTTATGGCCAGGGTGTGACATGGGGTTATTGTATTGTCTTATTGGGGTTTTTGTAGGCATTGGGATTGTGGTTGATTAGGGGTGTGTCTAGTATAGGCTTGGCTGCCTGAGGCGGTTCTCAATCAGAGTCAAGTGATTCTTGTTGTCTCTGATGGGGAACCGTATTTAGGTAGCCTGAGTTTCACTTTGTATTTCGTGGGTGATTGTTCCTGTCTCTGTGTAGTTTCACCAGATAGGCTCAGTCACTTGGTTTTTTCTTTTCAATTGTTTTGGAAGAGAAGAGAACGAGCGCCATTCTCCTTGCGGAGATGGTGCTAAATACATCAACACGGTCGGTCCCTGGGATTGGGCTGGCCAACACGATTCGGTTTGCTTGGAAGGAAAAGGAGTTTGAGCCTTTAGGACGGGAATCCTTTGGAAGGATAATATTGATGGGGATTCTAAAGCTGACGGTGAAGGACGTGTTTTGTTTCCAAGGCAACTCGGAGGGAGCATACGACGTTGCACTATATACAGAGGAAAAACACGATGATATCCTGAGAAGGGCAAGAGCAGTGGGAGGTGAGAGGCCGATGTGCCACTACGAAATAAAAAGCCTGGCGAAGAATAACTTTAGGGTTGTAACTGTGAACATTTACAACCCTTACGTTAAGGACGAAGAGGTGAGGGCTTTTCTGGGGAGATACATGGATAACGTCTCCTCAGCAAGGCACCTCAAAGACTCCCTTGGGTTTTGGAATGGGAGGAGAGGCTTCCAGGCCCTCCTCAGAGAGGACCCAAGGGGACACGGTGGCTACCTCCATCCTCCTGCTATGTTCTCCTAGGGGCTGACAGGGGACGTTGTATTATGCACGTCAGCCCCCATTTTGCAGACGCTGTATGGCCTATGGTCACATATTCGCCTCATGCAGTGCAAGAAAATGCAGATTTTGTGCATCTGAGGATCACGAGGCGAGGGATTGTGACAAGCCTAAGACGTGCCATGGGTGTGGCTCGTCAGCACACCTGTGGAGGGGTGCCCGGCCCGTCAGAGGTCATATGCGTCTGCGGCTGGGGGGAGCAGGAGCGGGGATGGGGGAAGAAGAGGGGAAGGAAGCACGCCTCATGACCAGAGTTCAGGTCCAGAGGGGAAGGCCACAAGGAAGGAGGAGGAGCCAGAAGCGGCGGATGGAAGAGAGAAGGAAACGGAAGGCACGGGAGTAGGAGAACCAGAAAAAGCGGCGGAAGAAGGCAACCGAGTGGAGGAGCATGAGAGAGAAGAAAGCGAGGGAGGAGTGGTGGAGAAGGAGACGGTGGAAGAGAAAGTGGACTGGGGGAAAGTGCCATGGTGGAAGAGATGAGGGGTATGGTGGAGGAGCTGGCGGGGGGAGGGTGGTATCTCTTCACTGCCGCCATCACCAAAGAAGAGTATGAAGAGGAGGGGGCGATTGGCCGACAGTGAGGGGAAGGGATGGCCAAGAGAGTGATGGGGCGGGAGAAACCTCTGGATTGCTGCTGGTTTCCCCAGGCCCTCAACTTCTGTTGGGTGGGGACACACATAACAAGACTCAGGACTGGGTACAAGAGGAGGTGGGGAGTTTTTGTTTGGGGACTCAGCCTCCCAATTTTTTTCCAAACCAGCTGCAACACTGGGGAGGGGGATGATTGTGGTGGTAGACCCAGGGTGCAGGGCACTCCGGAGCCAAACACTATTCCTGCATCCTGGGAGGGTGTGATGGAGGAAGAGGGGGATGTCGGGATTACGGATGGTGTTCTCACCGGTAGATATGGAGCAGGGGAGCATCGGGTGAGTCTCCTGTTTTATGTTTTTTTCTGTCTGGGTTTAGAATTTGAGTGTATTACATGTATTTATTTTTCATGGAGTCTAATTTTACTTTTGTTAGTTTAAATGTAAGGGGTTTAAGGGATTTTGTTAAGAGGAGGGCGGTTTTTAGTTATTTGGAGGGTGTGGGGTTTGATTTTTTTTTTACAGGAGGTTCACCTGAGGGATGGAGGGGATGTTATTAGGTTTAAGAGGGAATGGGACAAGGGGAGTCGGTTTGGGGTGTTGGGGGTGCACTCATCGGGGTAGGGATTTTGTGTGGGCACAGGGAGGTAAAAGTGGAGGATTCTTTCGTGGTAATGCAGGGGAGGGTTATAGGGGTGGATGTCACGATAAGGGATTGTAAATTTAGATTAGTGGTGGTGTATGGGCCACAGGTGGTGGCAGACAGAGGGAGATGGTGGACTGTCTGACGCCCCTGTGTGTCACAAATAGGAAATTAGTGATAGGGGGATTTTAATACAGATTTAGGAAGAGGGGGATAGCAGTGCGGGCGCCATTGCCAGGCTAATGGCTTGCCATGGTCTGGTAGATGGTGGTCTGCACACTACTCCGAAAATGGACGGTCCTACATGGCGTAACTCCAGGGGTTGAGCGGAGGCTCGACTATATTTTTGTACCCAGGTCTTTGGGTAAGTTGTCTGGCGGCTGTTGCCTGTTTTCTTTCGGATCACGACGGGGTGCTCCTGCAGGTGGGGTCGCCAGTCTGCCTCTTTGGTAGAGGGTACTGGAAGCTAGATCGGGATGTGCTGGAGGAGCGGGCTTTTGTTGACGGGTTTTATGGTTTCTTTTGGAGGCTTGAGGGCCTCCGGTCCATGTGCGAGGGGTGTTAGAGTGGTGGGAATTAGTTAAGGTGAGGATTAGGGCTTTTATAATAGGGTATTGCAAGAGGAAAAAAAAGGGAGGAGAGGAGGGAGGTGGATCGTATCCAGAGGTTAATTGAACTCGAATACGAGGCAGGCAACCTCGGCGGGTCGTTTGACTGGGAGAGATCCGCAACCCTAAAGGCGCAGCTCAGGGAGTTGCAGGAGCGGAAGGCTCGAGCTTTCCTTGAGCGAGCGCATAGTGGCTTTCTAGAACATAATGAGACTTGTTCTGCTATGTTCTTTAAGTTGGTTAGGGCAAGACAGAGTAGGAAGGTAATGCATGGTGTTAGGGAAGAAAATGGTAGTATAGTTAGAGAACCAGAGGATATGGTCAGGGTGACAACTGATCATTTCCAATGTTTATTTAAGGAAAGGGAAATAGATGTAGAGCAGGGAAATGTGTTTTTAGAACACTTGTCCAGGCGGTTGCCGGAGGACATTAGAGAAGTGATGGAGGCCCAGATCTCACTAGAAGAGGTTGAGAGCGCTCTTAGGAGGATGGGAAAAGGGAAGGTGCCTGGGATAGATGGGCTGCCGGCTGAGTTTTATCTCAAGTTTTGGGGTATACTTGGACCAGTGGTCCTCGAAGTCTTGAAGGCCATCCTTGAGACGGGGGTCCCGGGGGGATCAATGGCTGTTGGTGTGCTGTCACTTTTATATAAGAAGGGGGAAGTAACAGACCTTGGCAACTGGCGGCCGTTGACCATGCTGTGTGTAGATTACAAGCTACTTGCAAAGGTTTTAGCAGACCGGTTGCGCACAGCCCTTCCCTACGTCGTTCATGAGGATCAGACGTGCGGGGTAGAGGGCCGCTCTATTAGATGGAACCTACAGTTAATCAGGGACTCCATCGCTTGGGTTGAAGATAGAGGACTGCCTTTAATGGTAGCAGCGCTAGATCAGGCGAAAGCCTTCGATCGCGTGAATAGATCCTTTTTATTCAGAGTGTTAGGTCGATTAGGATTTGGGGAGAAGTTTATAGGATGGATTCGTACATTATATGTCGGAGCGGGGTGCCGAGTTAGTGTAAATAGTCACTTGGGTGATGTTTTTGACCTCTCGTCTGGGGTCAGGCAGGGGTGCCCACTCTCGGCTCTCCTCTTCGTTCTGTACATGGAGCCTCTGGGGGCTGCCATTAGGGCAGACACAGGGGTGGAAGGTTTGCTGATCCCTGGAAGTGGTGGGCTGCGTGTTAAGATGACGCAGTACGCCGACGACACTTCCTTGCTGTTGTGCAAGGACTCGTGCCTGACAAGGTCCCTTGCCATCTTTGGGGATTTCACCCGAGCGTCGGGAGCAGTTCTGAACCATGCAAAGTCTTCTGTCAAGTTTTTCGGAAGATGGCGCGGTAGAACGGATGTGCCTGGGGGGTTATCTCTCTGTGAGGGGGCCCTGAGGATTCTCGGGGTCCATTTTGAGACCTCCGGCTCAGCGACGCTAAACTGGAACATGCGTATCGCAGTGGTACAGAGGAAGCTAGCAATGTGGAAAGCTAGGTATTTGTCTTTTATGGGCAAAGTCCTGGTCCTAAAGGTGGATGTGTTGCCGTCTCTTTTGTATTTGGCATACATCTACCCATTGCCGGCTTGTCTGAGGAGGCCTCTAGTGAGGCTTGTGTTTCAGTTTATGTGGAGTGGCAGGTGCGAGTGGGTCGCCAGGGCACGCATGATCTGTCCCATCGGGGAGGGAGGTAGGGGGTACCACATTTCCCCCTCAAGCTGGACTCAATTTTTGTTTCCTTCTTGTTAACGGAGCTTGCTCAGCCAGTGATACACCCGTCCGGTTACCTCCTGCGGGTGTTTTTCTCGTATCAGGCGAGAAGCATAATGGTGTGGTCTAACATGGGTCCTCAGGCGGAACAGCTGCCGTGGCACTTTGGTCATGCGGCCAAGTGGCTGCGTGCGCACCCTGAGGTTGAAGTTGCCCAGTAGGTTTAGATCACAGGCACCTGTACGAGGAGGTCAGAAAGGCAGGGAGTCCGGCGCCTGTAGTGGGCATCTCGGAAGTGGTCTGGGAGGGAGTGCAGGCGCGGGGTCTGGATAACAGGCTCAAGGACCTGAATTGGTTGAGCCTTCATAAGTGTTTGCCGGCACGTTCCATCTTGTACCGGTATAATTTGGTGCAATCCCCCACCTGTCTAAGATCCTCTTGTGGCAGGGAGGAGACTGTGCGCCATGTCTTTTGGGACTGTGCCTTTGCCGGAGTAGTATGGGCTAGGGCACGGGTGTTGTTAGGTTTGGTAAAGGGGATTTTGTATTGACGTGGGCCAGGTTAGAGAGGGGTGTAGGGAGAGCGAGAGGGACGGATAGGGACAGGTTTCTGCTCTGGCTTCTCATGAGTCTCTTTAAACGGGGGCTGTGGGAAGCAAGGCAGAACATGGTGAAGACAGGGAAAGATTGGGGGGTGGAAGGGATAGTGAGGAGGGTGGAAGGAGATTTGAGGGGGAGGATGAAGAGGGAGGAGAGGAAGTGGGGGCAGCATGCTGCTCGGGAGAGGTGGAAGGGGGGTTTAGGGCTGGGTGTCATTTAGATTTGTAAGAGGATAGATTAGGGACGGGGAGATAGGGAGAGGTATTTTGTAGGGTAACGGGGAGGGAAGATGCTCCCCTGAGGTTTTGTTTGGTTTATGTTTTAGTTTAATTAGTTTATTTAAAATACCATTATTTGTGTATGTATGTAAATTATGAGTTGTAAAGAATGAATGGTATTGAAGATAATAAACTATTTTTATTAAAAAAAGATAGGCTGTAATTAGGTTTCACGGTCAGTTTGTTATTTTGTATAAGCGAAGAACGCCGTTACACATATCCCCAAAGCATGACGGTGTAGGATACTTACAAGCTAAAAGAAAGGAACGAGGTGGGTAGCTAATTAAGTGTTATTGTAGCATTAATTTCATTTTTGTTAAATTATCTATACAATAGGCCATAATTGACTTTGGACAAATAGACCTGGCATATTCCAACTTTCAAGGAGCTTTCACTTTTAAAATGGGGTTATTTTTGCCTAAAAACCTAAGCCTACCTATAGAACCCTCTTAGGACTCACTTCCCCCATCTGAGATATCTACTGCAGCCCTCATCCTCCCCATACAACACCCGTTCTGCCAGTCACATGCTGTTAAAGGTCCCCAAAGCACTCACATCTTTGGGTCGTTTCCAGTTTGCTGCAGCTAGCGACTGGAACGAGCTGCAAGAAACACTCAAACTGGACAGTTCTCAATCTCTTCATTCAAAGTCTCAATAATGGACACTCTTACTGGCAGTTGTGGCTGTATTGCGTGACGTATGGTTGTCTCTACCTTCCTTCCCTTTGTGATGTTGTCTGTGACCAATCATGTTTCTACCATGTTGTGGTGCCACCATGTTATGTTGTGTTGCCGACTTAATAGGTTGTCGTCTTAGGTCTCTTTTTATGTAGTGTTGTGTGTTTAGTTCAATATTTTTATTAGATTTTTAATCCCAGCCCGTCCCCGCAGGAGGCCTTTTGGTAGGCCGTCAATGTCAATAAGAATTTGTTCTTAACCTTTATTTATTTACCTAGGCAGTGCGCGCTAACCAAGGTCACCAGGTGCACGGTGTTTCTGCCGACACATTGGTGCGGCTGGCTTCCGGATTGGATGGCGCTGTGTTAAGAAGCAGTGCAGCTTGGTTGGGTTGTGTATCGGAGGACGCATGACTTTCGACCTTCGTCTCTCCCGAGCCCATACGGGAGTTGTAGCAATGAGACAAGATGGTAGCTACTAAACAATTGAATACCACGAAATTGGGGAGAAAAAAGGGGGGTAAAAATTCTACAAAAACACACAAAAAAGCTGAGCGCCTAATGTCCCGACTCCTTACCAACCTAGTCCGTCACACCCGCAAACGCTTCACAATGTATTTCTTTGTACACTATAGACTTGAAATAATATTGCCTAAATAATTCATTTTGGTTCCTTCTTAGGCTCCCTGTCTAGCTACGGAAACATTTAGAATGTTTACAGTGCATTCGGAAAATTCAGACCCCTTTGACTTTTTCAAAATTGTGACATTACAGCCTTACTCTAAAATGTATTCAAATGTCCCCCCCCCCTCAATCTACACTCAATACCCCATAATGAAGCAAAAACAGGTTTACAAATTTTTCATGAAATATCACATTTACATACAGTACCAGTCAATGGTTAGGACACACCAACACTTTCAAGGGCTTTTATAGAATAATAATGAAGACATCAAATCAATGAAATAACACATACGGAATCATGTAGTAAACAAACAAAAAGTAAAAATATATTTTAGATTCTTCAAAGTAGCCAGCCACCCTTTGCCTTGACAGCTTTGCACCCTCTTGGCACTCTCAACCAGCTTCATGAGGTTGTCATCTGGAATGCATTTCAATTAACAGGCGTCCCTTGTTAAAAGTTCATTTGTAGAGTTTCCTTCCTTCTTAATGCATTTTAACCAATCAATCAGTTGTGTTGTGACAAGGTAGGGGTGGTATACAGAAGATAGCCCTATTTGGTAAAAGACCAAGTCCATATTATGGCAAGAACAGCTTAAATATTCAAAGAGAAATGACAGTCTATCATTGCTGTAAGACATGAAGGTCAATCAATATGGAACATTTCAAGAACTTTGAAAGTTTCTTCAAGTGCAATCGCAAAAATCATCAAGCATTATGATGAAACTGGCTCTCACGAGGACCGCTACAGGAAAAGAAGACCCAGAGTTACCTCTGCTGCAGAGGATAAGTTCATTAGAATTACCAGCCTTAGAAATTGCAGCCCAAATAAATTCAGAGTTCAAGTAACAAACATTGTAAAATCAACTGTTCAGAGGAGACTGCGTGAATCAGGCATTCATGGTCGATTTGCTGCAAAGAAACCACTACTAAAGGACATTAATAATAAATTAGAGACTTGCTTGGGCCAAGAAACACAAGCATTGGACATTAGATCAGTGGAAATCTGACCTTTGGGCTGATGAGTCCAAATTTGAGATTTTTGGTTCGAACCTCCGTGTCTTTGTGAGACGCACAGTAAGTGAACGGATTTACTCCGCATGTGTGGTTCCCACCGTGAAGCATGGAGGTGGTGGTGTTTTGCTGGTGACACTGACTTATTTAGAATTCAAGGCATAGTGGGACTTGAGGGGTAAATTATGTATTGACCTTATTTGTTTGGATATGTAACAATTATTTACTTAACAAAGAGTAAGATATTTCGGTCCTGCTAATGCTGAGTTTTATGGTGTCCACTCTAGCTTCCTGCAGCTAGTCTGGTTGTCGTGGACATGGGTTTTACTAGAGATAGCTGGAGCTGGCAATTGATTGACCTGGTGATAAAACCTACAGATGGCATTCCAGTGACAGAATGTAGGGTGATTGTAACTGGGTTACAGAGGAGTCGAACAATGCTTCATTGTCTCATATTCCTGGCATCTGGGGAACTAAGTCAAACACCATCCTACGTAGAAAACCAAGGTGGCTTATGGGAAGGTTAGAAATGACTGACTAAGCAATCTTGGTATGCGCAATATAAAAGCTGTGCATCGTCTGTAAAGGCTCTCAGCCTAACAGTTAGAACAAGAATGTTGGGCTGACGGTCTCATTACTGCAATAATTCATAATATTAAATATTCATCGATATTAAATAAAGATGATTGTTTGAAGAACTGACCAAGTCTCTCTCAGTACTGAATTTCCACGACAGACTACCAATTGTTTTTCAACAGGACAATGACCCAAAGCACCTCCAGAGTGTGTAAGAAGTGATGGAGTGCTGCATCAGATGACCTGGCCTCCACAATCACCCGACCTCAACCCAATTGAGATGGTTTGGGATGAGTTGGACCGCAGAGTGAAGGAAAAGCAGCCAACAAGTGCTCAGCATGTGGAAAATCCTTCAAGACTGTTGGAAAAGCATTCCAGACGAAGCTGGTTGAGAGAATGCCAAGAGTGTACAAAGCTGTCATCAAGGAAACGGATGGCTACCTTGAAGAAACCTAAAATATATATTTTTATTTGTTTAATAAATTATTTGGTTACTAGATGATTCCATGCATGTTATTTCATTTTTTTGATATCTTCACTATTATTCTACAATGAATGAGGAAGTGTGTCCAAACTTTTGACTGGTACTGCAAATTTTCAGGCCCTTTACTCAGTACTTTGTTGAAGAATCTTTGGCAGCAATTACAGCCTTGAGTCTTCTTGGTATTACGCTACAAGCTTGGCACACCTGTATTTGGGGAGTTTCTCCCATTCTTCTCTGCAGATTCTCCAAAGCTCTGTCAGGTTGGATGGGGAGCTCTGCCTCTGGCTGGGCCACTCAAGGACATTCAGAGACTTGTCCCGAAGCCATTCCTGCGATGTCTTGGTTGTGTGCTTAGGGTCATTATCCTGTTGGAAGGTGAACCTTGGCCCCAGTCTGAGGTCCTGAGCAGGTTTTCATCAAGGATCTCTATACTTGGCTCCATTCATGTGACTAGTCTCCCATCCCTGCCACTGAAAAACATCCCCACAGCATGATGCTACCACCACCATGCATCACCGTAGGGATGGTGCCTGGTTTCCTCCAGATGTGACACTTGGCATTCTGGCCAAAGAATTCAATCTTGGTTTCATCAGACCAGAGAATCTTGGTTCTCATGGTCAGAGTCCTTTCGGTGCCATTGGGCAAACTCCAAGCGGGCTGTATTTTACTGAAGAGTGGCTTCCGTCTGGTCTCACTACCATAAAGGCCTGATTGGTAGAGAGCTGTAGAGATGGTTGTCCTTCTGGAAGGGTCTCCCATCTCCACAGAGGAACTCTGGAGCTCTTTCAGAGTGACCATCGGGTTCTTTGTCAACTCCCTGACCAAGGCCCGTCTCCCCCGAATTGCTCGGTTTGGCCGGGTGTCCAGCTCTAGTTAGAGTCTTGGTGGTTCAAAGTTTCTTACATTTAAGAATAATGGAGGACACTGTGTTCTTGGGACCTTCAATGCTGCACAGATCTGTGCCTCGACACAATCCTGTCTCGGAGCGCTAGGGACAATTCTGTCGACCACATGGCTTGTTTTTTTCTCTGACATGCACTGTGGGGTCTTATATAGACAGGTGTGTGCACATTCCCAAATAATGTCCAATCAATTGAATTTACCACAGGTTGACTCCAATGAAATTGAAGAAACATTTCAAGGATGATAAATGGAAAGGATTCACCTGAGCTCAATTTCAAGTCCCATTGTAAAGGGTCTGAATTAGAGGTCAACCGATTATGATTTTTTTCAACGCCGATACCGATTATTGGAGAACCCCCCAAAAAAGCCAATACCGATTAATCAGACAATTTATTTATTTATAATGACAATTACAACAATACTGAATGAACACTTACTTTAACTTAATATAATGCATCAATAAAATCAATTTAGCCTCAAATAAACAATGAAACATGTTCAATTTAGTTGCAATAATGCAAAAACAAAGTGTTGGAGAAGAAAGTAAAAGTGCAATATGTGCCATGTAAAAAAGCTTACGTTTAAGTTCCTTGCTCAGAACATATGAAAGCTGGTGGTTCAATATTCCCAGTTCTTCAATATTCCCAGTTAAGAAGTTTTAGGTTGTAGTTATTATAGGAAATATAGGACTATTTCTCTCTATACCATTTGTATTTCCTATACCTTTGACTATTGGATGTTCTTATAGGCACTTTAGTATTTCCAGTGTAACAGTATAGCTTCCTTCCATCTCCTCGCCCCTACCTGGGCTTGAACCAGGAATACATCGACAACAGCCACCCTCGAAGCATCGTTACCCATCGCTCCACAAAAGACGCAGCCCTTGCAGAGCAAGGGGAACAACTACTTCAAGGTCTCAGAGCGAGTGATGTCTCCAATTGAAACACTATTAGCGCGCACCCTGTTAACTAGCTATCCATTTCACATCGGTTACACCAGCCTAATCTCGGGAGTTGATAGGCTTAAAGTCATAAACAGCTCAATGCTTGAAGCACAGCGAAGAGCTGCTGGCAAACACACGAAAGTGCTGTTTGAATGAATGCTTATGAGCCTGGTGCTGCCTACCACCGCTCATTCAGACTGCTCTATCAAATTATAGACTTAATTATAACATAATAACACAGAAATACGAGCCTTAGGTCATTAATATGGTCAAATCCGGAAACTATAATTTCGAAAACAAAACGTTTATTATTTCAGTGAAGTACGGAACCGTTCCGTATTTTATCTAACGGGTGGCATCCATAAGTCTAAATATTCCTGTTACATTGCACAACCTTCAATGTTATTTCATAATAACGTATAATTCTGGCAAATGAGTTCGCAAAGAGCCAGGCGGCCCAAACTGTTGCATATACCCTGACTCTGTTGCACAGAGCGCAAGAGAAGTGACACAATTTCCCTAGTTAAAAGAAATTCATGTTAGCAGGCAATATTAACTAAATATGCAGGTTTAAAAATATATACTTGTGTATTGATTTTAAGAAAGGCGTTGATGTTTATGGTTAGATTTTTTTGCGAATGCGCTCGTTAAATCACCCGTTTGGCGAAGTAGGCTATGATTCAATGATTAATTAAACAGGCACCGCAACGATTATATGCAACGCAGGACAAGCTAGATAAATTAGTCATGTGTAGTCAACTAGTGATTATGTTAAGATTGTTTTTTATAAGATGTGTTTAATGATAGCTAGCACCATACCTTGGCTCCTTGCTGCACTCACATAACAGGTAGTCAGCCTGCCACGCAGTCTCCACGTGGAGTGCAATGTAATTGGCCATGATTGGTGTCCAAAAATGTCGATTACCGATTGTTAAGAAAACTTGAAATCGGCCATTCCGATTAATCGGTCGACCTCTAGTCTGAATACTATTTTTGTTTTTATATTGTAATAAATTAGCTACATTTTGCTTTGTCATTATGGGGTATTGCGTGTAGATTGCAGGGGGAAAAGAATTGAATAGATTTTAGAATAAGGCTGTAACGTAACAAAATGTGGAAAATGTCAAGGAGCCTGAATACTTTGTGAATGCACCGTATATACTGTTTAATATGACATGTAGCCTACTTGAAATGAGCACCTCTTACATTCACCTTCTCATGTTGATTAAAATACTTTTCATTCCAATCATATGGTTTGGTTTCAATACTTCAAAACCAAATAGTAGGTCCCGGTTGTCAAAAAAAAAATAGATGTTGGTTAAATTGTGATTTTAATGAATGGAGCAAATTTGGAGCTCAAGTCCCCCCCCCGTGAGCGCAGAGTGGTTGGAAAGGATGTGGAGCGCTGGAGTGGTGCATAAGCACTGCTCCATGAGCAAGATTGCCGACAGCTCAAATCCACTCGCATACATACCGTGGTTTGTAGAAAAGTGGATAAAAAAAAGTGGATAAATATTTCATTCTGCATTGAGACAGAGCTTGATAGGGTGCCATTTGGGACACAGCCAGACTCATTCCATGCTGATATCAATTAGCCTAGCTCAGTATTCTTTCAGCGGTCTCTGTTTTGGTGAAACTCTAAAAACACGCAGGGCTGGAGCACTCCCGAACAATCCCCTAAACCCTGCTCAGCCACCCCTCTAACTCTCTAGATTACACACAAACACACCCTCACTGGCGCAACCACACACACACAGAACTACGTACATAACCCTGGTTTGTCCATGCCGGCTTATCAGGGCTTTGGGGGAGAACCACTATCACTGCAGCCAGACTGTATCCTGTAGGCTGTCCTGTACGGTCTACTCTGCCTTAATGTCACAAGGCTTGCTCCATCTACTCTACTGGGTCTGCAACTCCTAAAAACACTCCTGACCTCTGAACTGACAATGTCAAAAGGGACATCATGCAGCTAGCATGCGGCATATTCACACTAGAGTTCTACAACAGTTCTACCAATGGACAGTGATATTCATGAGCAGGATGTCTAAGTTGCAAAGCTTGCGTAAAGCTACTGTGAGCATGCTGCTTACCCAACATTACATTTTTGTGAACTCAAGTGCAGTTCGCTTACATTTTTGTGCAGTGTGAACATTCCAAAGGAACTCAGAACTCACACACCCCCCCAAAGCGAACTGAACTGAGACCGTCTCGTGAGTTCGATTCGCTTGAAGTCTGTGGTCCAGTTCCCTTTTTTAGGGCATTGTGAATACAAAGAGAATAGTTATTTTGCTTGTTTTTACCACAGAATTCATTTTAAAGAGGACTATATGTGAAAACACCCTTAGGGGGCTTTCACACCAAATTATTTTGGAGCGTTTTTTCCAAACTCTGGTGTGTTTACCCCCTTAGTTTGGTTCATTTGGAATGGTGTGAACACAATCCACACTTGGGAGAACACGGAACAACACACCTTGGTTAGCTCAAACAAGGTGGTGCGGTTCGCTGCAGGGGAGAACGCAGTCCGGAACAAACACAGCAAAAGAACCAGGGTCACACGCAGTATTATTGTTTGACCGTTCTGTGAGAATAGCGGCGAATTTAGGAGCACATGCTATGCAGATTAGAGGAGACGGGGGCTATACAGGGGATATAGGCTACTGAATAGTAGGGATGTAACGGTACTAAAGATTGTTTACCCAACTTTTTAAGAGAGCCGGTTAGTTTTATATTGGATATTTTTTCACGTCATTATCTATTGAACCAAGCATGCCATGACAATGAAAATGTTATATTCTGAATCAATGGAGGATGAGGAGAACAATCCACATCCAATATGAAACTAACTGTACCTATCGGCTTTGTAAAATGTTTGGGACAAATTTTGAGCACAGAGAACCGGTAGAGTAAGTTTAAATTGAATTTTATTCAACATTCTGGCTTGTAAGGAACATGATTTTGCACACACGTCTCAGGCTGTATATACCAATTATTTGTGTATTACAGCCTGATTAAATCAGACTAGGTTCATTCTTGAATGAACTAGGGTAGGTGTTTTAAAACTGGTGTCCCGGGGTACTGCAGGGGGCCGCACTTTTTAAAATACGTTTGGGGAAAATATTTTGGGGGAAATTTTTGGTGATTTTTTTTTTTTAATTAATATAATTTGCTGGAAAACAATACCATTGCAGATACCATTTTTATTTCTCTGCGTTCAGTAGGTAGGCAGTTAGAGGTCATTTCACAAACCAATCCTAACTAGCGTTAGCACAATGACTCAAACTATCCTTTTAATCTGGAGGAAATTACAGTCATTGGAACTATTACTGGGATTTTCCTGTATAGAACATTCTTAGTCAGGCAGACTAAGCGGTAATTTTTGGGATGGAAAAACAGTTTCGGTGTAACCTTAAATGAACAAAACCAGATAGAAAACTACATACATTTTTAAATAATACAATCTTTGAGAAATAACAATCAAATAAAAGCTACACAGTCAGGGAGAATCTAAAAAAAAAGAGGAACGAAGCATTGGAAAAATTTGATTTACAACAGCAAACATTCCTTTATGGTGGCAAAATAGTGTACCTTTACCTTTCTAGCTAATAGACTATGTTAAGAGTATACACTTCATAGACCACACAGTGGCGTTACAACTGCCACATTTTTATCTCTCTTGGTCGGTTTGACTCAGAGTTATGAAATTTGGCACACATGCTCAAGAATGAGTCTAGCTAACCTGTAAACGTATGGTTGAGTTTGACCACATTGTGACGCTGTTGGGACAGGAAAAAAACATTATTGCAAGCTCATTGGCCATATTGTTTCAGCTAGTCTTGGAAAATATTGGGTTTTAAGATGTGTATATATCATCTGAATGCACAACATCGGTCCAGCGGTTCTGGAGAAGACGTTTATAAAGTAGTCAACTTCAAATGGTCCAAAATACATCAAAAGCATATTATATTGATTTTGAGTTCTGATATTTGGCAAGCGTTGTAAACTGTACAGAGGTAGCTTATCTTAGGCCAATGTATAGAATGTGTCCTGATGGTGGCACAGTGGGTACTAGGGATGAGACAAACTGACAATTTGCTTAATGTTTAAGATACCATTTTTTTAACGGTTTTCAGTTAAAATTCTAAGAAAATTCATACAATTCCATGTCAATTTACAATGCCGAATATTGGCCTTATATGTATAACCGCTAGGACCGGGCAGTTAAGTTATATCTACCGCAACCCTCTACAGAGAGAATGCAGCTGATCAATTCTCAGGAAATAAAAGTGCATTAGATCTGTACCATTTCATACCGTAGAATTATACTCAGCCTTTAAAAAATATATATATAATAAACGTCGCTGATTGATGTGCTGCTGTGTTGTTTTTTATGCCGTTGTTTGGTAGCTAGATGTGTTTAATTTCTACTACATGTCTTGGGAAATCACGGTATTTAACTAACTTTAAAGTAATGTTTTAGGAGAGAGTGGTCTGCGCGCAGGCAGCAGACAAGCAGGCTGCCCGCAGCATCTCGACATTATTTGATTTACAGTTCTGATAGCCTTGTGATGGATTTTAGTCCCGTTTCAGAAACGGCAATCCTTTACAGACAAGTAAGATGTCCGTTCATATCACCGGAGGTTTCGAGTCCGATTTATGTTTAAACGTAGTGTAGCCTACCCTAACAGACAAACAAACATTCCGTAGCAGGGGGAACATTCAATTCCATCTGAAAAACGTACAGGCTACCGGTAGCCTACTGTAATTTCATGAGGCAAAACAAAAAGACAACCTGCCAGTAAAACGGTGCGGCAGGTAGCCTAGTGGTTAGAGCGTTGGACTAGTAACCGAGGGGTCGTTCTGTCCCTGAACAAAGCAGTTAACCCACTGTTCCCCTGAAAACCGTCATTGTAAATAAGAACTTGTTCTTAGCAATCTTGGTTAAATACGAATACAAATAAAACAAATAAAAGACTGTCCCGAAGACAACTGTGCCAGCATATTCTACACGCAGAAGACTTGCAGGCAGAGACAGAGCGAGGGAGAGAGGCAGGAGCGTGCAAATATATTTAGGTAATCTGCATCTAACAATTTGATCCATTTTGAAGTCCGTCTCTGGTTTTGAATTATGAATTACTACACAACTTCCCCGGGCCTTTATAGCGTATCGGCTATAACACGGAAAACGGCAATATGTCTAAACTGGTCTTCTAAATGATTGACAGCATAAAGTCATTTACCTGGACGTTGTCCGTTCTGAATGTTGTAGCTACCGGGAAGTAAATTTTTCCGAATGACAGTTATGACTGTTGCAGAAGTCAAAACCATTAACGTTGCAGTCTGCGTGCTTCCCCATTAATTTCGTCTCCTTCGTGTCTGGTTCTTGTTCCGATTAATTCTGGGTGCGAGATAACTCCGTGTAGAACGCTAGTTTGAAATTTGACCGCAAATCTAAATAGATTTCTAGAAAACTTTATCTTGCACAAAGTTTTCACTCTATAGCTGATAAATTAGCACGCACACGTTGACATATGTAGTATATTACTCATGGCTGGACCGTGACTAAACCAAGCAAAGTGTAATTTCAAGCCACTGTAGTCTGTAATACAGTCGGGGGAGAGAGAGACACACGACTTCTTCTATTATTATGTGATGGCAGTCCTCAAACAAACGTTAAAGGTGCATGCCGCCACCTACTGTACTGGAGTGTGTGGTCAATCACGGTTTACAACTTTAGCTCCACATTTTTAAATGCCCCTTCAGAGAAAATGTACAAAAGAGTCGATCTGAAGTTCTGTCTGTATCCATTTTGAAAGTGCTAGGAATAGGCCTACCTGGTTGCAGCTCGTTTGCTTGCACTTGCTTATAGATAATGATATGAGAACAAACATTATGAATTTTCTGAACAGAAAATGTAATCATGTTTGTGTATGGTTCAAAAGTCAAAACTCATGTTTGTGTTATTTATTATTGAAGGACAGTGGGGTTCTTATCGACTTACACAAATCCACAAGGAGTGTTTAAGAAAGTCAGCCGTATCAGCTAAGGTTTTAAAAAGTCAGTCAATGGGGCTGAATGAACTGTTTCGCTGCCAGACGAGGCTCTACTGATAGCCAGGTGTGGTAAGGATTCACTCCATGGTGCTGAAAGCTAAGCTCATCTGTCGGGACAGCTTTATGTAGGCCATAACAGTTTGTGGGCACCGTTTGGCACCGTTATAGTGCAATTATTGAGTTCGCCCCACTAAGATTTCCATGCCAAAATCGCCACTGATACAGTGGTTTGGTATATGAAACTATAACCTAAAGTTAGTTATATGTAACTTTATAAATAAGAATTCAGAAAGTATTCAGACACCTTGACTTTTTCCACCTTTTGTTACATTATAGCCTAATTCTATAATGACAAAGCAAAAACAGGTTTTTCAAAATATTACCAAATGTATGATTTTTTTTTTTAAACGAAATATCACATTTACATAAGTATTCAGACCCTTTACTCAGTACTTTGTTGAGGCACCTTGGGCAGAAATTAGAGCCTCAAGTCTTTTTGGGTACGCTACAAGCTTGGCACCCCTATATTTGGGGAGTTTCTCCCATTCTTCTCTGCAGATACAGTACTCCTAGACTCTTTCAGATTGGATGGGGAGCATCGCTGCACAGCTATTTTCAGGTCTCTCAAGAGATGTTACATCGGGTTCAAGTCCGCGATCTGGCTGGGCCACTCAAGGACATTCATAGACTTGTCCCGAAGCCACTCCTGCGTTGTCTTGGCTGTGTGCTTAGGATTGTTCTACTATTGGAGGGTGAAAGTGACCCCAGTCTGAGGTCCTGAGGTCTCTGGAGCAGGTTTTCATCAAGAATGTTTCTGTACTTTGCTCCGTTCATCTTTCCCTCGTCCCTGACTAGTCTCCCAGTCCCTACCTCTGAAAAACATCCCCACAGCAAGATGCTGCCACCACCATGCTTCACCATAGGGATGGTGCCAGGTTTCCTCCGGACGTGACGCTTGGCATTCAGACCAGAGTTCAATCTTGGTTTCATCAGACCAGACAATCTTGTCTGATCATCCATTCACCTACTCTGCGTCTCACAAAGACACGGTGGTTGGAACCAAAAACCTCACATTTGGACTAATCTCACAACAGGTCTAATGTCCATTGCTTGTGTTTGTTGACAAAAGCAAGTTTCTTCTTATTATTGGTGTCCTTTAGTAGTGGTTTCTTTGCAGCAATTCGACCACAAAGGCCTGATTCATGCAGTCTCCTCTGAACTGTTGATGTTGATGTATACGCTGATTCGGTGAGCGAGTTTATTAGCAAGTGTATCAGTGACTATTAAAACCTTCCCCAACCTGAAAGTGTGGATTGATGGCAGCATTCGAGCAAAACTGAAAGAGCATTTTTAATCAGGGCAAGGCGACCGGAACCATGACCGAATACAAACAGTGTAGCTATTCCATCCGCAAGGCAATCAAACAAGCTAAGCATCAGTATAGAGACAAAGTAGAGTTGCAATTCAATGGCTCAGACACAAGAGGTATGTGGCAGGGTCTACAGTCAATCACGGACTACAAAAAGAAAACCAGCCCCGTCGCGGAACCGATGTCTTGCTCCCAGACAAACTAAACAACTTCTTCACTCGCTTTGAGGACAATACAGTGCCACCGACACGGCCCACAACCAAAACCTGCGGACTCTCCTAAATGTAAAACATTTAAATGTGTTAACCCTTGCAAGTCTGCCGGACCAGACGACATCCCTAGCCGCGTCCTCAGAGCATGCGCAGGCCAGCTGGCTGGTGTGTTTATGGACATATTCAATCAATCCCTATCCCAGTCTGCTGTTCCCACATGCTTCAAGAGGGCCACCATTGTTCCATTTCCAAGAAAGCTAAGGTAACTGAGCTAAGCGACTAGCACTCACTTCCGTTATCATGAAGTGCTTTGAGAGACTAGTCAATGATCATATCACCTCCAACATACCTGACACCCTAGACTCACTCCAAATTGATTACCGCCCCAATAGGTCCACACACTGTCCTAACCCATCTGGACAAGAGGAATACCTATGTAACAATGCTGTTCATCGACTACAGCTCAGCATTTAACACCATAGTACCCTCCAAACTCGTCATTAAGCTCGAGACCCTGGGTCTCGACCCTGCCCGGTGCAACTGGGTTCTGGACTTTGACGGGCCGCCCCTGGTGGTGAGGGTAGGAAACAACATCTCCACCCCACTGATCCTCAACACTGGGACCCCACAAGGGTGCGTTCTCAGCCCTCTCCTTTACTCCCTGTTCACCCATGACAATCATCAAGTTTGCAGACGACACTACAGTGGTAGGCTTGATTACCAACAACGACGAGACGGCCTACAGGGAGGAGGTGAGGGCCCTCGGAGTGTGGTGTCAGGGAAACAACCCCACATTCAACGTCAACAAAACAAAGGAGATGATCGTGGACTTCAGGAAACAGCAGAGGGAGCACCCCCTATCTACATCGATGGGACAGCAGTGGAGAAGGTGGAAAGTTTTAAGTTCCTCGGCATACACATCACGGACAAACTGAATTGGTCCACCCACACAGACAGCGTGGTGAAGAAGGCGCAACAGCGCCTCTTCAACCTCAGGAGGCTGAAGAAATTTGGCTTGTCACCAAAAACACTCACAAACTTTTACAGTTGCACAATCAAAAGCATCCTGTCGGGCTGTATAACCGCCTGGTACGGCAACTGCTCCACCTACAACCGCAAGGCTCTCCAGAGGGTAGTGAGGTCTGCACAACGCATCACCGGGGGCAAACTACCTGCCCTCCAGGACACCTACATCACCCGATGTCACAGGAAGGCCAAAAAAGATAATCACGGACAACAACCACCCGAGCCACTGCCTGTTCACCCCGCTATCATCCAGAATGCGAGGTCAGTACAGGTACATCAAAGCTGGGACCGAGAGACTGAAAAACAGCTTCTATCTCAAGGCCATCAGACTGTTAAACCATCACTAACATTAGAGGCTGCTGCCAACATACTGATTCAAATTTCTAGCCACTTTAATAATAAAAAATTGGATGTAATAAATGTATCACTAGTCACTTTAAACAATGCCACTTTCTATAATGTTTACATAACCTACATTACTCATCTCATATGTATATACTGTACTCTATACCATCTACTGCATCTTGCCTATGCCGTTCGGCCATCGCTTATCCATATATTCATATGTACATATTCTCATTCATTCCTTTACACTTGTGTGTATAAGGTAGTTGTTGTGAAATTGTTAGATTACTTGTTAGATATTACTGCATGGTTGGAACTAGAAGCACAAGCATTTCGCTACACTCGCATCAACATCTGCTAACCATGTGTATGTGACCAATAAAATTTGATGTGATTTAATTTGATTTGTTGAGATGTGTTTGTTACTTGAACTCTGTGAAGCATTTATTTGGTCTACAATCTGAGGCTGGTAACTCTAATGAACTTATCCTCTGCAGCAGAGGTACCTCTGGGTCTTACTTTCCTGTGGCAGTCCTCATGAGAGCCAGTTTCATCATAGCGCTTGATGGTTTTTGCGACGGAACTTGAACAAACGTTCAAAGCTTTTGACATTTTCAGAATTGACTGACCTTCATGTCTTAAAGTAATGATGGACTGTTGTTTCTCTTTGCTTATTTGAGCTGTTCTTGCCATAATATGGACTTGATCTTTTACTAAATAGGGCTTCTGTATACCAACCCTACCTTGCCACAACTGATTGGCTGAAACGCAATTAAGAAGAAAATAAATTCCACGTTTTAATTTAAATGCATTCCCGGTGACTACATCATGAAGCTGGTTGAGATAATGCCAAGAGTGTGCAAAGCTGTCATCAAGGCAAAGGGTGGCTACTTTGAAGAATCTCAAAAATAAAATATATTTTGATTTGTTTAACACTTTTTTGGTTACTACATGATTCCATGTGTTATTGCATAGTTTTGATGTCTTCACTATTATTCTACAATGTTGAAAATGGTCAAAAATAAAGAAAACCCCTTGAATGAGTAGGTGTGTCCAAACTTTTGACTGGTGCTGTAAGTAATTGCATGGCTTCAATGTCGAAATATATACATAGCATTCACACATAGGGGCTAGGCCTATTGTAAATTGCATTATGGCTGAGCATGGACATGCCAAACATAGTCAATAAGCAATATTCAATTCATTATTGATAAGGCCTAAAAAGAGAGTACATTATTCTAAGCAAATTCTAAACAAAACAACATGTTTTAATAGGCTGTGTCTAAATACACTTACAGGCACCATAATTGCTCCCCGTGGGCATATAATATTAAAACGCAGACTATTTATACAACGGGGGAGGGGGTTCTAATCCTGGATGCTGATTGGTTAAAACGGCATTCCAGCCTGTGTCTATTCTACAAGTTACCACCGGCTAAATCTATGATGCTGAAATGCCTATTTACCACAGGAGATTGGTGGCACCTTAATTGGGGAAGATTGACTCGTGGTAATGGCTAGAGGGGAATAAATGGAATGGTATCAAATACATCAAACACATGGTTTGATGCCATTCCATTCTCGCCGTTCCAGTCACTATTATGAGCCGTCCTCCCCTCAGCAGCCACCACTGCTATTTACTCTGTTCTATCTGACTGCTCAATCCACGATCTCATCAGCTCAGTCAAGCAATTTATATACTAGATCTACACTGTGAAAAGCATCTAGACATTATCTCCCATTGCTTTTAGATTGGCATTTGATTTTCAAAAAAACGCTGATATTTGTAACATGGTTTCAATATTGAATTTCAATCTCCATGTGTCCTATGGTAATGAACATGTCGAGAGTCGGGACGGGACAGATAGGCTGGCAGCTTTTGTCATCCAGTCGAAATCATGAAAGCATCATGTTTATGGATACAGAATATACAAAGAAATGTCGATAGAAAAACAGGAAATGCAGCTAGTTTGCTGTCATTCCAGCTTCAGTTTGAAGTGAATGTGTTAGGTGTGTAGTTAGCCATCTCTTCTGAGCAGTGGACTGGGTAGAGAGCAAACGTTCTATGCCAGGCGAAGTATAGTGTAGTATATGAATTAGGCCTTTTCAAATTAGCCTACTGTCCATCTCTGCAGCTGCCGCTTCCTAGTAATGCAAGTTATGTCAATTACTTGAATACTGTTTATTGTGAGGTTAATAACTCTGATAAATAGCTTAATTATGGGCAATTATAGCAATAGCAAGCTTACCTCCGGGTCCTCATATTCACACTCTTCCTCTAAAACTGCCCAGGACATAGTCTGTGCGAACAGATATAGCATATTTTTTAAACAAATAAATAAATACATTCGGAAGAAGCATTTGACTCGCCTCTTTAGGCAGCACAGAAGGATTTACATCAACAAGAGCACGGCAGGCCAGGGCTTACAATTGGGATAGCCTGTCCATTGCAGTGTGTAATGCAGCGTAGCCTAGTTTTATATACACCATCCCAGCAGTGCAAAAACTCGGGAAGGAAGTACATTTTCTTAGAAATACAACTTTGTCCTGTACTTCTCTGAACGTGCTCTTCATATAGCCTAGGCCTATAGCCTATTGTACAGGCTATGGATAATTTGATTGAGACCACACTAGGCACACTTGATATCGCGTGTCCATTAGAGAATCAGGGATGAGGGTCAGCATCGGATAGAAGAGGTCCGCTAAGCTAGATGCTGCAGGGTATAGGTGGTTGTCTGCACTCTTAATCTGTGACTTCAACATCAACATACACGGTGGATTGCACACTCCATGTCTCGGGAATAGAGGAAGACGGCGTGGAAGATCATGAAGAGCCGTATGGTGCCATTTATATATTACTCTGCAGAGAAAGTGCCATCCCAGATAGATTCGAGATGCCGGAGCCTTGGCAGCCAGCCTTACCAGGACTTATTCTGGAAGATTGGAGCCGTCTTCAGCAGGAGGGCAGGACCTTGAGGGGTCACCAGGGTCATCCAACTGGTGGAGGATGGACAGAGACTTGACGAGCAGGGAAGGAGAATGGAACAACCAGAAGTCAGAGTGCTTCTCTGAGTGTGGCCAAGTTCATTGTGAATAGAAATGTCCTCCATCGCAGAGGAATGATGAAACACGTGATCAGCTGGTGATTCCTTACAGTAATAGCGCTCAAGCTCTACAGGGTATCCATGATGAAGTTGGGGACATGGGTGACGAAAGAACCTTGGATCTGGCCAGAGCTCACTTCTACTGGCGAGTGATGTGTAACTTAAGTGCAAAACCTGCGAGAGATGTGTGTTACCGAAGTCCAGAGTGCAAAAGGCTGCCAAACTTGTGAACAAAAATGCTTCTTGTCCAATGGAGCTCTTGTGCTTGGACTTAACAGTGGAACCAGGCTCTGGAGACATTCGGAACATTTTGACATTGACTGACCACTTTACAAAGTATCCTTTCGTCTATCCAACAAAAGATCAGACAGCTAAAACTGTGGCAAACGACCTGTGGGAGAACGCGATATGCAACTTCGGTTTTCCAAACAGAATACATACTGATCAAGGAGCACATTTTTTATCAGAACTGATTTCAGAATTGTGCAATATATCAGGAACTAAGTTTCGCACTACACCATATCATCCCAGGGGCAATCCAGTGGAGAGATTTAACAGAACTCTGCTAGATATGTTAGGCACTCTCTCGGATCAAAGAAAGGAAAACTGGAGGAAGTATGTTCGCCAACTTGTCCACGCGTACAACTGTGCACGTACTGACACCATAGGTTAAACACCCTTCTTTTTTATGTTTGGGAGGCAGCCTAGACTCTTGATCGATCTTTGCTTCGACATAGATCCAGCGGGACACAACCACAAGACTCAAAAGTATGTACAGGATCTCTATCAAAGACTGAAACATGCTTACAAGTGCACCATGGAGGAAACCGAGAGGTCACAATCCGCCAACAAAGGTGGGATTGTGGCATCAATGGAAGGAGATCGCTTGCTGATACGAAATGTCAATCTGTGTGGGAAGCAGAAGCTGGCAAACCGGTGGGAGCCTAAAGTTCACATTGTAATCAGACAGGTCAGAGAAGATCTTCCTGTGTATATGGTCCACCCTGAAGATGATGATAGCGGACCAGAGAGTTCTGTTCATCGTGATTTACTCCAGCCTTGTGGTTTTATATCCAGTCAGGCAGATGATGCTAAAGTTGCTCCAGCACAGCCTGAGAGAATGAGTACAAGACAGTCAGCAAATGAGGAGAGAAAAGATGAGTTTACTCATCTTACAGGGTCCAAAGATTCCATATTTCCACAGACATTGTCAGGAGCTGATACCATGGAAAGTCCCAATGAGTGACGCTGAAGAAGCTGCAATGGAAATTAACCAAAGCAACGCTGGTGAAGAGAGAGAGGTGACACCAGCTACTCCAGTATGTCGAAGGTCAACGAAAGTGAGGAGACAACCTACTCACTTGAAGGATTTCCATGTGTTCTCTCAGATGGTCTCCATAGAAGGGACAAGTACTGTAAATGCAGTTCTTGTGAAGAAATAAGATCATGCATTCAGCAACTGCTTAATGCATTAACAACAAGCTGTGAATGCATTACCCTTTTTATAATATAAACCACAGCGTGAAAGGTGCTGTTTACTTTACTTTTAATCATGTCAGCACATGTAACAGCAGTTTACAGCACTTTCTTTTGTTTGTTTATTTCCTATGGGCTTCACCAGAGTACCCCCTAGTGGCTGGAATGCAACTGTAATAAGCCCCTTACAACACCCCCCCTGCAAAAACTAAATGTTGTCCCAAACATTTCACTGGCCTCAAAACAAACAGAGGATATAAGTACTGGTCATGAGAACAACTGAGAAAACTGGCCTAACAGCCATATAACTATATAGACATGTCCAGTCTACCTTTATGGGCAAAGACGCAACCCCCACTAAACATTCTCACACTGTGATTAGTAAAGGTAAACAAGAAAATATATACACATCTCAGCATCTCTAGTTCATATCCTGATAAGAGCTTGGCAGCCCTAAAGTGTTATAGGTTAGAATGCCTCTGGGCCTCCTCTGCCGGGCTAAACGGCAGGGCAAGGTCATGTGTGACCCCAATGAATCAGTGTCCACTTCATCATGAGATTATTGAGTCTCTGAGCCCTCAGCTGTTTCCGTATTTAACCCCGTCCTCGCTGGGCTCTCCCTGAGGACTGGTTGGCACTCCTTCACAGTGAAGTTTCTATCAGTCTGGCCCCGTTCCTCACTATTGTCTGATACTAGCTGTGTGCTACTCTGTTTGCTCTCTTCATCCCTACGTGGCCTATTAATAAATACTGGAAAAGAATCCTAATTTCTCAGATTCAGCCTCTCCCCTATTTTGCTGCTTTTGCTTGGGTGGTTCCCTTCTCCACAGACCTCTACTGGGTGTTTCAACAGGTTCCTCAAATGGTAGGGAATTACATGACATATTGGCATATTGCGATGCAGAACCTGTGCCCTGCCTGTACCCCTCTCGGTTTGACCTCATAGACAGAGCTGTCATCACCTTTCCTGGTACCACCACGTGGATTTGGTCTTCCCAGTGTGATCTTAGCTTTCCCGGCCCCCCACGTTCTGACATGTTCCTCACCAGTATACGATCGCCTGAGACCAGAACCGAACTCATTTTCTTCCGATCGTAGTAGGCTTTTCCCTTTGCCGTTGATTTCTCCATGTTTCTACTGGTGATGTCATAGGCTTCCGCCATCTTTTGCTGCCACTTCTTAGCACAATCCTGATATGATTTCTCCTGTTCCTTTATCTGTAACCCAAAGACAAGGTCAACAGGTAGCAGTGGAGCCCTTCCAAATAGCAGGAAATACAGTGAGAACCCAGTAGCATCACTGGTGGTACATTTAAACTCAGCAAAAAAAGAAACGTCCTCTCACTGTCAACAACACTGTCAACAATTTCGGCAAACTTAACATGTATAAATATTTGTATGAACATATTGCCTGCAATGACAAGCTCAGTCCGATGATGCTGTGACACACCGCCCCAGACCATGATGTACCCTCCACCTCCAAATCGATCCTGCTCCAGAGTACAGGCCTCTGTGTAACGCTCATTCCTTTGACGATAAACGCAAATCCGACCATCACCCCTGGTGGGACAAAACCGCGACTCGTATGTGAAGAGCACGTTTTGCCAGTCCTGTCTGGTCCAACGACGGTAGGTTTGTGCCCGTAGGCGACGTTGCCGGTGATGTCTGGTGAGGACCTGCCTTACAACAGGCCTACAAGCCCTCAGTCCAGTGTCTCTCAGCCTATTGCGGACATCCTGAGCACTGATGGAGGGATTGTGCGTTCCTGGTGTAACTCGGGCAGTTGTTGTTGCCATCCTGTACCGGTCCCGCAGGTGTGATGTTCGGATGTACCGATCCTGTGCGGTGTTACACGTGGTCTGCCACTGCGAGGACAATCAGCTGTCCGTCCTGTCTCCCTGTAGCGCCATCTTAGGCGTCTCACAGTACGGACATGCAAGTTATTGCCCTGGTCACATCTGCAGTCCTCATGCCTCCTTGCAGCATGCCTAAGGCACGTTCACCCAGATGAGAAGTGACCCTGTTCATCTTTGTTTTGGTGTTTTTCAGAGTCAGTAGAAAGGCCTCTTTAGTGTCCTAAGTTTTCATAACTGTGACCTTAATTGCCTACCGTCTGTAAGCTGTTAGTGTTTTAACGACCATTCCACAGGTGCATGTTCATCAATTGTTCATTGAACAAGCATGGGAAACCGAGTTTAAACCCTTTACAATGAAGATCTGTGAAGTTATTTGGATTTTTATAAAAATTATCTCTGAAAAATAGGGTCCTGAAAAAGGATTGTTTCTTTTTTAGCTGAGTTTATATGCATGAATGACCTTGTTCAGATAATTCATCTAGTGTGCACAACATTGACAACAGTGTACGGTTAAATCTCTCGGATTCCCTGTGGATGATATGGAGAGGTTCTGGAATTGGCTATTCCCGTACAGTTCTGCAAGGCTCTGAATAACTGATTTTCAAACTCTCTTCCCTGATCATGATGGATTTTTAACACAAAGCCAAACTTTGGGGAAAAAAGTATTGAAAAGCTTTTTTGCTGCAGTTTTCCCTGACTTATTTCTGGTGGGGTAGGCTTGTGCAAATTTTGTAAAGCTATCTAAAATAACTCAAATGTCCTCGTAGCCCACTCTGCTCTTCTCCAAATGCACATAGTCAATTGAAATCATCTCGAAAGGAGCTGTAGCTCATACATGTTGCATTGGGGCCCTAGTTATTTGTTGAAGGAATTCTAAATTCCTCTGTTTTATTTCCCAATCAAAATTAAACACTCTGTCAATGCATAAAGAATGGACAGTGCCCCGGTCTTAAAAGTCAGGTAACAGCGTTTAATTCAAGAGAGTACTGCTTCATACACATTTTACCACAGGTTATAAACTGAAAATGACGTCAGCGTTTTCTAAATGTTCTATCTCTTCTTGACACTGGTAGAGAGGCCCTATAGTTCTCGAGCCTTCCCTCCTCGCCTAAAGCCAAGGTCAGTCAGTGTAGATAGCATTCTAGACAGTCTGGAGATTAATTCATTTGTACCAAGGCATTGTTCTAAACTCCTGACTATATTATATACAATTGGGAATGGGAGCAAGAGAGAAAATTCATACATATACAGTACATAATAGCATTTGGACTAGTCAGTCCTGATTGAAATGTATACATAATTAGTCATCATAACATTATTACACTGGGTTTCTTTTTTTTGATACACATACACACTTTAGTGATAGTGTCCAATGTCATGTTGCATGCGCGGCCAATAAAAGCGGTCTCATGCTCAACACTCTTTCTGTTCCTATAAGGGCCATTTCAGTCTGTAAGTACTTGTAAATCAGTGTTCTATACTGACTTGGAACCACAACTTGTGTCCTTTTTGCTGTTACAGTCGGTCTGTAACTGTCCCCCCCCCCCACCATGACAGCTCATCTTGCACTGATGCCCTTAGTGTGACCGTGGAGATCCACGTTACACAGTCATTCTGTTGAGTCTGAACAGTATTGAGGGTTGCTTTTACCATCTCAGGTGAGTGTTTGTCTGTGCATTCTTCCATGTAATGTTCAGCATGCAAAGGAGAGCGTGACACAAAGTCTGCGTCGGTGTTTACCTTTCCAGGACGATACTTCAGTGTGAGATTAAAGTCAGACAGCTCCGCCACCCAGCGATGACCGGTTGCAATTCAGCCTTGCCGTAGTTAGTACATTTGTCAAGGGTTTATTATCACTGTACACTGTCACAGAGGGAGCATAAAATAGGTACTCGACACCGCTGAGTCACTGCCCGTTTGGGGGCCAATAATTCCAGTTTCCCTGAGTGACGGTCATAGTTTCTCTCTGCTTGTGTCAGGTTGCGGGAGCCGTATCCAATGACCCCACTTTGTCGTTGGTATAACATATACCCCCCAATCCCTCTTCGGAGGCATCAACATGCAGGATAAAAGGGTCCTTGAAATCTGGGTAAGCAAGCACAGGTGGATTAGTCAACACACTCACCAAGTGTTCTAATGCTCTCTGGTGAGCATCCTCCCATATAACTTTCTGGTGGGGCAGAGCCTGTCCCGACTGCATAGCTATCTTGGTCCTTCGTTTCCCGGATGCTGGGGTCTCCGACTTCACTGCTAGTAAGTCATAGAGACATTTTGCATGTTGTGAGAGGTTCTGTACATAACCCCTGTAGTACCCTAGAAACCCCAATAGTTTCCTCAGCTCTCTCACGTTTGTTGGTGGCCTGTTTACCAGTTCTTGCACTGCTATAATTTCTTTAACATACATTCTGTAACCCTCAGCAGACATGATTTTTCCTAAATAACGGACCTCATTCTTGAATAGGTTACACTTATCAGCCCCGAGATTAATAGCCCATTTATTTTGCTGTCTGAGTACCTGACGGACATCTTCCACATGTTGTTCAAATGACCGACTAAAAATAAGAACATCATCCAAATATGGTATACAGATTCTATCTCTTATACCCTCTAAACTTTCCTCCATGCTTCGTTGGAAGGCAGAGGGACTGTTTGATAAGCCAAAGGGAATTATATTCCATTCCTATAAGGCCCAAGGGGTGCTGAAGGCAGTGAATTTTCTGGACTCCTCTCCCACAAAGCCTTGGTGGTCTGCCTGTCCTTGATCTAAAACTGTAAACCATGAGTTTCCCCCCAAACCATCAAGTATTTCCTGTATACGGGGTATGGGATGCCTTCTTGTTCAATCACCTGTAATCAACACAGTCTTAAACACCCATATTTTTTTCCGTACACAGACCAGAGGTGATGCGTATGATGACGTTGACTTCCTGATGAAGTTTTTGTTCAGGGGCATCTGAAGGTGGCTTTTCACCTCAGCATACAAGGGGCGTGGCACACCGTTGTATCTCTTTGCCACTGGTATGTTATCAGTCAATGTTATCTCCATTCTGAGATTTTCAGTACACACTATGTCCATGTCATCTTTGGCAAAAACAGCTGATTCCTCTCTGAACATCTGTTTGACTAATTCTTGTCGTTCTTGGCTCAAGTGCTGAACCTCTCCAGGTGGGTCCCACCACTCTATGTGACCGTTGTCAGGGCCAGGCTCCGGTGGGGATCTGTCCTGAACCTGTGCCGCAGTAACCTTTTCTCCATTCCATTTTCAATCTGATGTTCTAGGCTGCTGAAGCTGAGCTTATCTTTCTGATTCTGATCTCTGATCTGTCCATGGATTTAAAATATTTATAACTGGACATACTCACTCCACTCTCTCTCTGTGGCGTGTGCCTTTCTGGAGCTGAGACAACTTCTCTGCTGGGCTGAGGAGCCCCTCCCTCCTCTTCTTTTCGTTCTGCCGCAGCTCCCGTCTGGGTTCACTGTCCACTTTTGCTCCTCCCTTCCAATAGGCAGAAACTCAAACAGGATGTACCGGTGATAAAGACTATTCAATGCTGGTCTGACCATTCAGAATCCACGCAGACGGGGACATGTTCCGGGTAGCCTCAGAGAATAATATCGACATATACGCTGATTCGGTGACTGAGTTTATAAGGAAGTGCATAGGAGACGTTGTAACCACTGTGACTATTAAAATCTAGCCTAACCAGAAACCGTGGATAGGTGGCGGCATTCACGCAAAACTGAAAGCGCGAACCACCGCATTTAACCATAGAAAGGTGACTGGGAATATGGCCAAATACAAACAGTGTAGATATTCCCTCCGCAAGGCAAACAAACAAGCAAGTTGTCGGTACAGAGACAAAGTGGAGTCACAATTCAACCGCTCAGACACGAGGACACCGACGTCTTGCCAGGCAAACTAAAAACCTTTGCTCGCTTTGAGGATAATACAGTGCCACCAATGCGGCCCGCTACCGATGCGGCCCGCTGTGGGCTCTCCTTCTCTGTGGCCGTTGTGAGTAAGACATTTAAATGTGTTAAACCTCGCAGGGCTGCCGGCATCCCTAGCTGTGTCCTCAGAGCATGCACAGACCAGCTGGCGGGTGTGTTTACGGACATATTCAATCTCTCCCAATCCCAGTCTGCTGTCCCCACATGCTTCAAGATGGCCACCATTGTTCCTGTACCCAAGAAGGCAAATGTAACTGAACTAAATGACTAATCGCCCAGTAGCACTCACTTCTGTCATCATGAAGTGCTTTGAGAGAAGAGTCAAGGATCATATCACCTCCACCTTACCAAAACTATAGTTTTGCCAAGTCGGTTAGGACCGACCATCTACTTTGTGCATGACAAGTATTTTTTCCAACAATTGTTTAGAGGCAAATTATTTAACTTATAATTCACTGTATTCTGACCCACAATTCCAGTGGGTCAGAAGTTTACATACACTAAGTTGACTGTGCCTTTAACAGCTTGGAAAATTGCAGAAAATTGTGTCATGGCTTTAGAATATTCTGAATAATAATTTGAGTCAATTGGAGGTGTACCTGTGGATGTATTTCAAGGCCTACCTTCCAACTCAGTGCCTCTTTGCTTGACATCATGGGAAAATCAAAAGAAGTCAGCTAAGACCTCAGAAAGAAAATTGTAGACCTCCACAAGTCTGGTTCAACCTTGGGAGCAATTTCCAAACTCCTGAAGGTACCACGTTCATCTGTACAAACAATTGTATGCAAGTATAAACACCATGGGACCACGCAGCCGTCATACCGCTCAGGAAGGAGACGCGTTCTTTCTCCTAGAGATGAACATACTTTTGTGCGAAAAGTGCAAATCAATCCCAGAAAAACAGCAAAGGACCTTGTGAAGATGCTGGAGGAAACGGGCACAAAAGTATCTATACCCACAGTAAAACAAGTCCTATATCGACATAACCTGAAAGGCTGCTCAGCAAGGAAGAAGCCACTGCTCCAAAACCGCCATAAAAAAGCCAGACTACGGTTTGCAACTGCACATGGGGACAAAGATCGTACTTTTTGGAGAAATGTCCTCTGGTCTGATGAAACAAAAATAGCCGGGGGCAAACTACCTGCCCTCCAGGACATCTACAGCAACCGATGTCACAGGAAGATGTCACTAATAATGTCACCAATGTCCCCAATAAGTTTTCCATAATGACCATTGTTATGTTTGGAGGAAAAAGGGGTATGCTTGCAAGCCGAAGTACACCATCCCAACCGTGAAGCACAGGGGTGGCAGCATCAAATTTAACCCAAGTTAAACAATTTAAAGGCAATGCTACCAATTACTAATTGAGTGTATGTAAACTTCTGACCCACTGGGAATGTGATGAAAGAAATAACAGCTGAAATTAATAATTCTCTCTACTATTATTCGGACATTTCACATTCTTAAAATAAAGTGGTGATCCTAACTGACCTAAAACAGGGATTTTTTACTAGGATTAAATGTCAGAAATTGTGAAAAACTGAGTTTAAATGTATTTGACTAAGGTGTATGTAAACTTCCGACTTCAACTGTAAATACTGTATTTTATTCCATCTTGCCTACGCAGCATGGTCATTACTCATCCATATATTTATATGTATATAGTATTATTCCATCCCTTTACTTAGATTTGTGTGTATTAGGTAGTTGTTCTGAAAACGTTTGTCACGACTTCTACCGAAGGTAGCTCCTCTCCCTGTTCGGGCGGTGCTCTGCGGTCGACGTCGCCGGTCAACTAGCCATCACCGATCCCTTTTTCCTTTTTTGTTTGTTTTGTCTTTGGTTCCTTTTCACACCTGGTTTCATTTGCGTTCATTTCTGTGTGTATAATTGTCACCTGTTGCCTGCCTAAATGTGTGCGGGAGTAGTCTTTTATTGTGATGTGCTCGGTTAGATTATGCCGTTATTTGTTTTCACGGATTCTTAAGTGTATGAGTGTCGGAACTTTGTTCCTCCGTGCGTTTGTACGGGTTCTCTGTTGTCGAGGGCGTTGTACCTTTTCGATTGTGCCATTCCTGTGTTGGTGGACTTTCTTATTAAAACACGCTTCTCAGACATCCCCGCTCTCCTGCGCACTATACTAACGAGGAGCTGGTGTGTTGGACCTTTGAAAAAACGTGGAGTATTGGTACTAACCATAAGTTTGCAGTGTTGGGCTTTAACCCTTCTAACAAAAACATCTGTATAGACTGAATGGTTAGAGCTAGAAAGCACTGTGACCCCTCTATGGAAAGCTGGGACTGTCACAAACACGTACATGTAATCGATTTCGCTCTATACTACTCACAGGCCACACAGTCATAGTTAGAAGGTGACGAGTTTGTGGGATGTCCCAGGACATTGTCACAAAAGCCAAACTCAAGACAGTTGTCACTGACTAGTTGGTTTCTCGTTTCCCATTTAACAACTAAAGCCTTGCACAAAGTAAATCACATTTACAATGGATTCACCAAAGTCTCCTGAGAATGAGTAAATGTCCAAACTGAAAGTGAAAGCAAACTCTGATTTATCAAGAGTCAGTTGAGATTTCTGTTGGCCTGGCAATCGAACACAGATTTATTCCTCAGGGGTTTGCATACTTCTCGAAATTACATGTTCAAAACATCCTGCATTGGCCGGGAATCGAACCCGGGCCTCCCGCGTGGCAGGCGAGAATTCTACCACTGAACAACCAATGCCTTGGAATACTGAGATAAGGCTGGAAATCGTATCATAAAGCTTGACTCCTACACCTACCACCTAGACGCACATTATCACATTGTTATATTACTTGTTATATATTGCTGCACTGTCGGAAATAGAAGCACAAGCATTTCGCTACACTTGCAATAACACCTGCTTACCATGTGTATGTGACCAATAAAATTTGATTTGATAAAAGACAGATGCCAGTGGTGGATGTATTGCTGTTTATATTCAGAACCACATTCCTGTAAAGATTAGAGCATCTGATGTTAAATACTGTTGAAGTCTTGAAAATAAAAGAGAGCCGCACACTCTAGGAGCTCAGAGGCAAAAATGTAATTGCCAACGTTTCGACAGCCAAACTGTCTTCATCAGACTCTGAACGTAGACTTTGATCTGAAGCCATTCTTGTGATCATTGTGACTTTGCCATTGTAATTGTTTGTAAGCTTGTGTAGTCAAATTAATCTATGATCGTATGCTATCCATTTGTTGTTTGTATGCTGTTCTTTGTATGACATATTAATATTTGATTATTAACCAATGATATTAGGCCACTCTTGGCCATGATTACAGACACCTGTGTCTTTTGACACTATATACACGAGTCATCCCGCAGTGTTTGTGATTATACCCTGATGAAGACACCTTGGCTGTCAAAACGTTGGTAATTACATTTTTGCATCTGAGCTCCTAGAGTGTGCGGCTCTCTTTTATTTTCAAGTTTTCTACTCTGCTAGCCAGCACCTCGTCTTAATAGGTGGGCGTTTCTTTTTCTTCTAAAATACTGTTGAAGTAACATGGCTACAGGTTCATCTGCCTCACCTAAAGATCATTCTTGTGGGAAGCTGCTATAGACCACCAAATGCTTACAGTCATCATAGTTATATTTTCTGGGTAATTTAAATATTTGACTGGCTTTCATCAGGCTGCCCACTCAAGAAAAAGCTTCAAACTGTAACTAGTGCCTGCAACCTGGTTCAGGTTATCAGACAACCTACCAGTGTAGTCACAGACAGCACAGGAGGGAAATCAACATGTATTGATCACATCTTTACTAATACTGTAGAAAACTGCTTGAAAGCTGTATCCAGATCCATTGGATGTAGTGATCACAATATAGTAGCCATATCTAGGAAAACCAAAGTTCCAAGAGCTGGGCCTAATATGGTGTCACACAATACTTTTTGTAGTGATTCCTAAGTTGTTGATGTAACGAATAATTTGTTGGTCTGTGGTATGTAACGAGGAAAAAACGGACGTTGCACACGTTTATGAAATTGCTTATCCCAATTACCAATAAGCTTGCACCTATTAAGAAAATGACTATAAAAACCTTTAAATCCCTGTGGATTGATGAGGAATTGAAACATTGTATGGTTGAGGGGGATGAGGCAAAATGAATGGCAAATAAGTCTGGCTGCACAACTGATTGGCAAATGTACGGCAAATTGAGAAATCACGTGACTAAAATGAAGAAAAAACTACACAGTCAAAGTTTGGACACACTTACTCATTCAATGGTTTTTCTTTATTTTGACTATTTTCTACATTGTAGAATAATAGTGAAGACATCAAAACTATGAAATAACACATGGAATCATGTAGTAACCAAAAAAGTGTTAAACAAATCTAAATATATTTTCGATTCTTCAAAGTAGCCACCATTTACCTTGACATATTTGCACACTCTTGGAATTCTCTCAACCAGCTTCACCTGGAATGCTTTTCCAACAGTCTTGAATGAGTTCCCACATATACTGAGCACTCGTTGGCTGCTTTTCCTTCACTCTGCGATCCAACTCATCCCAAACCAAACCGTCACTGTAAATAAGAATGTTCTTAACTGACTTGCCTAGTTTAAAAAATGTATTATTATTTAACCTTTATTTAAGTGCAAACCAGATGGGATGGTGTATTGCTGCAGAATGCTGTGGTAGCCATGCTGGTTAAGTGTGCCTTCTAAATAAATCACAGACAGTGTCACTTCCTCCTCCGTGCTTCATGGTGGGAACCACACATGCAGAGATCATCCGTTCACCTACTCTGCGTCTCATAAAGACAGCGGTTGGAACCAAAAATCTCAAATTTGTACTCATCAGACCAAAGGACATATTTCCACCAGTCTAATGTCCATTGCTTGTGTTTCTTGGCCCAATCAAGTCTTCTTATTATTGGTGTCCTTTAGTAGTGGTTTCTTTGCAGCAATTTGACCATGAAGGTCTGATTCACACAGACTCCTCTGAACAGTTGATGTTGAAATGTGTCTCTTACTAGAACTCTATGAAGCAATTATTTGGCCTGCAATTTCTCAGGCTGGTAACTGTAATGAACTTATCCTCTGCAGCAGAGGTAACTTTGGGTCTTCCTTTCCTTTGGGGTTCTTCCTGAGGCAGTTTCATCATAGCGCTTGATGGTTTTTGCGACTGCACTTAAAAAAACTTTCAAAGAAACTTTCCGTATTGACTGACCATGTCTTACAGCAATGATGGACTGTCGTTTCTCTTTGCTTATTTGACTTGTTCTTGCCATAGTATGGACTTGGTCTTATACCAAATAAGGCAATCTTCTGTATACCACCACTACCTTGTCACAGCACAGCTGGTCGAATCATGACTCAGTGATCTTCAGGTCAGAGCTCTAGAAAGAAGCTTGAGTCCCCGACTTGGAATTCCGAGTTGGATGACCGTTCAAAAATGTATTTTCCCAGTCTGAGCAATTTATTTTCCAGAGTTGCCAGTTGTCTTGAACTCACTGGAAGTCTGAAATTTCCCACTTCCCGAGATTCCAGTTGTTTTGAATGCCGCAGAAGTCATGCTGGATTGACAGCATGGCCAATGTATTCAACCGGTTCTGGCTCATGGTTTTGCGTGTGAATGTTTATCCTTCTAAGCTTGAAGAAGAGACCCTTAAACCCAGACTTGGACCACACACCCTCTGCACCGAATAACATGCAGTGTAAGCAAAATAGTGATTGCTTTGCAGCACTTGCAGTTAGCTACTGATTCCTTCCAAACCACTCATTGTTGAATTTGCGATTTCCAACTTTTTGCGTAATATTTATGTCCAATGGCCGATTAGCACCCATACGTTATATCTATAATTTCTCTTCATATGACAAGGATTGAAAAGGATTTGCCAGTAGATTGTCGACATGATTCAGAAGGATGACTGCTTGTCTAGCTTGCTAGCAAACATTTTGAAAGTATGATGTTGACATGATCAGTCCAATCAAAGCGACGGTAGATACAACGCTCTGCTCCACCTGCCCTGAATGACGGGCCGCCACTGAGAACATCGTATATTTACTAACGTAGTAAAAAAGGTTATGAGTTGTTTGTTTGTAAGCTATGTGCATGTTCATTGAGTGAGTCTGGTAGTGAGAAACCAGGCCGGTGTATCAGATATAGGCCCCTTTTACACAACGCAATGAGTCATCACAGTGAGTATGTGCACCAAATGTACAGTTGAGTTCGTGGGAACCTGTGGACAAACTGAAACGGCTTTACTTTGAAAAGACATGGTGGTTCGAGTGTCACTGACAGATCGGTTAGTGAAGCAATACTGGTGTGGTTTCCACGCCAGCCGCATGAGAGGAGCAAGAACACCACACAGAATTGCATCAGTTCGGTTCCCACGGTACCTATGCTGCAGCAAAAAGGAAGTCGCACGGGCTTTTGTTATTTGTTAAGTTCCATTGCTTCTTGTCACTTTAAAACAACTGGAATATCCACGTTGCTATTTAGACGGCTCTTTAACGCATCTCTTGGCTTTATTTTATGGAGGGAGGTTAGAGATAAGACTTGTGCTCCGGTCTCATTTACTTTATAGAAGTGGCCATTTGTTTTCTCTGTCCAATTTGAAGCTTGTTATTGCCAATAAATAAGGCCATGTGTCTATGTCCTAAAGTAGGCCTATGCGTTTTTAATTCCACAAATTAATTTAAGACACAGCTGTTATTTGAAATGCATTCCAGGTGAATACCTCATGAAGCTGGTTGAGAGAATACCAAGAATGTGCAAAGCTGTCGTCAAGGTGTTATTTCATGGTTTTGATGTCTTCGCTTTTACTCTACAATGTAGAAAATAGTAAAAACAAAAGAAAAACCCTTGAATGAGCAGGTGTCCCAACTTTGACTGCTACTATATATACCCCAAAATATATATGGGGTATTGGAAATGATGCAGACAATTACATTAATGGAAGAATCAATCTTTCTTATAGAGTCTGTGTCTCGACGAATTGAGGCTGTTTGGAGGGCAAACGGGGGAGGTGCAACTCAAAATTAAGGTGTTCTTAATGTTTTGTGCTGATGTCATTATTTGGCAACAGTTAGAAGACAAGAATTCAAATTATTTGTCAATGATGCACGTTTGTTCAACATGGTATATGTGGTGTAGATTTAAAGACCGATAGAGTTCTATTTGAGATGCTCAGCTATATAGAATGAATACTGAATTTATGAACAGTGGAAATGTGGTCATAATTCATGCTCAAGAGGAAATCCTACAGATTCCCGTATTTTAATTAGATCCCTTGCAACCATACAAAAACACAAATAGTTACACATCATACATGGTTCTGTTTATATTGAACCGTTTATCAATGATCAACATAATGCAAAACCTAGTTTATGTATTGTTTAAATCTACTTTGAGTATGCAAATTGGCTTGTTCCAGTAGTGATGAGTAATGTTATAGTGACATGTTTTGGGGATTTCGAGGTATCTATTATTTTGAAAGAAAGTGAACAAATGTATTTAATATATTGTCTCGATCAATAACAGACCATTAAAATACTTATTGTATAATGTCTGTACCTCAGTAATATGTAATTGGGGTTACTGCCTTGAAATTCAAAGATAAGTTCCTTGAGTATTCCCACCAGTGGCAAATGTCTCAGGGGAGGAGCCTATTAAATAAACCCTTTTAGTACATCATCAATTTGAGGATACCATTGATAATTTGGTGAGTTTAAATCCAAAAACTCACTTGGTGTTAGTCAATTTAAATGATGGGAAATAACATTGTGAGCAACATTATTGATCACATCATTTAAGGGTTAATCGTGACCTTCGATTTGAGCACGTGACCTCCATTTACAAATATCCTCAACATAAAATGTCTTATTGGTGTTACTACTCCTACTGCACAATGTTATCCAAATGGCAAAAATGATTTAAAATCATTAAGCTGACAGTTGATTTAGAACGTGCCCAAATACATTTAAATAAAAATCTAGGAAAAAAATGATTTATCCAAACACCACCGCAATTCAAGAACGACACAGGTAGAAAAATACTGTACAGTCTTTATTTGATCGATTTGCTGATGTTGGTATAGCCGGCTCCAACACAGGTCATCAGTACTTTGTCTCCTCCTTTCCTCTCGTCCTCCGATGGTTTTTGAGTCTCGATCTTGAACATCATCTGGAAGAAGTCTCTCATGTGTCTGAGGAACTCAATCCTGAGAGGAGAGCGAGAGTTTAGGTGGGTTGGGCTACTCAAATACAGCAGTACAACACAAGACAGGCTAACCTCAGGCAGATTATTTGTTATTTTACAACAGTCAAATACAAAACACCAGAGCATCATAGAAAAAGACTGTAAAGGCCAGAGGGAACATCAAACACTGGAATACTGAGAAGCACTGTGACCCCTGACAAGGGTGGCAGAATTCCAGGAACTTTTAATAAATTCCCTTCTTTTCCCGAAATCCCTGTTGGAGGATTCCCGAAATTAGGAGGGAATACGCAGGAAATCTGGAATCCTCCAACCAGAACAAAACATTCCCAAAATGTTGCAACCCTACCCCTGACCCGGTGTGTGATGTCAGAGTAGATGACCGGGGACAAGCACTGACCGAGGACAGTGTGTGCTTTGGAATGCCTTCAAAAACACCAAACAGCAGCTCAAAGGTCTTTATGATCACCCATACACAACAACATATACACACAAAACAGGAAATGGATGGACCGTCCAAACATACTGTAGAACATCAATAATGAGAACTCAGAATCCAAAATTGGACGATCCACACTCACAGAAAAGAAAAAGCACAGAGAGCTGTATAGTCCTGCCTAGCTGCCTCAGAAGGTGATCAGAGAACCATTGATTTGGCACTGCCAATCTTCAGTTATCATAGTACTGTACTTGACAGGGACACAGCACCGGTACCATGATAACTGAAAATGGACAGTTCATAGTTCATACTCTGAGAGGACTGGAACCCATTCATATTGACAATAGCATCTTCTGTTCGGGGGGAGTTAAAACACATTTTTTTTTAAAGATCCCTGATGCTCGTTCTGAATGTTAAAATGCATCGCTTGCGATACGGTTTTGGAAACATAACGCATCTTTCATTTAACTATGCAAGTCAGTTAAGAACAAATCTCATTTACAATGACAGCCTACCCCGGACGACGCTGGGCCAATTGTGCACCCCCCGCCCTATGGGACTCCCAATCACGGACAGATGTGATACAGCCTGGATTCGAACCAGGGACCGTAGTGACGCCTCTTGCACTGAGATGCAGTGCCTAAGACTGCTGCGACACTCATATCAGAGAGAAATCATTTTACTACACCTTTTTAGGGTTAGGGCCGGGACGATACCAGTATTGCGGCAATGAAACAAAACACAAAGCGTTTAGCTTCTTTAGGAAAACAGCCCTAAAATGTTCGAAGCAAACATCATTATGCTGTCAATATATTCCAAGCTATAGCACACTGTTTTACATACAGCAGGTTTTTAAAGAACCAAAGAATTTGGTCTGCTTCACATTTTAATTTTTGCCATGGATTTTTGTTGATTTGCTATCGAGCTTTGTCTGAACACGTGTGTGTGTGTGTACGCGTAACTGGGGAGGAAGTGTATTTCGTCAAATGAAGGTGCAAAACTGTGACAAAGTCTTTTTTGTTTGAATGATTCTTTCTTGCTGATAGGGAAGGGTAGTGCGTACGGCCCAGTACATCACTGGGGCCAAGCTTCCTGCCATCCAGGACCTCTATACCAGGCGGTGTCAGAGGAAAGCCCTAAAAATGGTCAAAGACTCCAGCTACCCTAGTCATAGATTGTTCTCTCTGCTACCGCACGCCAAGCGGTACCGGAGCGCCAAGTCAAGGTCCAAGAGGCTTCTATAAACAGCTTCTACCCCCAAGCCATAAGACTCCTGAACATCTAATCAAATGGCTACCCCCCCCCCCCTCCTATGCTGATGCTACTCTGTTATTATCTATGCAAAGTCACTTTAATAACTACCTACATGTACATATTACCTCAACACCGGTGACCTCACACATTGAATCTGTACCGGTACCCCCTGTATATCACGTCACCCCGCTCCTCCGCTCTCTCCACTGGCTTCCAGTTGAAGCTCGCATCCGCTACAAGACCATGGTGCTTGCCTACGGAGCTGTGAGGGGAACGGCACCTCAGTACCTCCAGGCTCTGATCAGGCCCTACACCCAAACAAGGGCACTGCGTTCATCCACCTCTGGCCTGCTCGCCTCCCTACCACTGAGGAAGTACAGTTCCCGCGCAGCCCAGTCAAAACTGTTCGCTGCTCTGGCCCCCCAATGGTGGAACAAACTCCCTCACGACGCCAGGACAGCGGAGTCAATCACCACCTTCCGGAGACACCAGAAAACCCACCTCTTTCAGGAATACCTAGGATAGGATAAAGTAATCCTTCTCACCCCCCTTAAAAGATTTAGATGCACTATTGTAAAGTGGCTGTTCCACTGGATGTCTTAAGGTGAACGCACCAATTTGTAAGTCGCTCTGGATAAGAGCGTCTGCTAAATGACTTAAATGTAAATGTATATAGTCCCGCTATTGTTATTTACTGCTGCTCTTTAATCATTTGTTATTCTTATCTCTTACTTAAAAAAAAAAAAGTATCTTCTTAAAACTGCATTGTTGGTTAAGGGCTTGTAAAGTAAGCATTTCACTGTAACGTCCACACCTGTTGTATTCGGCGCATGTGACAACATTTGATTTGATTTTGATCACTGGCATATCAGCATATGTTTCAAAAACCACTTTGAAAGCGATGATTGACATTTCTAAATGGGGAAAAAAATTGTTGGAATTGTAGTTGACATGGAGCCAACCGTGGGCGAATGTGCCCGGTAAAAACCCTACGTGAGAAGGAGTGATGAACCCGTTGTCCCCGACAGCCACATTATCACTGCCATGCTATCAGGGGATCGAAACACAACGACAAACATGTACAAATGTCAACACACATGGATACCAGTTATTTACCTTTATGGCTTAGTCTTAACTTTCTCTACTACAGATGCAGTCAAATAAAGTCACCCTTGCACGATTTCTTCTAAAATATATTGAAATGTAAAACTGTGTTCACATGTGTATTTGTTTTATATATCTTTTTTTTTAGATCCAAACAAACATGTCTTATTTTCACTTTAAAGTAATAATGGCCTGGACGAAATCATTCAACACTTTAATTCATTTGGTTGGAGGAAAATTCTTGTTTACTGTGTAATTTCTCACCTGTGGTAAGTGCAGGTGCCTACAGGGTAAAAATAGCCATTCAACCAGTTTTGAAAAGAGAAATCAGAAAATGTTGCTCCATTCGGGGCCAATATTCTCTACCGCATTTGTAGGATATTAATGGATTGGATTTCATCTCAAAATGTTCTCATAAAATAATTAAATACAACATTAAAACAGATGTACTAATAAAACATTATTTTGAAGTTCGTAGAAGAACCAGAAGCATTCACCTAAATGTTTTGCACAAATCGTCAAACAAAAGATTCAACAAAAATGTGGCCAAAGGTTTACCGTAAATGACAACAATTATTGTAAATAACTTGTTTGCTTTCCACTATCAGGTTAGTCCCTTTTTGTTTGACCACAGCCGGTTTAAATTCCAGCTATAGGAGAGAACGTTGGATCGCAGGTCCTGCCAACCAGCTTACTGTAAAATATATATATAAATAAATAACTTACGTGTATGGAGAGAGGTGGCCGAGCAGCACTTTAGATACATCTTGTTGACCCAAGGTCATGTACACGAGAGCCAGGCTTTGATTGGCTGAGTCGATGCAGCCGCCCTGAAAGAGAGAGCGCAGAGTGTGGGTGGGGGGGGGGTCAGTGCGTCAGAAACAACAACATAACACACCGACGTCACAAGGGGAGAGGTCCCAAAAAGCTCAATCCCCTCTAAGATAAGACCAAATGTGGCGTCACGGCCTTACTTAGAAGATAACAAAAAGCAGATTAGACTGATCATTCTATTATTCAAAAATAAGAATTGACATAACCCAACTTGAAACATGAACAATCTTAACATGGTAGAGACAACAAATACACCAACTCTAATACTGAAGTGTACTCAGTACTCAGACAGACAAGGTTACAGTCCAATCATCTCTGTCAATCCCCTTGTAGCTTCTCGACATATTACATTTTAGTACGGTTGGGCGATAGCATTGTCTATCGACGATAATTGACAGCCATCGTCGAAGGTTTGAATTTGACTGGTGCGGCACAGTAAAATTCTTGCAGGGCACACAGCAGAGCTGCCCAACCCTAGAAAAAAATAAAAGAGTTGCCCAACCCAACATCTTAGATTTACTAAAGAGCACAGAGGTTAGACAGAGAGACTAGTCTGGCTGTGAATCCCGTGCTATGTTGAGCATGCAGTGACAGTAACCTTCTTTATGCCCAACATCTGGTCATCAGCATGAATATGATTCAATCACTTAAAATCGGTTTTTCAAATAACTAAGGCAACATTGTCTCCAGTCATTATGTGTTCTATGATACTACTGGGAATCCAAACAATTCACTGTTTGTAATCTCCAGACAGTCAGTCTGACCCGATGATCCGTCTAGGAAAGATATGTCCTGACCCCTGATGAAAAATGTAACAGAATAAGGACATAAGACAAAATGTTTAAATCATATAAGGCATGGTCTGGACCTACCATTTAAAACAGTAACATTGCATCATGGGTAGGGCTGTGGTGGTCATGACATTTTGTCAGCCGGTGATTGTCAAGCAAATAACTGCCTGTCTTGCGGTAATTGAATTGTTAATTAACCTAAACACGTTTAGCATCTCCTGGCTTCCACATTCTAAAACATCTAATAAATCCATTTAATATAGCCTACACAATCACAATAAATCCATCATTTATCTTAGACAGGTCTAAAAGAAACACGACGTGAAGAAAATGTATATTTCAGAAGAACAGAAAAGCATACTCTTGAGTTGTTCTTATGTTAGGCCCTGATCTGGCTATGCCATATGGCTGTGGGCTACACTAGTTCATTTAGAAGACACGATTTTCTTAGAATTCCATGCCATTTTTTTTTTTTTTGCGCTCTATCAACTACTTGTGGCGGGCCCAGCCGCCTGCAGGCTGACTCTGGTCGTCAGTTGAACAGTGTTTCCTCCGACACATTGGTGCGGCTGGCTTCCGGGTTAAGCGAGTGGGTGTTAAAGAGCGCGGTTTGGCGAGTCATGTTTCGGAGGACGCATGACCCTACCTTCGAATCTCCCGAGCCCGTTGGAGAGTCGCAGCGATGAGACAAGATTGTAATTGGGAAGAAAAAGCCTCAGTGCCAATATCTTCACGAGGTGATTGAAAATAGGTACGTCCATTTTAGTCCATACCTTTGAGATTTTTTTAATTTCTTGAACAAAATATATTTCTCAGAGCAATTGTATTAGTATAAAATATACATTTCCCTTTTTTTTAAGCATACAATATAGTGCAGCATTTGTATGATTTATTTGAGTCATTTTGCTCGTCTTTATCAACGGTGTCAATAATTTCAGACCCCAGTGTATTTGGCATCTCATCAACTGGTGGAAAAGAAATGGTCAAATTGAATTATAGTAACCTAGGTCCAGAAAAATACCTTGAATGATTTTGCCTACTATTTTGAAGAAGGGAAAGGGAGTGCTACAATCCACTGTCTAAGATGCGTAGGCGTAGCCTGCCTCTGAACCACACAGAAAATGAAGTTTAAAAAGGCTGACATTATGCTTGTTTGTCACCATGCATAGAAAACCACCAAAGCGCAAGACATTCTGACATGAAGGTAACATATGGGTGAGTTACTGGACCAATACTATCAAATCATCTAAAAGCCAGAGGTTCAACTTTACATACTTAATTTCATATTTAACAATTTGCCAAATGCATTGTATTGATTTCAACTCTAAAAGAGATGAATAAATATTCAAATATTAAAAAGACCACTACTTACAGCCGCTCTCCTTGTCCCTCATCTCACCAGGCGCTCCAAAACATATCTCCCGTTTACTACGACCACTACGCTTGCTGCTTGCCTGCCTGCCTGCCAGCCAGCACTACTGATTAGCCACTGAACAAACACAGGTGTGCATCGCATGTCCTCCAAAAGAAACTCAACCACCCTTATATGCTTCAAACAACCATTCCCAGGAGACACCAGTGACTCTTCTATCTCCTAGTCTTACCCTTCCCTCCTCTTGGCCAATGAGGAGATTGAAGCAGTCGCTCTCCACGGGCCTAGCTTAGTAGAGAAGTAAGCAACAATATTCATCATTCAAAACAAATCATCAAATTCTTCTGGCTAACTGGATTCACATGCTCTTATGAAAGGGGGTGACCAGTGTGAGTCAGGAGGAGAAAAGTGAAGTCACAGACTCCGCGGCTTTTGTTGTTGATAAAGTGCCCTTTTCTTTGGGGGAGTACATTCTCAAAGACGTGAGGCGAGTTTTGCATCACATCGTTATCATATTACCACTTATAGATAACATTCACAATGACATAGCGTTAACCTCAATTTATAATCCATCGCCTTAACCACTTACCCAGCATTAACACTTCTAGAATTGCACTGGTTGTTGGTTATTACTGCATTGTCGGAACTAGAAGCACAAGCATTTTGCTACACTCACATTAACATCTGCTAACCATGTGTATGTGACAAATAAAATTGGATTTGATTTGGTTAAAGACGTGGAACATATTTATTCATGTTGTCTAGATTGGTACAGTCACTTTATAGACAGACTGACATAACAGACAACAGATTTTTTGTGTCTCTGACTCGTGTGTGAAAACCGACCAGGCACGGGTAATCTCATACAAGTCAAGGCTCATTTTCACAAAGCGTCTTGAAGGAGTGTTGATCTAGGATCAGTTTATCCTTTTAAATCATAATGATTTAGAGGGAGAACCTGATCCAAGATGAGCACTGCTACTCTGAGACGCTTCGCAAATACGGGCCCAGATGTCCACAGCACATTAGGGTCTGTCAGACACATACGTCTCTGTAACACAGTTGAGGGCTTGACTCAATCACAACATGTAAACAAACAGTGTCCTGCCTGTTTACCCACATTCCCTGTAACCATGAGCTGAGTCTGAACGATGTCTCACTCGCTCTGTGAGAGTAAACGTGTCTGGTATGTCTGGTATGTACCCAACAGCTGTAATGACCGTTAGACATGATAGTCTGTTTGCGTCACTGAGGGTAAATACCGCAAACTGAGAATAGCAAACATTTAGCCTTAAAACAGATGGTGATTTGAATGTGTGAATTAACAAGTCCAGACACTTAATGTCCGGTATGTACTCAACCGCTGTAATGACAGTTAGACATGATAGTCCAAGTGTCCCTTGGGAAAAAGGTCTTCTGATCTCCATGGGACCTTATGGTTAAATAAAAGGTTAAATAGTACATTTAAAGTCAACAAGAGCTTCAACTTCAACTTAAAACACGTTTGACAGGAGTCCTGAGTGGCTCAGCTGGTAGAGCATGGCGCTTACAACACCAGGGTTGCGGGTTCGATTCCCGGGTGGGACCACCCGGGAAAAGGGTGTACTCACCACTCTAAGTAGCTCAGGATAAGAGCGTCGGCTAAATTACTAAAACGTCTTTAAAAAGTTTTTTTTTTTAAGTGCACCACGCCCTTTGGCTTGGGTTTCGATTGATTGTGTGTGTGTGTGTCACCCACCCTGTAGATCTCCTCCAGCAGTAGCTTGGCACAGTTTCTTCCCAGGTCCTCAGGCAGCACAGGGTCTCCCTGCCCCTGGGGGGTGGACACCTGCTCTGCACTAAGGAACGTCCCGTTCAGGGTCTCAGCCACCAAGGTCAGGCCAAAGCCCGGAGACCTGAGGGAGAGAAATCGGCCGTGATTGAACGGTTTTCTGGGGAAAACAACCTTATCAATGTGTGTATGCGTCACTAAGTGAAACGCTAGCTACTATTTGCTACTCGAAACAGTACCCTTGAACCTTGAAGTGGACTAGAACCACTTTTGTTAGTGCGGCCATTAGCGCTGAGCGATTAACCAACATTTCTGTGATTTTCCATTTTTTAAAACAAACTGACCTGACATCTGTTCCATTATCGTAATTCCATTACGTTCCATCTTTTTCTGCGCGCAACGCGCAGTTTCTCTAGATTAATCAGATCCTACAATTTTCTACCTAGTTTAGCGCAGAAAATGTGGTAATTAACTACAATGACCATAATCCGCACCTGCTAGTCTGAGAGAAGGGCCAAAAAAATGCACAATCGCGAGGGAGAGAGCAGTTGTTTCGTGAGGTGCCTCTACCCGAAAATACATGATCTCAGATCGATAGTTGGTATTCAGCAGTCATAAACGTATGCCTTATTTACGTTAAGAACTACTAAAATAGTGGTTGTCAGACAGCATAGTCAGCAGCTCTATAGAGATGAGGACTTTTCTATTTCGTTCCAAGACATCAAATAGGCCTAAAACAAATGTAATATACACAACAAAAACATTTTAGTAAAGTAATGTGAATAAATTATGCTTAATAAGTGATAAGCAGTACTGGGCAGTCCCTACCATCATGAGACTTTAATCATTTTATTCTGTATTGTTACAGCATTCAACCCACAATGCATTTAAATGTAAAAAAAGAATCATTTATAACCCAAACTATTATAATTGCTCAGCACGAGTGTTCAACATGACTGATGACAAATGTTTCCTATGATAAACAGATTGTGCCTCATCAGAAATGTATGCTTTGGCTGTTGATTAAGCAGTAAAAACTAAGATCATCAAAAGGGGACATTGTTCATCGATTTTGATTAGGGATGCACATTTTGGTCAATTGTAGGTGCTGTTTGTGTGGAGTGAAACGTCTAGGGAAGCCAACGGCTCAGCCGCAAAGTGGTAGGCCACACAAGATTACAGAACAGGACTGCAGGTGTCCACATACTTTTGGTCATGTAGTGTATATTATTTAACAACTACTAATGATGCAGGCAATGTAAAACATTTGCCAAAATGCAATTCACTGGAAAACACAGTTCTAAACAGCACAACTGATGCGAGTGGTTCCACATGTGACAGAGATGAAAAGCTCCTTAGAGGGTGAATCGAACGATGCGGTGGATAGGTTGATAATATTACTAGGATTGTGCCTTTGGCTTCTGGACAGCGAAAGAAAGTTGATATGAAAACCAATAGAACGGGAGAGAAATCCTGTTTTCAATGGCATTATGAGGAAGTCCTTATAAAATAATTGCCTCCGTGGTTCTATGGTCGGATTTTGGCTAGGCTACTTTGAAGCGGGTAAGACATCATTTCATAATTTGAAGTAAAACTTCCCGGTTTCAAACAGTGAAGTATATGTTTCGAAAATGCACACTGCCTCTAATTGCACGGTGGCAGATAACATGCCGATAGCCTGCCAAACGTATTGCCTAGGCACTCGAATGCAGGACGGGCTTCAATTAGAGGAGTTGAGAAATAAAACATTGTATCAATCGAAAGCTGGGATCCTCCTTTTCATCAAGGCCATCAAAACTACTTTTAACATGCATTTTGAATTGTTGCGCAATGACTGGGCTTATAAGAACACGTTTCACTCCAGCAGCAATCGACTGCCGCTCGCGCTGTTCGACAGGTGATATTACTCCACTGAATTTCCACCGTCTGGTGTGCATGTGATAAATAAGATACTAGACGAACTAACAAAAATACACACGGTCCAATTTCATTCCACTAAACTATGCAAATTAACCTATAGACCAATAAGCATGACCGGTCAAATGTATTTTCGGCAGCTAGCCGATTAACATCCCTAGTTGAGTACAGTTTGCCGCCTCCTTTCTTGAAAAGTAAATCTTCCAGCGTTTCTTAACTATAGCCCCATCTAGTGGCCAAAGTCACAGCACCAGAGAAAGACCACGGTTGACTGAAACGGAGAGGGTTTACCTTCGTTTTCCTACGCTATGGACGAATGAATATGACACAGGCTGGGAGATGACTTACTTTCCAGACTTGTCCCCCTTCATGTGGTCTGTGTAGATGTAGATATCAGGAATGAATTTATTCAGTATGCTTCTGGCAGAGTCCACTATTCTGTTGGCCATCTGTGGAGAGACTCTAACAGAGTATCTGTACGACCAATGTCAAGGTGTGTAACAATTTCTGTTGTCTCCGTATAACGGATCAATAAAGTTGTGTTATATGAGCCAGGTAAAGCAAGGTGGCAATGACAGAAAAATACAAGAACGTAAACAAAGACAAAAAGACCTAACTTCCATACATTTTGCTGGAGTCAAGACTCTCGACCACAGCATAAGAGAAAGGACAAAAGATTCAAAACATTTAATTAAGAGACTGAAAAAGATACGCTATTCCTCTGATTCGCTTGATCTTGCCAGGCTCTGACAGTTGGACGGGACGGAGAGTCTTGCGAACGGGACACGTAAACAGTACCTCGCCTCCCCCACCTGGAGCCATCCCCCTTTTCACTACCTGGACACAGGAAACACAATCGTCTTTATTTATTTAACCAGGTAAAATCATTCAGAATCATTTCTTCCAAAAGCCTGGCAAGTTGCAAAAAAAGTCTCAACAACAAAAAAAATGCTATAAAACATTATACCAATAACACATTTCACCACATACCAACGAAGAGTCCCAGACAAAGATAGCAGTTATACTGTATGTCATATGAAGACAGGTAAACCCATAGTAATGCTAGGAATGTGCTCTAAAAGCCTCACCTTCAGTTCCAGCCCCTCTCCATCAATCCCAAACCTCTTCATCACAGGAATGGACGTATACTTGAGTTGGTCAACCTGGCAGAAAGGGCGAGAGAAGAGGTTTGGTTTTCCACTTATACAACGTTTACGAGCACGTCTCCATTCAGCATGAGTGGAAATCACAACCCCCTGCATCATAACAATTTAAAGGACAATTCCGCCAACTCTGTTTTACAAACAAAAACAATGCGCCCCCCCCCCCCCCCTCATTGAATTAACTTGTGGCACAGTCGATGCCACGCATGGCAAGAAGGTTGAGGGATTGCCGACCACCTCACGCCACAAGCTCACTCTCCCTAACTGTTGCATTATTTTACGACCAAAGCCGGCTGCAGACAATGATCAGCGAGGGGAAATCCTATTTTTTAAATATTTTGATGCTAATTGGCAGCATCTTGTGGTGCTTTTCATGACAACTGGGAACTCTGAAAAATACTAGGTCAAATCATGAAGTCCGTGATCTTCAGGTCAAAAAGTCAGACCTCTAGAAAGAGGCCCGAGTTGGATGACGGTTCAAAGCGTTTCGTCCCCAGTCGGAGTCCCACGACTGTCCCAGAGTCTGTTGGGAATAGGCGATTACCAATATCACAGGTAGCTTAAAGTTTTCGACTATAGCAGATTGACATAGGCTAGTGATTTCGCTGTTCGTTACTCGTCTTGTTGGCAGAGGAAAAGTAAACGTGGACAGTTATTCTAACATGTTCAAAGTGCACGTCAGAAATTCGCTAAGTTCTTTGTTTCTGGTCATTTTGAGCCTGTAATCGAACCCACAAATGCTGATGCTCCTGATACTCAACTAGTCTAAAGAAAGCCAGTTTCATTGCTTCTTTAACTAGCACAACAGTTTTCAGCTGTGCTAACATAATTGCAAAAGGGTTTTCTAATGATCAATTAGCCTTCTAAAACGATAAACTTGGATTAGCTAACACAACGTGCCATTGGAACACAGGAGTGATGGTTGCTGATAAATGGGCCTCTGTGCACCTATGTAGATATTCCATTAAAAAAATGTAAAAGCTGTTTCCAGCTACAATAGTTATTTAAGTACACTGTATTCCTGATCCATTTGATATCGTTATAATGGACAAACATGTATTTTTTTTCAAAACAAGGACATTTCTAAGAGACCCCAAACTTTTGAATGATAGTATAAAATGGAAACAGCAGATAGGAGACATTTTCTAAAGATCGACAACATTTGTATTCGTGCGACAGGGGCGGATCTTTCTTTTGGCCAACATTATTGCGACAAGAATAAATGATGATTGCAGAATAAGTTTGAAGGTACGCAGGCGATGTCATCATGTAACTATTAGCTCCACTTTTAATTCTAAATGCCTACTGCTTGCAAAATCATTTCGCCCCCCCTTCCCAACTATAAAAAACAGGCTTCTTTACAGGACACGGATTGTCCCGACCTGACTTTTAAGAACGCCCAAAACGCCGGCAAGTTTCACCATCCAATCATTTCAGATCTAAAGGAGTGCAAGTTTCACCATCCAATCATTTCAGATCTAAAGGAGTGCAAGTTTCACCATCCAATCATTTCAGATCTAAAGGAGTGCAAGTTTCACCATCCAATCATTTCAGATCTAAAGGAGTGCAAGTTTCACCATCCAATCATTTCAGATCTAAAGGAGTGCAAGTTTCACCATCCAATCATTTCAGATCTAAAGGAGTGCAAGTTTCACCATGGCACGGTCCGTGGCGATACATTGGCACATGAGAATTATTTGAATATTAGTCAATTATTGCATTCTATCCATGCTGGCTTTCACAGGCTACTCGAGGCATGAAACAAGAAAGGCGTTTGGGCATATAGGCTGCCGCCAATTTATTGATGCGCAGTTGCCCTAAATAGGTCATGGAAACACTTCAACCCCTACATTTTGACTCAACATTAAGTTCTAGCGAAATGTGACGTCATTATGTCCAGCGGTTTTTCAAGATAGTTCAATGGAAACGCAACCTAGCAGGCAATTGTTGCATCTATTTTCTATGCGAACTTTCTAAATGTCTACAACAACAAAAAAACTCACTGGACAAGTAAATGGAAACATAGCAGTATGGCGATACTCATTAATATCGTGGCAAGGAAACAAAACACATAGCGGATTTAACTTCTTTAGGAAAACTACCTTAATGTTGGAAACAAACATTATCTTGTCATCCAGTCTCACATGTATTATTTTCCAAACTATAGGACACAATATTTTACATAAAGTAGGTTTTTAGAGGACCAAAGCATTTGATCTGCTTCATGTTTTCGTCATGAAAAACATATTGCGATACTGGTATTGTCACAGCCCTAAAAACATAGCTACTTAAAACCTTGACAAACAGAAAATTCATCCCTCCCCATCTTGTACCCAGTTTCGAAGGCTTGACAATCTCTGCAAGTCATTAAACTTTTTGCTGCTTTGTAACTGACCCGTGCATAGATGCTGGAATTAAATGTTGGACAAACGTGCGCAGGTAACCTACAGGAGACTTATGAAGTAGCCTAATGAGATTAAAACATTGTCACTGGTTGTGTTTATGCCAAACATAAAAAGGTAATACACTTTAAATGTTAAATATTTTGGCTATATTGAAATGTTCTAGAAGTACGAGGAATAGATGCTCGGATGGTAGAGGAGACAGAGCAGACGGAGTGTTACTGGGAGCATGTGTGGCCACATTATTATATATTTTACCAGATAAGTTGACTGAGAAAAGACTCGTTTACAGCTATGACCAGGGGAATAGTTACAGGGGAGAGGAGGTGGGGATGGATGAACCAATTGGAAGCTGGGCATGATTAGGTGGCCATGATGGTATTCAAATCCAATAAAATTTGATTTGTCACATGCGCCGAATACAACAGATGTAGACCTTACCGTAAAATGCGAGCCCCTAACCGACAACGCAGTTAAGGAAATATTTACTAAATACACTAAAGTAAAAAACAATGTAAAAAAAGTAACAATAACGAGGTTATATACAGGGGGTACCGGTACTGAGTCAATGTGCGGGGGTACAGGTTAGTCAAGGTCATTTGTACATGTACTGTGGGTAGGGGTAAAGGGACTATTCGTAGATAATAAACAGCGAGTAGTAGTAATGAAAAGAAAATGAACAAAAAAAGGTATTAGGGAAAGATTGGGAATTTAGCCAGAACACTGAGGTTAACACCCCTAATCTTACGATAAGTGCCACGCGATATTTAGTGACCACATATTTAGTAAACACCCCCATCCGTAAGACGGCACCCTACACAGGGCAATGTCCCCAATCACTGCCCTGGGGCATTTGGGATATGTTTTTTTTTTTAGACCCGAAGGAAGGGTGCCTCCTACTGGCCCTCCAACACTACTTCCAGTAGCATCTGGTCTTCCATCCAGGGACCGACCAGGACCAACCCTACTTAGAACCAGAAACAATCCAGCAGTGGGATGCAGGGGGTAGGCTGCTGGAAAGGACGACTTGAGAGAATGATGACCCGCCACATGCGGGATAAGACTGCTAATTAGCCCATTGCAGTTCTGGACAAATTATCCACCTACCACTATTGTCACCATGAATGGTGGATAGAGAGCAGGATAGACAGTCAGACGATATTGACCGGTGGTATTGTTAGCGCGAGGGAAAAGCGTAGTGCATAAGGGAAGTAAAACACCTTGATCTGCAAGCAGATGATGAAATGTGGCTCGGGTGAAAGAAATAATATGGTAAATGTGAATCAGGGAAAACACACATTACCTTCCCCTGTGCCCAATGAATACATTTAAAAAACACCCACACAAAGCAAAAATAAATAAATACGATTGTCAATCCTCTGCTATTTTGGACCACTCCCCCACCCCACAAATCTTTTTAACTCCTCCAATAGCCTCCAATACCCTACTCAACAAATTGGATGCAGTCTATCACAGAGCAATCCGTTTTGTCACCAAAGCCCCATATACTACCCACCATTGCGACCTGTACGCTCTCGTTGGCTGGCCCTCGCTTCATACTCGTCGCCAAACCCACTGGCTCCATGTCATCTACAAGACCCTGCTAGGTAAAGTCCCCCCTTATCTCAGCTCGCTGGTCACCATAGCATCTCCCACCTGTAGCACACGCTCCAGCAGGTATATCTCTCTAGTCACCCCCAAAACCAATTCTTTCTTTGGCCGCCTCTCCTTCCAGTTCTCTGCTGCCAATGACTGGAACGAACTACAAAAATCTCTTAAATTGGAAACACTTATCTCCCTCACTAGCTTTAAGCACCAACTGTCAGAGCATCTTACAGATTACTGCACATAGCCCACCTATAATTTAGCCCAAACAACTACCTCTTTCCCAACTGTATTTAATTTATTTTGCTCCCCATTATTTTTATTTCTACTTTGCACATTCTTCCATTGCAAAACTACCATTCCAGTGTTTTACTTGCTATATTGTATTTACTTTGCCACCATGGCCTTTTTTGCCTTTACCTCCCTTCTCACCTAATTTGCTCACATTGTATATAGACTTGTTTTTTTACTGTATTATTGACTGTATGTTTGTTTTACTCCATGTGTAACTCTGTGTCGTTGTATGTGTCGAACTGCTTTGCTTTATCTTGGCCAGGTCGCAATTGTAAATGAGAACTTGTTCTCAACTTGCTTACCTGGTTAAATAAAGGTGAAATATATATATATTTTTTTTAAACTGCCCCTTAGCCAGCTGCTACACATGTATATATAAGAAAGGGAACATGGGTCTAACCGAGGGGTCAGTAGGGTCATTGGTGACCCCCTTCAGCACAGCCTTCAGAGGGTTCTTCATGAAGGGAGCCAGCATGAGTAGAGCTTCCAGGTAGTAACCAACAGACCGCTGGGTGTTACACTCATGTTCCACCACACCACCATAGAGCAGGCCCGGCTGGTAGAACAGCACCGTACCTACAGGGCAGAGAGAGGAGAGGGTTGTTTTCAGTGCGGAAAGAATGTTTTCAAACTGGATGGTAGTACATACAGTTGTCCAATGGAAGCACAGATTGTTGTTTTCTGTTGCAGTGTGCCCTGCTACGATGTGCCCTTATGAACATGGCCCAGGACAGGGATATCCGTCTGGCCTGCCTGGTCTCTGGGTCTAAGGAGTTGAAAAATGGAACGCCTAGGAACAACATCAAAAGCAGACATTTGGAGCATGTAAACATATGCAACTACACCCACGCTAGCATGTGCATATCACGCCTCGCAAATGCTGCGCTCCAACATCAATGACACTGCCGGGGGTGCCGCGGCGCCACGGTCTCCGCAACATAAAAAAAACATTCAAGAGCTGAACTGCAACATTCATGTTACAACCAGAAAAGAAAATCAGGCTCAGGATTACAAAATATGACCTGTTTTCAGTAATACCATGTTCATTCTCCTGGAAGGGCTGATGAGTTCCTTCCTGTTTTCCCACTGTCAATAACTTGCCCCTTCAAACACGTGCTGACCTGTGTGTGTGTGTGTGTGTGTGTGTGACAACGACTGAAGTGTGTGTAAAACTGAGGTCCTGCCAAGGACAGTTTGGTGTATATGCATGCATCATGCATTCAAAGGTTAGGTGGCTGCAGAGTACAAACAAACCCAATGACATTGGAATTCAGCAGTGAGCACGACAGACGCTGGGGTCTGTGTATCCATCTGCCCATGGTTTACCTGTTTGGTTGATTTCTATTCTGGTCCCATTGGTTACCTTGTCCAGAAGCCGGATGAAGCTGGCTTCAAAATCTAGAACATACACAAAAAAATGTCAATAAAAGTGTGCTCAACCCCAATAACAACCGTATCTCTTTATTAGGCACATGCAGCATTTACTTGACTGTCTACAAACAGCTATGGGATATTTTGCAGAATTAAGGGTGTGTGTTTATAGAAGCATGATTTTCTATAGAGCTGAACCAAAGGAGTGTTAGTCTTTGGTTGAACACAAATGCTAGCTGGGTAGTGACTGCTGCCTAGCTAATGTTAACGAACAAAACCCTCAAAAAGGATCACATGAATATTCATTGTTATGTAGCTATGGTCCTACTGTATCATGCATTAGATGTTGTCCAATAACTTAGCTGGTTGATTAAGTTCTATGGCATTTGTGCCAAAAAGCAACAATTCAGTCTACTTGGGCGTGCTGGAATGGATGAACTTTAACTGCGTAGTAACAGCTAGCTAGGTAATGCTAGCCATATGTAATAATGAGACGCCACATTGGTGTTTCGCAGTCCACTTACCTCTAAGTCCTGGGTTATCGTCTTTAGATCGTATGTTTCTGATTTTGACTCTTTTGCCACTTAGAGTTGACAACACTAGTCGTTGTCTGAAAAAATTACAACCATCGTAAGTGAGTCCCTGGCTTGCCATGCTGTTGTTATTTCCACACGTGTGTTCAATATGGGGAGTCGAGAAAGTAAAGGGTTAACTACGGGACGCCACGAGGGACATAAAGGGCATTTTAAACGTGGTATTCGTATTAACCACCAGATGGCGCCCTAAGCATAGCTTTAAACCCGTTATCTCGAGCTTTATCAAACACCACAGGACACAAAGTTCAGGCAGAGAAGGTTAATAATGGCTCACACTGTGACAGAAATACATCACACCGCGATGAGAAACATTTTGACCGTGGGTAAATATCAGTAATTATTCAATAATTGATTTATTCTCTGTCCAAATGGTCTTTGGTTAAAATAAAAGCCTATGTAAAAACACATACCCTTATGGCGCATTTCCATACAGGATATACCATTGTTCTCCAGAACCCAAGACACTAAACAAGGCATTCTGCCTTATCCCAAGGATTCTCAGCTTTAAGCACTGTTTAAACATTTAGAAACTTCAATAATCATTGGTTGCGATACGGTTTTTGAAACATATGGAACTTATCTTTCATATCAACAAAAAATCTGTAAAAATTAAACATATACACTTACTGTAGCAGGTTTGCACAGGTTGTGTGCCTCCAGCCGACAAACTACACTTCAAGCACGTTAGACAGGTAATTAGCACAGGTAGTAGCCTTTGTCTTCCGTAAACGCTGTAAAATGGAGATATCGCCATGTGGGAACACTAACCCTATAAAGGTGTGTTGTAATTGAACTTTTTACATTTTTTTGTTATTATTTCTCGCTGATATGAAAGATGTTTCCAAAACCGTAGAGCAAGCGTAACTCCCCCGGCCAGAAGATACCATCAGGAATAGATGCCAAAGGTAGTTAGTGTCTATGAATGGGCTAGATTTACCCCAGTGTTTTTACCTAAAAGGCTCAGACTTTTCTGTTTCCATCTATGCGGGTCGAGCTCCCTGGTGTCAGAGAGAGGCCCCCCCAAAAATGTAAAAGACTCCATCCACCCAAGCCATAGACTGTTCTCTCTGCTACCACACAGCAAGCGGTACCAGTGCACTAAGTCTGGAACCAACAGGACCCTGAACATCTTCTACCCCCCCGGGACATAAGACTGCTAAATAAGACTTCTAAATAGCTGATGAAATGGTTACCCGGACTACCTGCACTGACCCTTTTTTTGCACTAACTCGCGTGTACTGACTATGCACACACACACTGAACTCGACCCACACACTCCCACATACTTACACTGACACCCCAAAACACACATACACATACTACATACACCCACACACACATAAGTGCACACATGCATACTGATGCTACACACCCATTCACACAGACACACGCACACACACACACACACACACACAGACACACACGCACGCGCACACACACACACACACACACCACATACACTGCTGCTACTGTCTATTATCTATCATGTTGTCTAGTCACTGTTGTCTACCCTTACCTATATGTACATAGCTACCTCAATTACCTCGTACCCCTGCACATCGACTCTGTACTGGTACTCCCTGTATATAGCCATGTTATTTTTACTCATTATTGTTCATCGCCATTCATTGTGTATTTAGGCCTATTCCTCATTTCTATTATATATTTTTTCTTTATCTTTAACTGCACTGCTGCATAACATTTTTGTCTGATGAGTATTTGTCTCTGCTAAAACAGGAGTAATAAAGGCCTAGTGCACTAATTTGGTAGATTTTTGTCTTTATTTTTTAAAATGAAAATGTCTTTATATATAATATATAAATATATACTTGATCTATCAGTGGGTGCTGCAGTACCCTCAGAACCCTTACTTCTGCGGCTGTGAATCCAGGGTTTATTTCACGGTCATTGGTTTATATTGTTCATAATTGGTCTTGATGGATGTGATGTGTGGATTGAAGCGTCCTCACGTGCCCTCGGTACAGCGCAGCCAGCCGTGCAGCGCAGCCAGCCATGCAGCCAGTCGAAGCTGTTTTCTCATTATGAACTACCTCCTCCTCTATCCGCGTAAAGATTTTCAGGAAAAAAAGGCTAATTTGAAGGGACAAGCTAAAACTACTACAGGAGACGCCCACAGTAGGCGTTTGCACGATTGCGCACAGTGGAAAGACTTAGACATCCAAGCTCGCTTGGGCGGAAGTTTCCTTGTGTAAATGCACAAATAACAGTTTCATGGGAAGGACAATACTTGTCTTTATATGGTGGTTACAACATTAACACAACATTGGAAAATGCTTCTACAAAGGATATTCCGGGCGGTTATCATGGGACCTCCGGGCTCGGGGAAAGGCACTGTGTCGGGGCGCATAGTAAAAAGTTTCGGATTAATGCACCTTTCAAGTGGGGACCTTTTGAGGGCCAACATTAAAGCCAAAACAGGTAAGATTAGATCAGGGTGCAGTTCTAAACCAACCCACCTACGCAGATAACGGAAATGGCTGCTGTGGCTGATTTTGAAGTAATGCATAATGCATTAGTCAGTTTCCTCGACGTAGTCAGACTGTTCTAACTTGCTTGTGTCGTTCTCATGCATGACCGAAGCAGTTGTCACATTAGATAGGATAGATGTTGCTATCATGTTCTTACGTTTGTGTGATTGGCTATTAATAGGGTTACTTTCAATAACCCAAATCATAAATCTAAATCAATATGAATGTATGGTTTAAAGCCGCAATCAACAGTAGAAACAATAACAACGCGTTTTATCGCCCGTTTCAGTAAAAAACTGAGGGATTGGGGCTGGAGAAATGTAACCAAGCTATCGATGCAGTGCCGGCACTAGGCTTTTGGGGGCCCTAAGACGAATATATATTTTTTATTTAAAGTAGATTTCCTTAAGTTCTACACATTTTGACATGGGAGTTGAGAAAATGTTGGAGTTTTTGCATTTTAGCATGGGGTGGAGATACATTTGCGCAGTTTAAAGCAATTTTTCTGAAATTCTACACATTTTGCCATGATTTATGCCATGTTAATATGATATCTGAGTGGAGACAATCAATGGGGGCCCTCTGGAGGTCAGGCCCTGGGCAAGTGCCCTTTTTTTGTCACTGGCAATACCCCATAATATACAGATACACTATATACCCCACAATATATACCATATAATGTCAAAGTGAATTATGTCTTTTGACATTTTAATGAATTAAAAATGAAAACCTGAAATGTCTTTAGTCAATAAGTATTAAACCCTTTGTTATGGCAAGCCTAATTAAGTTCAGGAGTACAAATTTGATTAACAAGTCACATAAGTTGCTCTCTGTGCAATAATAGTGTTTAACAGGATTTTTTGAATGACTGCCTCATCTCAGTACCCCACACATACAATTATCTGTAAGGTCCCTCAGTCGAGCATTAAACACAGATTCAACCACAAAGACCAGGGAAGTTTTCCAATGCCTTGCAAAGAAGGGCACCTATTGGTAGATGCGTAGGAGAACAAAAAGCTGACATGGTATGGTTGCATCATGTTATGGGTATGCTTGTCACTAAGGTGGTATTTATGATAAAAAGAAACGGAATAGAGCTAATCACAGGCAAAATCCTGTAGGAAAAACTGGTTCAGTCTGCTTTCCAACAGACACTGGAAGACAAATGAACCTTTCAGCAGGACAATAACCTAAAACACAAGGCCAAATGACCAGGATAAAGGTAAGACCAGGAAGTAGATTGTGTCGAAGTAACAATGTTTATTACAGCAACAGGAGCAAAGGTACAGTACGGCAGGCAGGCTCAGGGCCAGGTCAGGCAGAGGTCGGTAATCCAGAGACTGGGAAAAGGTACAGGACTGCAGGCAGGGTCAGAGGCAGGCAGAGGGATCAGGTGGGCGGGCTCAGGGTCAAAACCAGGAGGACGAGAAAAGAGAGACTTGGGGAAAACAGGAGCTGATACAAAAACCGCTGGTTGACTTGATAAACAAGACGACCTGGCAACAGACAAACAGAGAACACCAGTATAAATACACATGGGATAATGGGGAAGATGGGCGTACTTGGAGGGGGGTGGAGACAATCACAAAGACATGTGAAACGGATGAGGTTGTGACACAAATATACACTGGAGTTGCTTACCAAGACGTCATTGAATGTTCCTGAGTGGCCTAGTTACAGTTGTGACTTAAATCAGCTTGAAAATCTATGGCAGAACCTGAAAATATTTGTCTAGAAATGATCAACAACCAATTTGACAGAGATTGAATCATTTTGGAATGAATAATGGGCAAATGTTGCACAATTCAGGTGTGGAAAGCTCTTAGAGACTTACCCAGAAAGACTCACTGTCATGGTTCCACCAGAGACATTAACGACACTCAGTTGTGTCCTATATACGCATGATGATTTCCCTGTTAAAAGAGGTGTGTTTTCTGTTGTCCTTGGCAGAAGCGTCAATTGTTTACCATGTGCGGCGGTTGTTTCCTGAGTGAGTTTTTGAGACTTAGTGTTTGTTTTTCAAGTGTACTGTGATCCTGTGGTGACTGTTTCTCAGTAAAGTATTATGTTTATCCTTAACCATTGATTCCTTGTCTGGTCTCTTCTCTGCACCTGGGTCCCTCCTCACAACTTCCAGACAAATTAAACAACTTCTTTTTGAGGGCTTTGAAGACAATATAGTGCTACTGACGCGGCCCGCTACCAAAGACTGAGCTGACGTGAGTAAAACATTTAAACGTGTTAACCCTCGCAAGGCTGCCGGCCCAGACAGCATCCCTAGCCGCGTTCTCAGAGCATGCGCTGACAGGCTGGTGTGTTTACGGACATATTCAATCAATCCCTATCCCAGTCTGCTGTCCCCCCGTGCTTCAAGATGGCCACCATTGTTCCCATTCCCAAGAAAGCCAAGGTAATTGAACTAAATGACTAGTGCCCCATGGCACTCACATCCGTCATCATGAAGTGCTTTGAGAGACTAGTCAAGGATCATATCACCTCCACCCTACCTGTCACCCTAGACCCACTTTAACTTACTTACAATAGGTCCACAGACGATGCCATCGCACTGCCCTATCACATCTGGACAAGAGGAATACCTATGTAAGAATGTTGTTCATTGACTACAGCTCAGCATTCAACACCATAGTACCCTCAACTCCTCATCCAATAGGGCGGCACACAATTGTCCCAGTGTTGTAAGTAAGAATTTGTTCTTAGCTGACTTGCCTAGTTAAATAAAATACACATTTAAGCTTGAGTCCCTGGGTCTTGACCCTGCCCTGTGCAACTGGGTCCTGGACTTCCTGGCGTGCCGCCCCCCAGGTGGTGAAGATAGTTAACAACATCTCCACTCCGCTGATCCTCAACACTGGGACCCCACAAGGGTGCGTTCTCAGTCCCCTCCTGTACTCCCTGTTCACCCATGACAGCAAAGGGAGCACCCCCCCATACACATCGACGGGACAGCAGTGGAGAAGGTGGAAAGTAGAAATAAAAGAAAAATATTTTAATTTCCTCGGAATACATACCACCGACCAACTGAAATTGACTTCGTATATCCAAGTAGAGGGGTATTTGACGAAAAATATGAGCAAGGATACAGTGATGAGCTATTCACGGTTACAGAATGTCTGCCACGCATACCCCCGGTCTACACATTAAAAGATTATGATGGGGAACTTATAGAGGGATCTTTTTATGAGCAGGAATTACAGAAGGTACAGTTGGGTAAAGACAAAGTGTTTCACGTGGAGGAGATTCTAGATCAAAAGAGAGAAAAGGGTCAAAAATAGGTGCTGGTCCGCTGGAAAAACTGGCCCCAAAAGTTCAACAGTTGGGTATTAGAGCAGGATGTGGTGGAGGCATCGGGGGTTAATTTAAACCCCCATGCATGATAAAATACATCATCATTCGTGTGTACACCGGAATGCATAATGGAACACAGCGGCTTCTACCTGACTCTCCCCAGTAATACGTCCGCACATATATATCGTAATAATAAGAGTTCGAATTATACAACCAATTTTCCAAAGCCTATAGAGTTATCAGAGGCCTGGGAAGTAGGTCTCAGCGAGATTACATACCCCCATAGCTGGTATAATATCAAAGACCTGCAAAACTTATTAAGGTTAAAAAAGGGTTCTATAGAACCGTCGTCAGGATCGTCTCCGAGTTGAATGAACGTCTATCGCAGAACAGTATGGAAATATTCCTGATCTACAACCCTATACATAAACGTGTACAAATCTCAGGAGATGCTGCCGGGGGGATAAAGACCGGAGGTAATTTAGCCTACATGTTGGGGATGGGTCCCAATAAATGGACGTATGTGAAAGATAAATTATTCCCATTTCCCGCGGATATACATGCAGGATTTTACAACATATTTGTGTATACCGACATCATATCCTATCAAAGGGTTGGAGACAGCTGTGCCACTCCTGAGAACGGTACATATAGACGGAAAGGATGGGGACATAGTCACTGTCACCTACGACAAGTCACACTACGTACCTGTAAGCAAGAAATATATTGAAAACATTCTTGTTGAGCTTAAACTGGAACAGAACAAAAACATTGAATTTACTTATGGTAAAACGATTGTAAAAATCCACTTTAGACCCACCAAAACCACTCTACATATATAATATTAGTATTATATATTTTATATACATAGTACATCTAAATTAAAAAGGGTTATGGAACACCGAAATCTCGACCCTAACCGCTATGTCTCATACTATGTTGATCGTATGGTTCGGGGATAGGAGGTATATTTCGTAACCTCTTTAGGATGGTTTTACCATTTATGAAGAGAGGCCTCAGCATAGCCAAACCGCATTTAAAATCAGCAGCGAAAAATATAGTAAGTGAGGTTGTAGCCAATGCTATGACCAGAAGGGCGTCACCAGATGTCGAGCGTCAAGAAGGCTCGGGGTTGATGATGTTGTCTCGAAGACCAAAAAAGAGACCTCCGGGTATAAGGCGCAGGCTTGCGCCTAAAAAACGGAGCTTAATGGTTAAAAGAAACTCAGTTAGTCAAAGACGGGGTAAAGTGAAGGAGGTCTGGACCAAAAACGGTAAAAGGAATACTCTGAAGTATTTTCTAAAAGAACAAGCACCACGGCTCTTTTACACCACATGTCCTCTGAAGCTATAAAGACAGAGCTCGATCTTTTCACGGCCCCCTTAACCCAACCTTCAGTAGAGAGGTCCAGTTATGTGGAGATAGCCCCACTCTCTGCCATTACAGACAACGGTCCCATAGAGTTTTTCATACCAGGCCACGGTGACAACTATCTGCAACACCTTGGTGCATTTGCATCTAAAAGTGACCAAAAGAGATGGTACTGATATTGCAAACGATGCCAAAGTGAGTCTCATTAATTACCCAGTGGCCACCATCTTCTCCCAAGTGGATGTGACTTTGGGGGAACGTCTAATCAGTCAAAGCAGTGCCACATACCCATACCGGGCCATCATGGAGTGCTTACTCAACTACTCTGAAGACACTCTCAAGACCCAATTCAGCGCAGGGCGTTTTAGCAAGGATACTGCAGGAGGCTCTATGGAATCGACAGACCCATCCACCGGTGCAAACAAAGGACTGGAGGCACGCGCTCGCTACTGTGCAGAATCTCGAGAGTTTCACCTGCTAGGCCCTATACACTCTGACATTTTCTTTCAAGAACGTTTACTCTTAAATGCGGTTGATTTAAGACTAAAATTAACCAGGGCCAAGGATGAGTTTTGCCTAATGTCTGCACAGGACGGGGACTTTAGTTTAAAAGTGTTGGGGGCCACGCTTTTTATTAAAAAAGTATCGGTATCTCCGGCAGTTCGTCTGGGTCACTCACAGGCTTTGCTGAAAGGAAATGCCCTTTACCCTCTCCAAAGAATTACCATGAAAACCTTTAGCATACCTGTGGGCAGCAGAATCTGCAGTCAAGAAAACCTATTTTTAGGCCCTTTACCGCGATACGTGGTTATAGGTTTGGTTGATCACGCCTCCAATACGGGCAGCTTAAATAAAAACCCATTTAATTTTCAACACTTCAATGCAGAGTATGTAGCTCTGTGTCAGGACGAACGTCAGGTCCCTGCTAAGGCTTTCCAACCGCAATTTAATAACAACATATCTGTGCGAGAATTTTACAATCTATTCCTGGCTACCGGGAGGCATCTAAAAGATCTCTCTTTACCTATTGACAGAAATTATTTTGCAGAGGGTTACACAATGTATGCTTTCAATTTATCCCCTGATGATGACACCTCAGGAAATCTTTCGGTGGTGTCCCAAGGTAACCTCAGGCTGGAAATGCGTTTCCGTACACCTTTAGCCTGCACCGTTGGCATGATTGTTTATGCATGCTCTGATTCAATCTTGGAGGTGAATAGCCGAAGACAGGTTTTAGTAGATTATTATTAAGGATCGTTGAGCAAAGACATGAATGCCCAAGAGTTGGAAGGGCTCATGAGCCGACTGATTGGAAAACAATTTTGTGGAGTGTTGGCTTGTGATGAATTACCTATGGAGAAATGGACGGAACGGCCTGCCATGTTTATTGTCAATACCCATCCTAAACACATGCCTGGTGAACATTGGCTAGCTGTGACATTAGAAGAGGAAGGAGGAAGAAAAATCTCAACTTTTTTTGATTCCTATGGCTTTCCCCCCCGGTTTTTCACATTTCCCCAAATCTATTAAAGAATCTTTAACCAAAAACTGCTCAAAGATCTACTACAACATCAAACAAGTGCAAGATACCCTTTCACTACATGCGGTCAACACTGTGTATTCTACCTATGCCAAAGAGCCCGGGGAGTTTCTTTTGAAGATGTTATGTCTCTTTATAAGGATGATTTAAGAAGTAATGATAACGTTGTAGCTTGTTTTGTTAGAAAATATCAAAAGTGTTCAAATGTGTATCCTTTAAGAACGTATAATCAAGGCGTATGCTCACGCCAAATGTTTCAAGAATGCCACAAATGTTAAATTGCTTATTTTTTCAAATAAAATGTATTGAATTTAATCATAGTCATTCAAAAGTCATTCAAAAGTCTAACCACCCAGAGAGATCGGGATTAGGGAAAGGTCCGGAGGCGTTCAGGGGGGTAAATGGGTTATCATCATTCATTTCATATGGATGCGGGGGTTTTGGGGCACCTTTAGGGGTGCTGTATCTCGTTGAAGGTTTGTGTTTTAAAGAGTGAATCTGTTGACGAAGCTTATAGTTGGGTACACCCGAGAGGGGTATGTTGAGGATGGCCAGGGCCTTAAGAAACTGAAGCCACCCTGGAGGTCTTCTGTCATCAGCAACCTTGTGGGCCGATGTGGTACTTTTAAGCAAGTCAAGCATATGTGAACCCTTGACAACAGAACCCTGAAGGATAAACTCTCCTTTGTCGTTCCAAGTAGCTGCCCCATTTGAGTCTTTTATCTTGTTCATAATGTAGCTAACATTTTTCCTGTTACGTGCCGGAACATGGGTTAACAAGTCATGCATAACTTTATCTTCAACAGGCATTTGATCTTCAGACGGTAAGCTCACAGGTACAGGCATTACAGGGGCTTGGCACTCGCTAGGCTCGTCATCTTTTAAAGGGTCCTGTAGGGAAATAGTTAAATGGCCTGTCTCTCTCTCCCCTTGTTTCACCAAGGACAAATACCTTTGCAAGAGGTTTGTGTATTTTTGGACCTTAACATAGGGGTTCAATCCTTTTTGATTCAAAATATCCTTCATGGCCTTATCCAAATCATTTTCCGCTGTTTGTCTGATATTTTCAGGACCCTGCACTTGTTTTTTAAGTCTGTCCAACTATTGTTGTGGCACCAGATACATTTTATTGGCCATCACCCTATGTGTTCAACCCCCACATCTGGCAGCAATAAGGCTGGTGATGAAGGGCACGGCTATACTTAGTAAAGGTAGAATAAAACCGCCAGACTGTTGTATGCTATGTCGTTTCTTTTGAAGACTGACCCTTTTATTGGCAAAGAGTTTGATCGCGGTCTTTTGTCTCTTTAATTTTTTCAATTGTGTCAGGGTGAGTGGAATGCGTCCTTTGAGAAGATTCAAAGCAATCTCACATAGGGATAATATGAGATCTGAAGAACAGTGACCCAAGATGGCCTTCCGTTCATTAGATGTAGCCCCAACTAGGCTTCTCAAGAGGGGCAGGTTTCTTTTTAAACGCAGAGACATAGCGGTTACTTTTTAGGAATGTACGCAGCCGGCCACTCCCACGGGAACAGACCTGTTCGTAGCCTCAGGTGTTCTGGAGTATTTGCTTTTAAATCCACGATTAAATAAGAAAATGGCGCTTGGGTAGTGTCCTCGTAGCTTTCCATGAAGTAGGATTTCCTTCCCAGGTACATCTGCTGAGCTTGAGTGTTAATTTGTAGTTTGTCTCTAGGATTTTTGAACAAAACCATGTAATTGGCGTTCAAACTGATGGTGCGGCTATTTTTACCTTGGTGAAACACATTCTGCACCAAGTAAAGCACGGACAGGTTTCTATGATGCGTATATTGGGTAAACGCTCGGGCAATTTCGGGATGTTCGCTACCTGCAAATAGCATATCGTCCAAAACCAGCAGATTGTTTTTATGAGAAGGTAAAAGTTCATCATCAGACAGGGATTCAGGTATTCCTTCAACAAACTTGATTTTTATTGTCTTCAACAATTCATCATACAGAGGTTGATAACAAGAATAACATCACACAACATTATCTTTTGAGATAACACATGTTCAGAATTCTCTAAAATACTTTTTACAAAACAAGTTTTACCACTATTAGAAGGCCCTGCGATTAAGGCCGAAAATGGTAGTTGCAACCGGGGGTCAAAACCTTCTACAGCAGTCATTATATCTTAAGCTTTAAGACACACTGTGGCTTGTAGCATAAGTCAGTAGCCATAGGGCAATGTGGTCCCGTCAGACAAAAGCAGTCTCTTGTCATAGACTACCCTGAATATTTTAGTAAGTGGGGAATTCCTCAGATGGAAGCCCTTTTTATCCCTAACTATCTTTTTGTAGGAGCTCAAAATCTCAAAGTCACTATTCCTGTCATTTAGGAACCCCTCGACCAAGCGTGTGATTGATTCCAAGTTTTACACGCTGGGCATTTTCATAGTTTTGAGTCACGCCTTTGGCTTTCAACACCACGTGATTCTTTTTAGTCCTAAAAGCATAGCTTTTGGGACCACAGGAGGACCATTCTGTGATATGGTCACCCTCTGCGAGTTCACTCGTTAAGCCACCCAGAAAGTTGCTGAGTGGGGGGCTCCAATCCCCCTGTTTGCTTATATAGACCACAGAGTCTGTGTCGTGGTAAAGAACCCGCCTCTGAAGCTGCTCCATGAGCCTGTACAGTTCAAGTCGGCCATAGGCCGTGGTAAATGCTGCAAGAAACACATTTACATTACCCGGGGGTAGAACCCACTTCTTGTTACGTCGCCATTGCACCATGGCAATGTCTTGACTCAAGAATGAAACATGTGAAATTTCGTATTGGTCCGAAAAAACAAATTCCAAAAATTCTTCGGGGTCTTTAATAATCGACGTTGTTAGCATATTACATCTCTGCGATAATTTGCCCAAAAGCAAATTTAAGTACAATTTCGACACATTTCGTTTGGTTTTGTTGACCTCTATTCTGTCAGGGTCAAGAAGTATGCCTTCTCTGTCGTGATAGTCTTGAATGTACCTGTCTTTGCTCTCTTGATCTGTGACCGATGCAGGATAGCCTGAAGCCATTTGCTTGCATCTCAAGAAGGTCTTGATGTACTCTTTAAAAACAGTGTCTGATTTCTTGGAAAAGTTCCACACTTCAAAGATTTTGGCCACACGATACCCCATCTCTAAAGCCTTAGAGAATTCAACTGTGACCCACACCCCTGTCAGGGCTCTTTCTTGATCGGAGTGATCACATGGGGTTTGTTGTTTGTTTTCACTGCAGGTGCGACAAAGGGGAAAGAAAAGTTTTCATTGAGGGCCCCTGTAAGGCAACACTGGTATAAACAAACCCCTAGGAGGGTAGACAGTTGCTTTGATCAGACCAAAATAGTTTTGAGGTAAGTCAAAATCACGATGAATAATTTCCGGATGCCCCATAGGATAGCATGAGGAACTCATTACATGAGGATAAAGGGATGTAAAATCTACATATCCTATTGTCTCGTCGGGTTGCGCTACATACCGCAATGTCAAAGCATTGGTACGGCCGCCATACAAGACCTGTCGGGGTTCCAGGGGTTCTGGGGTGTCATAGCTGGAAAGGAAGGCTTGAACATGAGGATCAGACTTTTTGAGGGCGGTCCATTCGTGCTCCCACAAAACCTCCACTTTTAGGCCGTAAGTAGCCTGTAAAGAATCCAATTTGTCTTGAAACCCTTGGTACATTTCCCCAAAAGTATTTTGGGTTAGGACACACATGGTCTGGGGCACAAAGCAAGATTTACAACCATGGAAGAAACAACCGTTGTACTCATACACGGTCTCAACCCCGTCAATCTGGGTGTAGCCATCTACATGGTAAGAGCCAAACGCCTTCTTCCCCCAATTCAAAGCATGTTGAATAAAAATGTCTTTATCCTGGGCCATATACTCCAACCATTGAATGGACCCACTAGAGTATGACTTGAATTGGCATCGGTAGTTGTCAGGCGAGGGGATAGCTATAGAGGATGTAGGCAGATAGTGTGTACGATAGGTTTTCATGCATGCCGATGCAATAGTTGTACAACTCCAGGGGTCAATGGTAATCTTTGATTACCTCTTCTCTTAATCTGAGGCATCCTTCACAAAGTATAACCACATCATTGTCACAGTATGATTCCATCTCTTTATGGAAATCAAAGGTGCCATGTCTTACTGTCTCGTACCACGTCATGAATCTCTCACGCTCTTTGGGAGACATTTGATCACACCCGTACATTTCGGGGCTGGGATATGATCCGACATAATGTAGATTCTCCTCAGATGTGAAGAAGTGGGGGAACCAGCCTTTCACAGAGTTTTCAAAATCCAAGGCCTCTGGCATTTGAGCCAATCGCATGGGTAAGAAGCTTAAACTGTCAATGTATCTCTGGTTGAAGGCTGGGTCTACAAAACACAAGATTTTACTACCTTGAGCTATGACCCTGGGTGCCACGCCTTGCTGTATCAATGGGTTCAGAAGAAGGTAAGAGTCGTAGGCTCTAGCATTGTGGGCTATAAACGTGAAGTTTCTGTATTGTTGAATTTATTCCGGTACACAACCCAGACACGTCTATCAATACCATCTCCCTCCAGATTTATTAGACAATTTTCCAATTCCCCAAAAACATCATGTGGCATTTCAGACTCTACGGACATGGGCGTTAATGGTTGGTCTATCGCTGTTGGGGTGGCAGGGGCCGAAAATGTCTGACTCTCGTTCATCCGATTAATTAAGGTTATGAGGGCTTCGGGAATCTGTGATAACAGGTTTTCATCGGGCGTCCCTGACTCGTTCATACGATTAATCATTTCTAGGAAAAACTATGGGAAAATACATTTTGAGAGATACAGTTTTTAAATTCCTTTTATTGAATTCCAAAATATTTTGTACAACCTTTAAGACATGTTAGAATTAATTAACAAATTTGAATAATATTTAAACATGCATCACGAGTGTTTTATGTAAAAAACCTTGGAGGCCTGCAGTTGTACATTATTACAAACTTTAATAACCCGTAATGTTCATAACATACAATTGTAGGAAAGACTATAAAATAATACATGTTTTTTCAGACATTACATTTGTCTGCGACAGACCCTGGCGTGAGAGAAAAGGCCGCTTCCCCTTTCGTTAAATGGTGAGATACATTTTCAAAACCAATGATTTAATTCTGAATATTTAGTACCTACATTTTAACACACGTTATAATTCAACATTTTTTACTATTTCTTACAGATAAAGGGTCCGGTTAGCCCTGAACATTATCCGTTTCCAATTCACCATCGCAAAGTCTTTTGCCCACTCCATCGAAACTCCGGACGTTTTAACTCCAGGGAAAGATCCGCCTTCGGCCTTGTGGGTCCTGGGTATGTCTCAACAATAACCTCGGCCATCAGATCATTTCGTCCGCAGACCTGTTCTTCTCAACACATATCCGGGTAGACTTGAAGCACTCAGGGCCTGTTCAATTTGACACAGCGCGAGTCTTATTTTAAGCCATTCTCTCATCCTTAGCGCTGGAGAAAAACTCTCGGGTTCTGCCCGATAAAGGGGTTTGGGGCCGCTGTCTGTGAATATCTTAACTGTAGATTCCTCAGGTTGGAATATGTAAGACATATGTCCCTCACTCGTACCCAAAAATCCTTTAAAACATTCTGGAGCCTCACGCAAAACAGCCTCCAGGCTTTTGTCATTGGGCTCATGACATGAGCTGCAGAGCACCCTGAGAATTGGCATAGGAGACATATTTTTTATGTTTAATATTCGGGCCTTTATTTTAAAAATCGCAGGCCTTGTTCTGGACATTTATAATGCGTATGCCACAGCCAATACCCCAGGACATTCCTGCTTCATCAGATAACAACCATAAGGGCAATAAAACTGGGGGTGGGGGACATACACGTTCAAAAGTTCAAACACTCAACCCCCCCAGTTCAACCAGGCCCCTAGACATCAATCAACATGACTACTTCAAAGGATGCAATATAGATATAAAATAACACACACCCTCTAACACGTGACCACAGGAACAGGATGGCCTGGCCGGAGGCCCATATTTGGACATGTACACGTCATCATGACACAGGGTCATAAATCAATGACTTTGACCCGTGCCGTCTACTTTATTCTCTCTAACAGCCATCATTAGCACAGATGCTGCTGCCTACTTACAGACTTGATATCATTGGCCACTTTAGTAACGCCACTTTAGTAACGCCACTTATCTCGCGTTACTTATCTCATATGTGTATACTGTATCCTACACTATCTATTGAATCTTAGCCGCTCTGTCAGTGCTCATTCATATATTTTATATATTCTTATCCCATTCTTTTACTAGACTGTGTGTATTGTGGAGTTGTTAGATACTGCTGCACTGTCGGATCTAGAAGCATAAGCATTTCGCTACACTTGCAATAACATCTGCTAACCATGTGTATGTGATCAATAAAATTTGATTTGACCAAGTCACACTCACAGCTGTAATTGCTGCCAAAGGGAATTCTAACATGTATTGACTCAGAGGTTTGAATGCTTATCTAATCAAGATATATTAGTTTTTTTTTATATATATATATATATTATTATAATAATTTTTTACACGTTAAACATTTTCTTTCACATTTGAGTATTTTGTGTAAATCGTTGATAAATTACAATTAAATCAATTTTAATCCCACTTTGTAACATAACAATGTGGAAAAAGTCAAGGGGCGTGAATACTTTCTGAAGGCACTGTACATGGGTCTTTCTATAAATAATTGGGCCAATGTGTGACATTGGGATCAACATTTGAAAATGGTTTGAAACACAAGATTTTCATGCAGTTTCACATGTGAGAATAAAGTGGACGTTGTTTTACCTGACTAAATAGATTGTATGCATGCCGATTATGTATTTTTCTGTAGCCTTTGGCCGACTCAGGCGCACACAAACCATGAATAGTGATAGCATTAATCTCACCATTTGAATCTCCCTATTACTGTTTTTATGATGAAAGTGACCAAAAACCTTTTTTTTAAATGGAATGATTAAAAGAAGCCAACATTAAATGTTGTCGTCATAATAACCGCACACGGTTTTACCGCAACAGAGTAGTGCAACACCCTTCAAACGAAAGTACAAATCTCTTACAAAAATGAAATCGCATTGTATGGGAGCAGGAGAATTTATACATTGGCTACAATTACAAGAACCTTTCAAGCACCAGATTGAGGAAATGTCTGATTTTCAATGTACGCCTATTCCAGTACTTGTATTTCTGAGCTCCAAGTTCATGTAGGTTACTTGAAGCCCCTTGTATTGTTTAAAATTGCAGGTGTAACATGGACAACCAAAATGTACTTGTCATGTTATTTCATTACCAAATCATATTGCGAAGAAGCCCACTAGGTTATGTAATTTGTTATAATATCCAGAATAATTCATAGGGGCGGCAGGGTAGCCTAGTGGTTAGAGCGTTGGACTAGTAACCAGAAGGTTGCAAGTTCAAACCCCCGAGCTGACAAGGTACAAATCTGTCGTTCTGCCTCTGAACAGGAACGACTGTTCCTAGGCCGGCATTGAAAATAATAATTTGTTCTTAACTGACTTACCTAGTTAAATAAAGGTAAAATAAAATAAAAACATAGGAATAGCATTGGGTGTTGCACAATAGTCTTTCCTACACAATTGCGCATGGTAGACTGTGTCCAATCTGAGGTGTGAAAACATGAACGCATTACTTTGATGCTTTCTCTGTTAAATATAACAGGACCCGGCTGTATATCAAGCAGCCATAACCAGATGCTCAACATCAATTCGCTAGGGATATTGGATCCAACGTGGATCCAGGCACAACTGTCTTCACCAATCCTCGCAAACACCTTTTTTTCCAGCACTTGGGCTGTTTTTGCATTGCATTAGCTATCACCAAAGCTGTTCATCACTTGACTGTCATTTGGCAAATTTCTTCCCGGATCAGATGTGTGAAAATATCACGGCGTAGCTAATCAGCTGGACACCAAATGCGCAAGTATTATGCATTATTATGGAAGAACCATGTTCATGACAGTATCGAATTAGGTTTTTAAGTATCAAGGTTAGGTGTCTCAATTAGAAGCATTCAATTTTGCAATGCATAAATTATTATGGATTTGTGTGCCCATGACGTTACTTTAGCTAATATGGTGACAACGATGTATAGGCTGTGTGTAGCGGTTATGATATGGTTTGGCTTGGAAAGTTTTGTTTTGCCTGGTCACATACAGCTGATGTGTTGTGCATTGAAGTCAACAAGTGAAGGGAACAGGTGAGAGGAGGAGAGTGCATAGCTGCGAGAAGGAATACAACTTGGCTGCTATGAAAGTGAACTTTGTTAATTCGTGATCAGCTGTGTATTCATTCTGCCGATTCTGTTGAAAAACTTTTCTTTAATGGAAGCATACAGAACTAAACATGATAAACATACGTGAATTTGTCCAATAGAAACTCTTGTTTGCAACAGACTAATGATTACACCCTATATCAGCTAGATGCAGGCAAGAGTGTAGAAGATGGTATTGAATGTGTCACTGTCTGTCCATGTGTCTGTCGCCTCAAATTTTTATTTTGAACTGTGTCACCTACGTTGAAAATTTTCATTTATAGGCTAGGTTGTAGCAAGCTCATGGGTATAGGGGAAGTATAATTTAGTAGCCTAAACCTATCACTGTTCCATTGAACTGGGTGAATGGAATGTGAATGACAGTCATGCAATATGCTGTAATAGAAATAAGGCCATGCTCATGGAATTTTAAACGGCACTGACCCCATTGGCTATTATCACCACTATATCTTAATGTAATGACATGAAACAAAATGGCTGATTATAATTAATGACTTATCAACAGTTGTAACAAGTTTTCCAATGTAGAAAATCCTCACTGGTACCCTCTTTTATAGAAAGACCCTAAAATAGATACATGATCAGGGGCACCCTAGTGGCCGGGGGCCCTAAGCAACCGCTTATCAATCAATCAAATGTATTTATAAAGCCCTTTTTACATCAGCAGATGTCACAAAGTGCTATACAGAAACCCAGCCTAAAACCATAAACAGCAAGCAATGCAGCTGTAGAAGCACGGTGGCTAGGAAAAGCTCCCTAGAAAGGCAGGAACCTAGGAAGAAACTTAGAGAGGAACTAGGCTTTGAGGGGTGGCCAGTCCTCTTCTGGCTGTGCCAGGTGGAGATTATAACAGTACATGGCCAAGATGTTCAAACGTTCATAGATGACCAGCAGGGTCAAATAATAATAATCACAGTGGTTGTAGAGGGTGCAACAGGTCAACACCTCAGGAGTAAATGTCAATTGGCTTTTCATAGCCGAGCATTCAGAGTTAGAGACAGCAGGTGCGGTAGAGCGAGAGAGTTGAAAACAGCAGGTCCTGGACAAGGTAGCACGTCCGGTGAACAGGTCATGGTTCCATAGCCGCAGGCAGAACAGTTGAAACTGGAGTAGCGGCACGACCAGGTGGACTGGGGACTGCAAGGAGTCATCAGGCCAGGTAGTCTTAAGGCATGGTACCGGGGGTCAGGTCCTCCGGGAGGGGAGAGAGAGAGAATTAGAGGGAGCATATTTAAATTCACACAGGACACCGGATAAGACAGGAGAAGTACTCCAGATATAACAGACTGACCCTAGCCCCCCGACACAAACTATTGCAGCATAAATACTGGAGGTTGAGACAGGAGGGGTTAGGAGACACTTATGTCACATGGCTAGGGGCCAGCCCCGTATGGATGCAAGGGCTGACCATCCATTATATCAAAATTATAGTTTAAACCATGTTTTGAGGCTATAATGTTTACATTTACTTTGTTCACAAACATTGCAGTAAAACAATCCTATATTTTGTGTTCTGATGGGGTACGACCAGGACTCTAAAGTTCGACCATATGCTCCTAGATATTTTGCTGTGTGACCTGACATTTTATTTTGGGATCAGCAGTGCGACCAGAGAAAAACATCACCCAGATGATAATTATGGAAATAATGTTGTGAGATAATGTTATGTTGTGCTCCTGTGCAGTTGTGCCTAGAGAAAAAAAGTGAGCGCAGATTCGTTCAATCCAAAGACTACCTGTAAAGAATGCATCAGTGATTTGTATTACTTCCAACTTTCAGAATACTTAATGGTATGGGAATGCCTGTGTCTACCACTTTGTGTCGCCAGTTAGCGATGCCAAAACATTTCTAAAGACTTTCCCAGAAAACTTTCCAAATTAAATGTTAACTGCAAAGTAGGCTTCCCTGACAGAATAATCTCAACCATTATGATGATTTCTTTTAAACAGGTGGTCTTTTGTTTTGTAATCTCTGCTATTGCGCATGCAGTACAGAAACACCGGCAGCCAAACACCAGTCTATTGAGGTGTGCAAGCGAAAATATATATATTTTTTTCTCCCAGACCTCAAAAGTGGTCTCCCGATGTGGTTTAAGCATGGCTGTGGACAACAAATGTAGCTGTTTTTCTATTAGAAAAAGTGAGATTTTGAGTGTGAAAACCTGGAAAAACACTAGGGGAAATCAGGACCCTGGAAAAACTAAATAAATGTATTGGCTGGTAAGAATTGTGAGTGGCTGGCAAATTGTTTCATCTACCTGCCACAGTGGCTGCTGGACCAACACGTTTGTTTTTAGGCCATGTTCGTAAACCATTGCACGGGTCGTTCCAAAACCAGACATTTGTTTACACCTTGTTCAGTCATTTTACTTCATTAGTTCTCTATCTAAACATCTGTGGGCACAGAAAGAAAGGAAAAAGGATAGCTTCTTCAGAAGATTAATGAATGACTTATCCCTTGCATGTCTTCACTCACACATTTGAGACTGTGTAGAATGTTCAATATAATGCATCTCAATAGGTAGTGCTTTTACACAATGTAAAAACCACCTAATATTCCACAAATTACTTTCTAACTTTAATTACAGATTTTTGTATCAACATTTTAGCTTTTTATAATAAACAAATGTATTTACAGGTTTAAATATGAGTTTCTAGAGCACAACCAGGCCCCCAAGTCATGAGCTCTGCTGATTGGCTACTGCGTAGCAACCTAGTGGTGCCAAAAGCCCTGGTCTGCCCTCGCAATTCAAAATTTTTGGGCTCTCAAATTAGTTTGTTATGATCAGGTTTGATTCCAACGACTAATTATTTAAAAGTTTGCTACAAATCTAGATATTGAATTAAATGGTGTTCTATTCTGACTACTACATTTGTCGTCACGTGCTGACCACGTGCTGACACAGACCAATCACAGGCCAGCAGGCTAGGAGGAGGCTCCCGATTGACTCTCTCAGGCAGGATGAAAACGACTACATCGACCATGATCCTTTGCTAGTTATGGCCACTTTCACCATGATCTTTAGCATATTTTTTTGTGCCACTCAGCCCCATTCGTCTTCAAAATCAAATACATAGGAATAGGTGGATGACATCCACTCTATCACTATCTACTGGTTCTAATATCTATGAGCACAACATGTGCTTCAATAGTACCTAGAATTTATATAGGCCCAATATGCTATATCTTAATCAATTTAAAAAAAATATATATTCTGGTGCTCCTAGATTTTATGTTGTGCTCCTAACTTTTTTAGGTTGGGAGCGCCAGTGCTACCAATTTTCATTTGATTTATTTAGAGCCATGGGTACGGCTGTTGAACTAAGCTATTGAAGCATTTCTACGTTATATTCTTCAAGAATATTGGGTATATATCATACATTTACAAGTCCAAAAATGAATGTGGCATCTGCCACTTTAATAGTGATGCAATCAGATTGTTTTGTATGTAAGCACAAAATGCAACAAACAGAGAGAGAGAAAGAGGAAAAAAAAAGAAAGTGTCACCCACAAGATGATGCAATGAAGCGTGCAATGAAAGTCATGGAAAAAATCTCTGAGTTTGCACACTCCTACTATTATGGTGTGGTGGTTGCTGATCAACCGACCGCTGGGGAGAAAGATGCAGATCAACAGTTCAAAAAAGTTCAAAGTTTTTCTAATGACCCCTGGCCTAAACCCCTGGGATTTCCTGTCTAACTACTTGTTGTCAAGAGCAACTTCAACAAAACAACTATTACAGAGATAACAATAGACCAACACCTTGAAAATAAAATACTCCCCCCTACAGTAGCCAATAGTGCGTTTCTGGTCGGACTATGATAAGAGAAACAGTTCAGTCCAGTTCCACAATCATCCTGGTATCTTACTGCAGTTAGGTCGAGCCTGAAGAGGAGTGACGAGACCCCCATCACATATCATTAAGTGGAAAGAACAGTCATTGTGACAAAGAACCACTTTAGTTTGAAACAATTCACACACCTGTATTTCACATAGACCTACAGCTAACGTAAACCTGTGCCACAGGCAACCTGATACATAAACAAGCTGCTACCTGAGCTTTTTACAGTGAAGTTCAAGGTAGTTATGTAACTGCAACATGTTATCACACTGCTCCAGCTCTTACCTTGGCTGATGTCCATCATCAGATATGAGGACATCGTAAACTGAAGAGTAGCCTATAGCGGACAACTGACTTCAAGGACTTCACTCTCCAGAGCACCTTTGTAATTACACTGGAATGATAAGAAGGACATAAAAGGCAATAGAGTTTTATTTCAGAACACCCAAGTGAAAACAGGACGAAAATACTCAGTTTCATTGCCCGTGCCATTTTCCACAAATCTGTGATCTAGTTAGCAGTTAAATTGTACATTTTGTAAGTACACACAAGCACAGCAAGCCATGTGCCAAGTCCTCAAAGAAGGCCAATAGTTCACATAATGCAAGCCTGTATATCCAAAGCACCAATTTTCAGTGTGGAGTGTGCAGCCTCTCTGCTCTAGACTGAGATGAGATCCACCGTAGGCTATATTAGCATGCATATGGGTCATGCTGCACCGTCTATAGCCCGGCACAACCCCCTGCCCTGACTGTCAGGCAATTCCTTTCTGCTGTTGGACAAAGACCAATTAAGTGAAAGGCTGAGGGGGAAATGTATTCCGGCCTAAATAGGAAATGATCTACTGAAGTTTTTCTAAACCTATTAGAAATAAATAGGTAACTGCCAAAATAAAGGAAACACTTGAGTAAATGAGGGATACAACATATATTGAAAGCAGGTGCTTCCACACAGGTGTGGTTCCTGAGTTAATTAAGCATCCCATGCTAAGGATCAGGTTTTAAAAGGCCCAGTTGCCCATTATTTTGGCTACGATGGCTAGAATAAGAGATCTCAGTGACTTACCATGGCTAGAAGATTTCAGTGACTTTGAAAAAGGGGTCTCAAAGGAGCATAAGGGGGTTTAAAGTGTGTGTCTCAGTCACCAGAACCCAACCCAATTGAACACTTATTGGGAGATTCTGGAGCGGGGCCTGAGACAAGGTTTACCACCGCCATCAACAAAACACCCAATTATGGAATTTCTCATGGAAGAATAGTGTCTCATTCCTCCAATAGAGTTCCAGACACTTGTAGAGTCTATGCCAAGGCGCATTGAAGCTGTTCTGGCGCGCCCTATTAAGACACTTTATGTTGGTGTTTCCTTTATTTGGGTAGTTACCTGTAGTTTCTTTGAGTACAGTACATATCGTAATCAATTGGGGAGATTTAGTATTTTCTCGACTTGGTAAAGATACAGGATGTTTTTGTCCTTAGTGTACAGGTTATGTAAGATATATAACTCTGTTCTGGACAAGATAGGATTTGGTAGAATATGTTGTTAGTAGAGAATACACGATAAAGATGACAGCTCTGAGCTGTGTGTGTTCCTGTGTCTCTTCTTTTGGCAGAACATATAAAGAGTTGGTCCCATGTTTCATGAGCTGAAATATAAGATGGAGTTTTGTCACACAGCTAAATGCCACAGATGCCTCTAGTTTTGAGAGAGCAGGCAATTTGCATGCTGACTGCAGGACTGTCCACCAGACCTGTTGCCAGACTATTGAATGTTAATTTCTCTACCATAAGCCGCCTCCAATGTCATTTTAGAGAATTATGCAGTACTTCACAACTGCAGACCACATGTAACTACGCCAGCCCAAGACCTCCACATCAGGCTTCTTCACCTGCGGGATCGTCTGAGACAAGCCACCATTACAGCTGAGGAAAGAATTTGCACATCCGAAGAATTTGAGTACAAACTGTAAGAAACCATCTCAGGGAAGCCGATCTGCATGCTTATCATCCTCACCAGGGTCTTGACCTGACTGTAGTTTGGCGTCATAACCGACTTCAGTGGGCAAATGGTCCCCTTCGATGGCCACTGGTATGCTGGAAAAGTGTACTATTCACGGATTAATCCTGGTTTCAACTGTACAGGGCTGGAGGCAGATGGCAGACAGTGTGTATGGCATTGTGTGGGCGAGAGGTTTGCTGATGTCAATGTTATGAACAAAGTGCCCCATGGTGGCGGTGGGGTTATGGTATAGACAGGCATAAGCTACGGACCACGAACACAATTGCATTTAATCTATGGCAATTTGAATGCACCGTAATGAGATCCTGAGGCCCATTGTCGTGCCATTTTTGCAAAGATCCGTACACAATTTCTGGAACCTAAAAATGTCCATGGCCTGCATACTCACCAGACAAGTTACCCATGGAGCATGTTTGGGATGCTCTGGATCGACGTGTATGACAGAATAATATCCAGCAACTACAGTTATTGAAGAGGAGTGGGACAACCTTCCACAGGACACAATCAACAGCCTGATCAACTCTTTGTGAAGGAAGTGAGTCGCGTTCCATGAGGAAAATGGTGGTCACACCAGATACCGACTGGTTTTTCTGATCCATGCCCCTATCTTTTTTTTAAGGTATCTGTGACCATCAGATAAACGTCTATATTTTGCAACTGTATATATAAAAAAATGATATAACATTTACATAAGTATTCAGACTCTTTACTCATTGATGAAGCACCTTTGGCAGCGATTACAACCTTGAGTCTTCTTTGATATGACGTTACAAGCTTAGCACACCTGTATTTGGGGAGTTTCTCCTATTCTTCTGTGCAGATCCTCTCAAGCTCTGTCAGGTTGGATGGGGAGGGTCGCTGCACAGCTATTTTCAGGTCTCTCCAGAGATGTTTGATTGGGTTCAAGTCCGGGCTCTGGCTGGGCCACTCAAGGACATTTATAGACTTGTCCTGAAGCCACTCCTGTGTTGTCTTGACTGTGTGCTTAGGGTCGTTGTCCTGTTGGAAGGTGAACCTTCGCTCTGGAGCAGTAAGCACCTACACAATTATAAAATGTTGTCTTGTTTGGTGGCAGAACTCATTAAAATATGAACCATTGTGTAGAATTATACCCAAATATATTCAAATATATATTTCTACTTTTGTGTACCTATTTAGGATACATCACCATGAAGAGAATGACATTCATATCCATAATGCACAGTTCTTCCAGAAATGTATTTTGTCAAATGTAAATTGTTAAAAGTAGTCCTTGTGTTAGACCATGGTTTGTTAAACTTTGAAATCAATGGTTTTTGTTTGGCATATATTTTAAGTGAAATATCTTGAGTCTCATCGCAAATTCTGTTGTCGTGGAATTGCCCATGACAGCTTTCTGTTTTATCCTTGCAGAATTGGGTCTTCTGAGATAATAAATAGTAAAGATGACAGCTCTGATCCTTGTGTTTTTCTGTCTCTTCTCCGGATTCCTGCAGAGCTGGGTCTTCTGATGAAGTGCATAATGTGTATATGTGTAAATAGTGAAGATCACAGCTCTGAGCTTTAACTTCCTCCCGTGTCTCCTTTCCCTGCAGAGCTGGGTCTTAGCTTTGTGTTGCTCTGTGTGTCTGTGTCTCCTCTCCTGGCAGAGCTGGGTCTTAGCTTTGTGTTGCTCTGTGTGTCTGTGTCTCCTCTCCTGGCAGAGCTGGGTCTTAGCTTTGTGTTGCTCTGTGTGTCTGTGTCTCCTCTCCCTGCAGAGCTGGGTCTTAGCTTTGTGTTGCTCTGTGTGTCTGTCTCCTCTCCTGGCAGAGCTGGGTCTTAGCTTTGTGTTGCTCTGTGTCTGTGTCTTCTGGCAGAGCCGAGTCTTCTGATGAAGTGCATAATGTGTACATGCTTTAAATAGTAAAGATCACAGCTCTGAGCTTTATTCCCCCACTGTGTCTCCTCTCCTTGCAGAGCTGGGTCTTCTGATGAAGTCATGCATTGACCAGGGTCAGCTGGTACCTGATGACGTCATGTCCCGTCTCATCCTGACAGAGATGAGGAACATAGACCAGAGCAGCTGGCTGCTGGATGGTAAGCAATAAGCACCTGCACCACACTCATTACTGTGACCGATAGAGGGGATAAAAATGGGGAAATATAGAAAAAGGTTATAATAACAAATATAGCTCTGAGCACCAATGAACAGGGTTCACGGGATGACAGAAAGGACACGAGATCAGGTGGATAACAAAGCAAGCACTCTATCATGTGAAAGCATTACCATGTTTATCTCTCAACACCACAAGGTTGACACAGGTGACGCTTGACTAGTACAGTAGGTTGGTTATCTTTGAATGCAGCATCTAATCATTGTCCATTTCCTTAAGAGGCTAATTCATTGAGTCTATATACCAAATCTGGAGTCAATCTGATTTATGGTTCACGAGAAGAAGATTTTTAAGCAGTAGCATATGTGCTAACATGCATCTATAGATAGAATGCAGCCATATTTGAATGCAGGTATGTAAACCTCATCATGAGTGGATGTTTTGGTGTCTGGAGCAAGACAATCGCCGTGAGGAGCGTGGGACCAGTCAGGCACCATGTTTTCCGGAGATACGCAATGTGTCTCCAGTGCGCATCCACAACCCGGTACGTTCTTTGGCAGCTCCTCGCACTTGCCGTGTGAAAGTGAGCATCCAGCCAGGACGGGTTGTGCCGACTCAGCGCTCCTGGTCTCCAGTACGCCTCCTCGGTCCAGGATATCCTGCGCAGGCTCTATGCACTGTGTCGCCAGTGCGCCTTCACAGCCCAGTGCATCCTGTGTCAGCGCCCCACACTTGCCGGGCTAAAGTGAGCATCCAACCAGGACGCGTTGTGCCAGCTCTACGCTCCAGGCCTCCAGTGCGCCTCCATGGCCCAGTATATCTTGCGCCGGCCATACGTACTGTGTCTCCAGTGCGCCTTCACAGCTCAGTGCGTCCTGTGCCTCCTCCCCGCACTCGCCCTGAGGTGCGTGTCATCAGCCCGGTGCCACCTGTACCGGTCCCAAGCATCAGGCCTCCAGTGCGCCTCCAAAGTCCAGAGCTTCCGGCGACAGTTCCCAGTCCAGAGCCTCCAATGACGGTCCACGGTCCAGAACCTCCAACGACGGTCCACGGTCCAGAACCTCCAACGACGGTCCACGGTCCGGAACCTCCTACGACGGTCCACAATCCGGAACCTCCTGAGACGGTCCACGGTCCGGAACCTCCTGAGACGGTCCACGGTCCGGAACCTCCTGAGACGGTCCACGGTCCGGAACATCCTGAGACGGTCCACTCTCCGGAGTCCCCGGCGACGATCCACGGCCCGGAGTCCCCGGCGACGATCCACGGCCCGGAGTCCCCGGCGACGATCCACGGCCCGGAGTCCCCGGCGACGATCCACGGCCCGGAGCCCCGGCGACGATCCACAGTCCGGAGCATCCGGCGACGATTCACGGTCCGGTTCCTCTGGTGACGACCCACGGTCCGGTTCTTCCGGCAATGAGCCACGGTCCGGTTCCTCCGATGACGTGTCCACGAGCGGAGTGGGCACTTCGCCCCGCACCGAAGCCGCCCCTGACGGTTGATGCCCACCCAGAGTCCGCACCTTTGGGGGGGGGGGTACTGTCATGCCCTGACCATGGAGAGCTTTTATTCTCTATGCTGGTTAGGTCGGTGTATGATTTATCTAGGTGAATCATATGTCTATGTTAGACTAGTATGGTTCCCAATCAGAGGCAGCTGTTTATCGTTGTCTCTGATTGGGGATCATATTGAGGTAGTCATTTTCCCATTGTTCTTTGTGGGATCATGTCTATGTATAGTTGCCTGTGAGCATTATTCTAGCTTCACGTTTCGTTTGTGCGTTTTGTTGTTTTTGTTCTTTGAAGTTTTCTATTCCGAAATAAAGGATGGAAACATACCACGCTGCATCTTGGTCCACTCCTTATAATGAATGTGACAATTGAACAGATCTTGATTGCTTTCATGCTATTTATGACAACTTTGTGATGTTTTTATAGACGAATAGATGTACTCTATGCTTTTTGTGAGAAAAAGCCACTATGAATAAAAATGTCTCTCAATGGGTTAAAAACCTTAGGCCACTAATATGACAACTGATATTGTATGTGATGAAGGGGAATGGACTATCAGATCAATTTATGTTCAGCCTGGCCCAAGGCGGTTTTACATTTCAAAATGGCTGTCCAAGTGGAAGATAATGACAAATTGTACAGTCATACATGTATCATGTTTAGGGTACTATAAAGAGTTAGAATGATTTGACCTTTTACAAAGCATCTCACCAACGGAACTCTAAGCCTGGTTGTGTGGTACATGTAAATGCATTATCCTTAGCAGTTAGGCTTGGCGAGCTAGGCTCCTGGTAGGGTAGTCTGTTATAAGGTGACCTATCTTCTCTCAATTAATCTTTCCATGATTCCTCGCCTCCTTTCTTCTCGGATTCCATGTCATCTCCTTCTCTTACGCATTGGAGGAAAAGGTCCAGAGGGAAGGAACTTTGGAGCTTCTCACCGTATATGGTTAAGAAGGAGGCAAGGAGAGATGATGCAAAGAATCGTGGAAAAATGTATTGGAAAAGAGCCTGACTCTCCTCCTTTCCTGTCAGGGTTTTCGAACTATGAAGATCTATAACATCAGCCACGCTAGTGTATTATACACTGAGTGTACAAAACATTAAGGACACCTTCCTAATATTGAGTTGCATCCCCCCCTTTTGCCCTCAGAACAGCCTCCATTCGTCGGAAGAATGAACTCTACAAGGTGTCAAAAGCGTTCCACAGGGATGCTGGCCAATGTTGACTCCAATGCTTACCACAGTTGTGTCAAGTTGGCTGGATGTCTTTGGGTGGTGGACCATTATGGACATACAGGGGGAACTGTTGAGTGTGAAAAACCCAGCAGCGTTACAGTTCTTGACACAAACCTACTACCATACCCCATTCAAAGGCACTTGACTCTTGTCTTGCCCATTCACCCACTGAATGGCACACATACACAATCCATGTCTCAATTGTCTCAAGGCTTAAACATCCTCCTTTAACCTGTCTCCTCCCCTTCATCTACACTGATTGAAGTGGATTTAACAAGTGACATCAATAAGGGCTTATAGCTTTCACCTGGATTCACCTGGTTAGTCTATCATGGAAAAAGCAGGTGTCCTTAATGTTTTGTACACTAGGCGTATATCTCTAAGGTTATGACTGGGTCTCTCCTGTCTGGCAGGGTTCCCCCGTACCGTGTCTCAGGCAGAGACTCTGGACAACGTGTGCAGTGTGGACACAGTCATCAACCTGGACGTGCCTTACCAGACCACCAAACAGAGACTGACTTCTCGCTGGCTCCATCTGCCCAGCGGACGTGTCTACAACATAGACTTCAACCCACCCAAGATCGCTGTAAGTTGGGTCAATGAGCCACAGATGTATTTGACAGCTAGATAAAGGGTGGCAGCTAGCCTAGCCGTTAGAGCATTGGGCCAGCAACTGAAAGGGCGCTGGTTCGAATCCCTGAGCCAACAAGGTGATGAATCTGTCGTTATAGCCTTGAGCAAGGCATAAGAGCATCTGCTAAATGACTGAAATGTAGATACTACTGAGTTATAGTGAAGCTTCTGCTCTAAATGTGTATGGCCACATTTTACACAGGTCTTAGAATGTGTAATTAGAATGTTATTACACATGTAATAACCATGTAACAGGATAGTAAAAACTCTGATATGGTAGCTATGTCTTGTTCCATCTCTCCCAACACACAGTTGCGCTTGTCGTTAGCTAGCTTTATATGAATATACAGCTGCTCTTTAAAAACACTTAATTGTCCTAATCCACCATGCAACCATCTAACACTCATGTTATCAAAATTTGGGTATTCATATAAAAATGTCCTTGAACGTTATTGTACTCATTTCAGACCGAAGATGTGGAATATGATAAGAATGGCGCCACAGGGGTGTTTTTTCGCATGGTTTGTAACTTATTTTGTACATAATGTTGATGCTACTGTCTCTTATGACATAAAAATAGCTTCTGGATATCAGAACAGCGATTACTCACCTCGAACTGGACAACGATTTTTTCTTTAATGAGTCTGACGCAAAAGATATACATTTGAAGTTGGAAGTTAACATACACCTTAGCCAAATTACATTTAAACTCAGTTTTTCACAATTCCTGACATTTAATCCTAGTAAAATTTCCCTGGCTTAGGTCAGTTAGGATCACCACTTTATTTTAAGAATGTGAAATGTCATGTCATTTATTTCAGCTTTTATTTCTTTCATCACATTCCCAGTGGGTCAGAAGTTTACCTACACTCAATTAGTATTTGGTAGCCTTGCCTTTAAATTGTTTAACTTGGGTCAAACGTTTCAGGTAGCCTTCCACAAGCTTCCCACAATAAATTGGGGTAATTTTGGACCATTCCTTCTGACAGAGCTCGTGTAACTGAGACAGGTTTGTAGGCCTCCTTGCTTTTTCAGTTCTGCCTACACATTTTCTATAGGTTTGAGGTCAGGGCTTTGTGATGGCCACTCCAATACCTTGACTTTGTTGTCCATAAGCCATTTTGCAACAACTTTGTAAGTATGCTTGGGGTCATTGTCCATTTGGAAGAGCCATTTGCGACCAAGCTTTAACTTCCTGACTGATGTCTTGAGATGTTGCTTCAATATATGCACATAATTGTCCTGCTCCATGATGCCATCTATTTTTTGAAGTGCAACAGCCTCTCCTGCAGCAAAGCACCCCCAGAACATTATGCTGCCATCCCTGTGCTTCACGGTTGGGATGGTGTTCTTCGGCTTGCAAGCCTCCACCTTTTCCTCCAACCGGAACAATGGTCATTATGGCCAAACAGTTCTATTTTTGTTTCATCAGACCAAAAAGTACGATCTTCGTCCCCATGTGCAGTTGCAAACCGTAGTCTGGATTTTTTTTATGGTGGTTTTGGAGCAGTGGCTTCTTCCTTGCTGAGCAGCTATGTCAATATAGGACTCGTTTTACTGTGGATATAGATACTTTTGTACCTGTTTCCCTCAGCATCTTCACAAGGTCCTTTGCTGTTGTTCTGAGATTGATTAGCACTTTTCTCACCAAAGTACATTCATCTCTAGGAGACAGAATGTGTCTCCTTCCTGAGCTGCGTGGTCCCATGGTGTTTATACTTGCATACTATTGTTTGTAAAGATGAACGTGGTACCTTCAGGCATTTGGAAATTGCTCCCAAGGATGAACCAGACTTGAGGAGCTCTACACATTTTTTTCTGAGGTCTTGGCTGATTTCTTTAGATTTTCCCATGATGTCAAGCAAAGAGGCACTGAATTTGAAGGTAAGCCTTGAAATACATCCACAGCCTCATTATGTTTATTAGCCTATTAGAAGCTTCTAAAGCCATCCTAACCGACTTGCCAAAACTATAGTTTAACAATACATTTGTGGAGTGGTTGTAAAATGAGCTTTAATGACTCCAACCTAAGTGTATGTAAACTTCCGACTTCAACTGTAATGTTGCTCCAAGACAAGGTCCAAATCTGTCATTCGTATGAAGAAAATAAGGAAATACAAGGGGCGGATATCAGGGTGCCTTGTGAGAATTCGTCAGTGAGTGTGTAACCTGCCTTTACCATCCATTCTATTGGCCAACGTGCAATCACTGTAGAATTAACTGGATGAGCTCTTACCAACGGGACATTAAAAACCATAATATCTAATGTTTCACTGAGTCGTGGCTGAACAACGACAATCCTCCTACACAGGCTCTGATGCTTGTTGGATGTGGCAGGGCTTGCAAACTATTACAGACTACAAAGGGAAACCCACCCGCGAGCTGCCCAGTGACAAAAGCCTACCAGACGGGCTAAATGCCTTTTATGCTCACTTCGAGGCAAGCAACACTGAAGCATGCATGAGAGCACCAGCTGTTCCGGACGACTGTGATTACACTCTCTGTAGCCGATGTGAGCAAGGCCGCGGGGCCAGACGGATTTCCAGGACGTACTCAGAACATGCGCGGACCAACTGGCAACTGTCTTCACTGACATTTTCAAACTCTCCCTTACTGAGTCTGTAATATCTACACTACCGGCCATTATTCCTCCTCCGCCAAACTTTACAGTGGGCACTATGCATTGGGGCAGGTAGCGTTCTCCTGGCATCCGCCAAACCCAGATTCATCCATCGGACTGCCAGATGGTGAAGTGTGATTCATCACTCCAGAGAACGCGTTTCCACTGCTCCAGAGTCCAATGGCTTTACACAACTCCAGCCGATGCTTGGCAATGCGTATGGTGATATTAGGCTTGTGTGTTGAGACTGAGAGGACTGGATGCTTCATAAACCTCTATATGTGTACCTATACATTTCGTCAAGACCAACTGTTTCACGTGAGTTTTGCAAACAGGATGGAACTTTAGTAGATAACAGCCTCTTAACTTGGCACTTTGAGGCTGCTTGGTCTGGGAGGCAGGTGCATAGTCTACACTGTAAAAATAGTAAGCCTCAAAACACCATGATTGTGTAATGAAACCATAAAACGTAGTGCATCTAACCTGATATCTGGTGTTTAGAGGGTGTTTGAATGTAAACCCAATGTACGGTGCATTCAGAAAGTATTCAGACCCCTTGACTTTTTCCACATTTTGTTACATTACAGCCTTATTCTAAAATGTATTATTTTTTTGTTGTCATCAATCTACATACATTACTGTAAGTGTTATGATATTGGAATTGTACACACTCAACCACAAAGAAAATAAAAATCTGTGATAAATTGAAATTGACTCAAAAAAACAACCAACATGTACGTAATATAAATAATGCAATTTCTTTTAATGATTTATTAATTGAACCAAAAATGTTACAAATAAATCAAACTTAACATGTTTCTCAAATTGTACTGAAAGTATATTTTATATGATAACCAAAGAGAGAACATTTTGTGATTGAATGAATTAGGTCTGGTTTTAAAATCCTTGCACTTCTTATATGTTTTTAGAGGATTGTGGGTAGTAGATTTAAAAATATATATATTTTACACAATGTTATATGTGTAGCACATGTAGCATGAAGCGTATAGCTAGCTTTTTGTGTGGCGTGTGACTGGTAAGAAGATTCATTAGGGCGGTCAGGTGCTAGCAAAGCAGAGGTCCCGAGTTCGCGCCAGGTATGGGCCAAATCGGGAGGAAGGGGTACATATGCATGTATGAAATATAAGTATACTTCTATATTAGCAGTTTGTGCCATGATGTGTAATGGATCATGATGAATGGATATCAAAACTGTCCGGCAAAATTAAGTTCAATAAGATGACCCACTCCCACATTTCCAACTTTTTAATGGTAGAGGGAAATACAGTATCCTGCGATGCTTGCTGCTAAACATCCAGTTACTGCTGGCGGATTGAGCACTGTGCTCAACAGATTCTGACACAATTGGTTAAACTGGCAAATGATCACATACATAAATCAATGAAAATACCCCCAGAAGAAGGTATCTAATTCGGCATTAAACAGAACTTGAAACACCAAAATAGTGTTTTCAACATTTTCCGGTAGTGCTCCCAGTCCCTGGCAAGGTGTTGCACAATACTTGATTAAAGTGGTGTACCAACACACTGCGTCATGTTTCAAAACATCTCAGGATGATGTCTTTCAATACTCCAGCCAAGTTAAGGTTTTGTCTCCTTTGCGTTGGTGGCAGCTCAGTTGCCACTAGTTTTGGTGTTTCAAAGCACTTTATTTTAACAGTGTGCTCTCTCAAGGGTCTATTCACGTCTTCGAGGAGTGGGAAAAATCTTGTTCAATGTGATCACTTGTTTTGAGTGTTTTTTGTCGTCATGGTCACACGAGGAGTTGAAAGTTTGTGGTCATTTTTTTGAGAGCTCAAGGTAAAGCAAGGTCATCATTGGTCATGTTTTGCTACTAACTATAGGCATACAGGTTTTCCCCCTCCCTGCATGTCTCATAATAGGCAACACAGGCTTGGGCTGTGGTGTTTACAATTTACATACTATGGCAGTACGTTGGACACATTGACAATGGCTTAACTTCTGAATCGTTTGTCCTGCACTTTCGCCTCTAAAGTTAATAATTGAATTTTTTTTTAAATACAGACCTTCACTGCATTATGTTGTGCTACTAAATCGTCCAATATACCACTTCTATACACACTCATGGACTGTTTTGGTTTGCCTACAGGGCCTTGATGACGTCACCGGAGAGCCTCTGATTCAGAGAGATGATGACACACCAGAGACCGTCACCAGGAGGCTAAAGGCATACGAGAACCAGACACGACCTGTGCTGGAGTACTACAGGTGGCGTCGAAAACCTGAGCCATATAAACTCAGCAAAAAAAAGAAACGTCCCTCATTGTCAACTGCGTTTATTTTCAGCAAACTTAACGTGTAAATATTTGTTCGAACATAACAAGATTCAACAACTGAGGCATAAACTGAACAGAAATTGAATGTGTCCCTGGAAAAAAAAAAGGGGGGGGGGTCAAAATCAGAAGTAACAGTCAATATCTGGTGTATCAGCTGCATTAAGTACTGCAGTGAATCTCCTCCTCATGGACTGCACCAGATTTGTCAGTTCTTTCTTTCTACCCCACTCTTCCACCAAGGCACCTGCAAGTTCCCGGACATTTCTGGGGGGGAATGGCCCTAGCCCTCACCCTCCGATCCAACAGGTCCCAAACGTGCTCAATGGGATTGAGATCCGGGCTCATCGCTGGCCATGGCAGAACACTGACATTCCTGTCTTGCAGGAAATCACACACAGTGGCATTGTCATGCTGGAGGGTCATGTCAAGATGAGCCTACAGGAAGGGTACCCCGTGAGGGAGGTCTTCCCTGTAACGCACAGCGTTGAGATTTCCTGCAATTACAACAAGCTCAGTCCGATGATGCTGTGACACACCACCCCAGACCATGAAGGAACCTCCACTTCCAAAGTAAAGGCCTCGGTGTAACTCTCATTCCTTCGATGATAAACGCGAATCCAACCATCACCCCTGGTGAGACAAAACCACGACTCTTAGGTGAAGAGCACTTTTTGCCAGTCCGGTCTGGTCCAGCGACGGTGGGTTTGTGCCTACAGGCGACGTTGCCGGTGATGTCTGGTGAGGACCTGCCTTACAGCAGTCCTACAAGCCCTCAGTCCAGCCTCTCTCAACCAATTGTGGACAGTTTGAGCACTGGAGGGATTGTGCTTTCCTGGTGTAACTCGGGCAGTTGTTGTTGCCATCCTGTACCAGTCCCGCAGATGTGATATACCGATCCTGTGCAGGTGTTGTTTCACGTGGTCTGCCACTGAGAGGACGATCAGCTGTTCGTCCTGTCTCCCTGTAGCACTGTCTTAGGCGTCTCAGTACGGACATTGAAATGTATTGCCCTGGCCACATCTGCAGTCTTCATGCCTCCTTGCAGCATGCCTAAGGCACGTACTCGCAGATGAGCAGGGACCCTGGCCATCTTTCTTTTGGTGTTTTTCAGAGTCAGTAGAAAGGCCTCTTTGGTGTCATAACTGTGACCTTAATTGCCAACCGTCTGTAAGCTGTTAGTGTCTTAGCGACCGTTCCAGAGGTGCATGTTCATTAATTGTTTATGGTTCACTGAACAAGCATGGGAAAGTGTTTAAACCCTGTACAATGAAGATCTGTGAAGTTTGGATTTTTACAAAATATCTTTGAAAGACAGGGTCCTGAAAAGGGGACGTTTCTTTTTTTGCTGAGAATATATATATATACACACACACACACACACACACGATTTCTGTCCCAAACATATCAGTCTAGTACAACACATTTGATATACCGTTATATTAGTTAAATGATATAAGCTGTAACTGTATAATAACGTTGTGGCCCTTATAGGCTTTAAGGCTTACTCATTATAGGCTTTAAGGCTTACTGTATATCTGCCCTTTCAAAGCTGGGACATAAGGTGGCATAACAAACTGACATTCATCTCAATTAGATAGAAATTAGAATTTAAATGCATAGCTAAGTGCATTGTGTGGCGGTCAAGATGAAAATCACATCTACTTATTTCACTGGCCAATTAAAAAAGCAAAAACAGTAGGCAGAGCTCCCTGTGTGCATAGGATGTTATAGCGTCCAAGTTATTGATAACATAGATGTTGGAGCTCTTCGTCACTGGTAAATTGATCAAGTTGAATAAACCCTACTACAGAGGCCAGTCTGAGAACTGAAATATCTTGGGACCGTAACAAAGGATTCAGGTTCAGAAATGAGACCAGACCGTGAATGCATTACACTGTACAGTACTGCCTTTCCCTTTGTTAAACAGTGAATGATCTATGTTGGCAACCTTGAAAGTATTGTGTCGTTAAGAACTGGGTTGCATTCAGTAGAGCATACGGCAGCAAAACATTTAGCGGAAATTTGTTCTCATTGGAGAAAAATGTAGTAGTACCTCCCCATTTCAAAACATTTTTTTTTTTACCTACTGAACATGACCTGGTTCACTGCTTATGTTTGTTGTGATAACTTTCATGTCTGTCATGAGGTACTAATCACTGTTTCTGACAACAGGAGTAAAGGGGTGTTGGAGACATTCTCAGGAACGGAAACCAACAAGATCTGGCCTCACATTCAGGCCCTCCTGTCCAAAAAACTCTCCCTACAAAATTAAAAAGGTTGTTGTGAAAGCATAGAATACACTCCCGGGAAAAGAATGGATCAGTTTACCACAACTTTAATGGGACTCAACTCTTTGGTCCAAAATGTAACAGTATCTCAGTGCCTATATAAGACCATGTTATTTACTACTACAACATATGTGGATGAGGACCACACATTCAACTAATGTCACATTCTATCTCTGTTCATTCCATATGTAGCCTGGTCCCAGATCTGTTTGTGCTCTGGCCAACTTCTATAGTCATGCCAAACAATGACCATAGAAGTCTGTATTGTAGCTTGTTGCCAGGTGATGTGGTTTGTATCCAATTCACACCAGTCCGTGGTCTGTCGGTGTAGAGGACAACTATAATGGGGTAAATGGAAAAGTGCCATTATATTAGGTGAAGTTGCCTTGAATTCATCTTTAGGGCCAAGTGCCTATTGTTGACATGACAATATATTGTGTCTCTTAAATTATAAAAACAAAAAAAAGTGAATCACCATGCAATTAATGAATGATAAAAACACAGTGCCAATGATTTCAGTGAAACACGTGTCACCAGAAATGCAGTAGTTTAGAATAGCGGTCATTTTAAGTTGTTAGCCTGGTTAAACCAGAGTGAACGTTGCACTCCCGTGAAGTGATACAATCTATTTGGATGCCAGGCTCACAAGTTATCACGGGAGTGATAACATATTCTCAAAAAAAGCTGCAATTAGCCGATGCATAGTTTTAATAACGATATTTGTATATTTTCTCTGACCGTGGCCATGCCTTGGGAGTTTTGATTTGTAATCTGATTAATCTATACTGAAAATGTATGCTGAATGTCTTACCAGCATATTACATGCAGTATTTTTGTAGCACATTATCTGTACTTTGATGATCAGTCAAAGGAATAATTACTTTAGTAAATGTGTATACTTTTATGAACCTTAAACTTCTATTTCATAACAAGTGTATTATTTATTATCAAGTCTCACTTGCTGGAAGAGACTGTATTCAGGCAAACTGTTTCAAAATGTAAAATAAACTAATATAATAAAAAGACAAATTGTGAAAAGCAACTAACAGCTTTCCATTTAATGTTGACCTTGGACGCTCTGCAAAAGTCTAAGTACCCAATATGGCTGGTATGAAAAGCATTTCCCCTGAACACAGTTGTTTTAAAGCTGTTCTATTTCAAAACGGAGCATCGAAGCAGAACCTAACACAGGATGTTAATCACGCTACGTCAGCCAGAAAGTTTGACCATTTCTTTCTATTCCACAATCAAGTCTGTGAGCAGGTTTAGCAGCCAAACACATATGTTTGACAAGCTTATTCTTCTGTGATGGGACACATTTTTTTTGAGGGTTGATGTGGAGTGACGAGCAGTAACAAAAACAAGAATTCGGCATAGCAGTCAACTGATCACTTTGCATGGTTATGTCACCATAGCTACACCGTGGTAGTATCAATGTTTGGCCTAATGATGACAAACTGGACACACGGGAGTTTCAAGGAAAGTTTCTAGGAGAGTTTGGACCACATACGCTAGGTGTCATAGCAGTTTTAGACAGCATGTCGGAGACGTCCACTGCAGAACCACGAGTCCAGGAACAGGCCTTTTGTTTCTTCAATTAAAAAAACAAATGTGTACTTTTATTTACAACAAGAGCGTGTTTTATTCTAATGCTCGGGTCCCCCCCCCCCCCTGCTAGGGAAGGACTGTGCCGGGTCCAGTCAAGCCTACTGTAGATGAAAACCGTTTTAAACTCCCTTCAAGATATGACATACTTTAGCGATATAAGCTAAGGTACAGTAAGCGCTTCAAAATACCTACCAATGGTCTTCCCTTAAATATTTTTGTTTGTTTGTTGTTTTGAACCAAATATAAAGTGCAGGACACATTCCAGCGCAGATTCTGCGGCATACAAAAATAAGTCTGTGGGAGCTCAGCCCTTTTCCCCTCCATTTTGTAATATTCTATTGAGTGTCATGAACTGATGGGGAAATGACGGGGAGGTGGAGGGCGCTTGCGCCACATTCGTTATGTCTCCATCATGCGCAGATCGTCCGTTTCTAAAGTAGCGTCCTCCTTGGACCATCTCCCTTCTCGGTTGGTCCACAAGCCAGCCTCCAGACAGCGCTTCACATGGTACTCTGCCACCTGGAGGTACAAACAGAGACCGAACGTAAAGGGCAACTTCCAACTCCCGAGAGAAAACAAAAATAAATCATGCAAATTATTGCAGTAGAGGTAGGCATAACTCTCCTAAAGAAGAAAGCAGACACACTTCTACAATATGACGAGTTCATTTCTATGGGTTGGTGCTAAAAGTTGACTGTTCCAAAAGCGTTGCTCCCTGGGAAGTGTAGTTTGCGACCCTAATCCACCTGCTCTGTGGGGCATCTGATAGCGAACACTGATAACTCCCTATCGCCAAGTTCCCTGTAGTAACACCTTTCAGCAGCACTCAATCTAAAAAAGGAGTCTGCCATATCCAACTCCAGTGAACAACTCTCCACGGTCCGTATTTAACAAGCATCTCAGAATAGAAGTTCTGCTCTAGTACCAGGTCCAACCCTCTGCCCATATAATCTCATGCATTATGATCTAAGAGGCTAAACTGATCCTATATCAGCAGCACTCCTACTCTGAGACTGAATACAGGCCCAGTGTTTAGTGAGCATGTGGGGGGGGGGCTTGGAGAGTAGACCCGTGAATATACAAATAACACCCTATTCCCCTATAGTGCACTATATAGGGAAAAGGGTACCATTTAGGATGCATCCAGGGGTTAACACACTGATGCTCAAGCAGATTATAATGCTTATGTAACATTGGAAATTGGCCCACATCTAGACTTCCAACTAAGCCCTTGCTGCTAACCAAGTATAATTTGTGGAGGAGAGGACATTTGTTGATTTCCCCTCCATCTTTTAGGATTTGGCAGGAAGTGAGACTTTAGGTGGCCAGTTGCGGGTGATCTCATTCTTTAACTCGCACTCCCTCCCCCGCGCTCTCTCTCACTCTCTCTCACTCTCTCTCACTCTCCAGAAAGTAATTCTGTTCTAAAGCAACACACTGACTGTTAATTTACCTTCGGTTTCGCACAGCTTGAACTTGAGCATGAATTTGAGTTACGGTATCTTGGGATATTTCCATCGGTTATCTCAATCAATGTTTACATTTTTTTTTTTTTTTTTTTTAAATCAACAAATAGTGTGGCTGAATAAACAGATCTGACAGGCCTACGGTACGTGTCTGACTCTGTGGAAACTGTAGTGAGTAGTAGTGTAGCCAATACCTGTGGATTCATGGTGCTGAGAACATTCTGGAGAATCTGCATGTCTTGCAGCTGGAACCCTGACTTCAGTTCCTGTTCCAGAATGATAGGAATAGAATCATTCATATAGTACCATATATATATATATATATCAGAATGTATAGCTTCAAAAAAACATTTGAATTAAGGTCTACTAAAAATAATCTCAAGCTTTCCACACGTGTAAATGATGTCATTTGGAATACTTACAGGGGGTAAAGATTCTAGAACTTCTCCGGGTTCCGGGCGACAGCGTGCTGTGCTGCTCTGGTGCTCTGTAAAGTTAGGGAGTGTCTCTCCTTTGCACTTGACAGTGTGCTCTTTTACTCTCTGCTTAAAGGCCTCTAGCTCAGTATGGAATACATCCAAGTACCCCTCTTGTCCTGCCTTACATAGAAAGAAATGGCAACAGCATTAAAGTATATTCACTTGATCATCCTCTGTTGACACGAGGAACTTTGAATCATAACGGATGCAACAAATGTCTTCTAAAATGGCATATATTAAAAAAGTGTCAGTTATAGATAAATGTTTACAGATTTTGGCATGAAACCATACTGTTTACAGAAGGCACTTACAATCACATCAACATGTCAGACTGGAAATCATACAGAAATGCTTACAATGTTTTCACATGAATGCAATAGTGTGTTGGCATGAAATCATGTAGCTGTATATCATTGCCTTGTTGTGTTGTAGGAATCTTTGTCTTGACTCCTGTCACTCTAGTGGTCATCTGACCACATTACATCACTGTCCGTACACCTTCCTTCCTCCAGCTATTTTTTTTTTTACATGTTAGTTACATAATAACAAAAAACAATGAAAACAAGTTTGGTCATTAAATTACAATACAAAAAGTTGAATAATTCCTTAACCTAGCTTATCAATAACAACTGGTTAGACGGTGGGTAAACCATTTTTCTTAAAATTACTTTGTGGTATAATGACTCGACAGTGACTCAGCAGACAGACCAAGGCTGATTTACAAGCCTCCTCTTCTTCATCTACACTGATTTTTAGTCGATTTAACAGGTGACATCAATAAGGAATCATAGCGGTCACCTGGTCGGTCTGTCATGGAAAGAGCAGGTGTTCCTAAGCTAAATATTTTAGCTGGGTTGTGACAGCGAAGCGAACAGTCTTGTGCTTTAAAAGTTAATTTCCTGCAATTCTGCACGTTTTGCCATAGGGCGGAGGCAAATTACACACCTCCAGGCTGTGTAAAGGCTATTTGACCAAGAAGGAGAGTGATGGAGCGCTGCATTAGATGACCTGGCCTCCACAATCACCTGACCTCAACCCAATTGAGATGGTTTGGGATGAGTTGAACTGCAGAATGAAAGAAACGCAGCCAACACGTGCTCAGCATATGTGGCAACTCCTTCAAGATTGTTGGAAAAGCATTCCAGGTGAAGCTGGTTGAGAGAATGCCAAGAGTGTGCAAAGCTGTTATTAATGCAAAGGCTGGCTACTTTGAAGAATCTAAAATATATTCTGATTTGTTCAACAATTTTTTGGGTTACTATATGATTCCATGTGTTATTTAATAGTTTGGATGTCTTCACTTTTATTTTACAATGTAGATTATAGTAATAAAGTAAAACCCTTGAATGAGTAGTTGTCCAAACTACTGGTAGTGTATGTGCAATCGATATACCTACCTAGTATTAAGCCATTAGGCTACATCTGAGCCGCTTCAATATTCGTATCTATTATGCCCATAGGCTACTATTATCTAAAAGCTCACGCATTTGACAAAGCTTAACTTGCTACCTCAGGTTTAATTATTTGAATTGTTTAAATTGTGGAATATTTGTAGGCCTACTTGAAGCTCAATTCCTGCCTGCCGTTAAGCTACAATGATTTGTTGAGCAATTATCAAAACCATTGTCATCATATCCTATTTTTCAGGTCACATTGATATTTTCTATAGCGAACGTTTCTATATTCATTTTGGCTCACAATTCACACAAACTGAAGAAATGCTGAATTTACATAAACATTGCATACAAAATAGCACAAGAAAAAAAAAAAATACATAACACAAGGCAAACATAATACAAACAGAACATTTCTTCTCTTGATGGGGGAAAACTAGTGTAACTATTATTATTATTATTTTTACATTTAAAGATGACTTTGAATAGCCATTTAATAGCTACAGCAAACTCTTACGCCGATATTCTATAATAATTTTCAGCACAGAAAAGCTCCTGTAACGACACAGTTCGGTTTCACGTCGTAACGAGTGTACTGCGTGGTCTTTTGGGAAACCGCTGCGACTTCTTTGGCTGTTATTTTTTACGGCGCATTGTTAAAAAACACCCGTGTGCCCACGTTCCAATCACTATCAAAAAACAGTGCCCGGGATAGAGAGGCTTACTTTGGCTTTGTGGAAGAAGTGACGGAAGCAGCTTCTGGGGTCCTGCTGGGAGGTGCTGGCCATCTCCAGGATAAACTGCAAAGCAACAGCCTGGTGAGCTACCTGCTCCATCAACGCCTCTTTCTGTGGTTGAGAAAAAAAGAAAAAAAAAGGAAAAAAAGTGAATTCATCTGTATAACATAAATACAGTCTGTGTAGGATATGCTATAAAGTAAATGTTTGTAAACCTGAACTGTAAAAATTCAGGTTTATATATATATATATATATATTTTTTTTTAAAGGCCTCTTTCTGGCAGGGGAAAGTGGACAGGATGGAACCTTACAACGACCTCTAACATTGGGCAGCAGGGTAGTCTAGCTTGTTAACAGTGTTAGGCCAGAAACCGAAAGGTTCAAATCCACGAGTTGACTAGGTGAAAAATCTGTTGATATGCCCTTGAGCACAAGGGGTGAGGGTAGGGGGAGATGAGGCCTTTCGCCAGACTCTTGACACCCTATTCCCTTAAACAGTGCACTACTTTTGACTGAGGCCCATAGCACTATGGGGAGTGGAGTGAAAGGCACATGCCCCAGTGACCAACTGAAACACTGTGGTTGATATTAAAATATGGAGTTCTTATCCAGATACTCTGCGTGTGAGCTTGAGGATAAAAGGGAATGTTTATTAGACATTAGGAACAACTGACCGTATGCAGACAGTGAGTTCAAACTAGTCCCCCCCCCCATTATTACAGTGAGTAGCTGTCGAGGTGGGGTGAAAACACCTCAATAATGGCGCTAGACATTCCTACTAAGACAGCAGCAATTAAGATGGCAGAACGAATAGAGGGCAGCCGGAACTCCGGGCCTGATCCACTCCACTGATGGGGGCGTTTGAGGCAGGACTTCCTGCTTAACTCACTGTGAATACATACGGAATAGCGCCCTCTGGTGGGCCTTATTGATAAACACTCGTACAATTTCAAGGCATTTATACAAATCTTAGGCTGAAAATAAATGCGAATTGTAAAACAAACAAAAAAACGTTTATGCATCAACTCTGAACAGGAAACACAAGGGTGATATTGGCTGTTAGATAACATATATTTTATCAACTATTGTACACAGAACAGGACAGTGTGCGTGTGTGATTGTTCTGACCTCTTCAGCCTGTAGTCTGAAGCACCAGAGGATCAGGTAGTTGGCAGTCTCCTCACAGACGAGGTGAGGCAGGTCAGACAGGAACCGCTGGCTGTCATCCCACCTCCGCAACATGCCTGACCAATCACAATAGACCATTGGACCAATACCACTTCCTCCCCCGGCCCCACTAGAGGGACAACAACTCAATTCTGAACTATGACAAGCTGTAGATTAAACATTTCACTCACCGAAATATCTAAATTCCTGTTCATACTTCTGAACAAAGGTTTTGCTCTGGTCATGATCCTCCAATTCAACGTTTTTACTTCTTGAATTAATAATACTCTATAAGGGGGAATTAAAAAAGGAGAAACACTTGAGTCCGTAACACTCTATTCCTCACATCCTATTCAGAACCTACGGTGTCAAGAAGAGAGCACACGAGAAATCAAGGAGATACAATTGAGCTTCCCCTCGCAGTACGTGGAGAAAGATTACATGTGTACTAATCAGGTAGGTCGCTTTATCATGGATGCAAACCTGCGAGGGTCCAAAAGAGTTTAAAAAAAAATAATTGTTGCATATTTTCAGAGAATAACAAGTACATAAATACATATTTGGACAAACTCGATAGTCTGGAAATGTGTTTGGTGTAGGCTGGCATTGCTTAGTTGATTAAGTCGGTCGAATTTGATCCACAGAAGTGTAGTGGGCCATATCACAACGTGTTGCTGTACTCATGAGCGGCATGGTTCTCCATGTTTGAAGCGAGCCTATAGGCCTATTTGTTTGGCGAGACAGCATCTCACTGTAGTAGACTGTGTTTGTTATTTGGATCTCCATTTGCCTTTGTTTACTGCGTTTGTTTACTGTTAATGTAACCATCTTCAATATAGATTGCGTCATGCCTTCATCGATCTGATATTTTGTTTACTAGGCCTACTTTCTACCACTGTTCTGTTTTGTTTGCATTCGCAGTTGTGTCAGTATTCTAAGCCAAACGGCTATTTAGTATTTTTGGGCTCAAGGGTAGGCCTTGTCAAAGGCTTAAGGGTAGGCCTTGTCAAAGGCTTAAGGGTAGGCCTTGTCAAAGGCTTAAGGGTAGGCCTTGACAAAGGCTTAAGGGTAGGCCTTGACAAAGGCTTAAGGGTAGGCCTTGACAAAGAGGTGAGGCTTTAGGAGGGACTGAAAGATAGTGATAGACTCAGTCACAGATGGCTGGAACGAGGGAGTTCCAGAGCAACCCTGGAGAAGGCCCTGTCGCCTAAGCTCTAACTTCGACTGGGGATGACAAGGTGGCCTGCTGTGGTGGAGTGCGCGTGTGGGTTGGTAGGGGAGAAGGTCTGAGGTAAGGGTGGGGTGGTGAAGGGCTTTGTAGGTCAGAAGGAGGATCTTGTCATCAATGCATTGGGAGACAGGGAGCCAGTGGAGTTCATAGAGGACAGGGGTGATGTGCTGCCAGAACTTAATGTGGGTGAGGAGAGGCTTCAGAGTTTTGAACCATTTGGAGCTTATGGAGGGAGCTTGAGTTGATGCCGAAGAGGAGCGTGTTGCAGTAGTCAAGATGGGAGGAGATTAATTCATGTATGAGGGTTTCCGCGGCCAGACGGGATAGGGAAGACCTGACTTGGTCAATGTTGCGGCGGTGGAAGAATGAGGATTTGACAGTGTCTTATGTGGTGGTCAAAGGACAGGGAGGAGTCCAGGATGACACTAAGGTTGTGTGCATGGAGGGAGCGAGAGACATACAGTGGTGTTGTCAATGGTGAGGGTGGATTTGGTGCCTATGAGGAGGAGTTACGTTTTATCACTGTTTTGTTTTGTAGCATCCATGTTTGTATTGCAGGGAGGCAGGATTCAATGTGGGTCAGAGGTGGTTTGACATAGCAGTGGAAGTCAAGGTTGAAGTGATGGAGGATATGATTAAGGAGGAGGATGTAGATGAAGAGTAAGGGACCCAGCACAGGGCCCTGGGGGACACCATGTATAATTGCAGCTGAGTCGGAGTTGTGGCCATTGAGGAAAATGTTTGTGAGATACACTATATATACAAAGGTCTGTGGACACCCCTTCAAATGAGCGGATTCTGCTATTTCAGCCACACCCGTTGCTAACAGGTGTATAAATCAAGCACACCCCATGCAATCTCCATAGACAAACATTGACAGTAGAATGACCTTACTGAAGACCTCTGTGACTTTCAACATGGCAACGTCATAGGATGCCACCTGGACAAAAAAATCAGTTTGTCAAATTTCTGCCCTGCTAAATCTTCCCCGGTCAACTGTAAGTGCTGTTATTGTGAAGTGGAAACGTCTAGGAGCGACAACGGCTCAGCCGCCTAGTGGTAGGCCACACAAGCTCACAGAACGGGACTGCAGAATGCTGAAGCACATAGCGCATAAACATCATATGTCCTCGGTTGCAAAAGTTCCAAACTGCCTCTGGAAGCAACGTCAGCACATTAACTTTTTCTCTGGAGCTTCATGAAATGGGTTTCCATGGCCGAGCAGCTGTACACATGCCTAAGATCACCATGTGCAATACCAAGCATCGTCTGGAGAGGTGGAAACACGTTCTTTGGAGTGATGAATCACATTTCACCATCTGGCAGTCCGACGGGTTTGGCGGATGCCAGGAGAACACTACCTGACCGAATGCATAGTAAACATAGTTTACAGTGCCAACTGTAAAGTTTGGTGGAGGAGAAATAATGGTTAAGGCTAGTCCCCTTAGTTCCAGTGAAGGGAAATCTTAATGCTACAGCATACAATAATATTCCAGATGATTCTGTGCTTCCAACTTTGTGACAATAGTTTGGAGAAGGCCCTTTCCTGTTTCAGCATGACTATGCCCCCGTGCGCAAAGCAAGGTCCATACAAAAATGATTTGTCGAGATTAGTGTGGAAGAACTTGACTGGTCTGCACAGAGCCCTGACCTCAATCCCATCGAACATCTTTTGGATGAATTGGAACGCCGATTGCGAGCCAGGCCTAATCGCTCAACATCCGTGCCTGACCTCACTAATGCTCATGGCTGAATGGAAGCAAGTCCCCACATCAATGTTCCAACATCTAGTAGAAAGCCTTCCCAGAAGAGTAGAGACTTATCGCAGAAAAGAGGGAACCAACTCTATATTAATGCCCATGATTTTGGAATGAGATGGTCAACAAACATATTTCCACATGCTTTTGGTCATGTAGTGTATGATTGTAGCCAGAAAAGTGTGGTGCCCTCAACAGTCAGACCTTCAAGCCGGATCTACACGATTCACACGGATTACCTATTTTGAGATCAAAACAGCGAATGTCGCCGAGAAGTAGCAAGTTCGCATCCCTTTTATTATTGTCAGGGACATCTAACTTGGTATTTTTATCTTGTGAAAGCGCGAACCACTGCTTTTAATCAGGGCAAGGTGACCGGAAACATGACCGAATACAAACAGTGTAGCTATTCCCTCCGCAAGGCAATCAAACAAGCTAAGTGTCAGTATAGAGACAAAGTAGTCGCAATTCAACGGCTCAGAAACAAGAGGTATGTGGCAGGATCTACAGTCAATCACGGACTACAAAAAGAAAACCAGCCCCGTCGCGGACCAGGATATCTTGCTCCCAGACAGACTAAACAATTTCTTTGCTCGCTTTGAGGACAATACTGTGCCACTGACACGGCCCGCTACCAAAACCTGCGGACTCTCCTTCACTGCAGCCGACGTGAGTAAAACATTTAAACGTGTTAACCCTTGCAAGGCTGTAGGCCCAGACGGCATCCCCAGCCACGTCCTCAGAGCATGCGCAGACCAGCTGGCTAGTGTGTTTACGGACATATTCAATCAATCCTTATCCCAGTCTGCTGTTCCCACATGCTTCAAGAGGGCCACCATTGCTCCTGTTCCCAAGAAAGCTAAGGTAACTGAGCTAAATGACTCACTTCCGTCATCATGAAGTGCTTTGAGAGACTAGTCAAGGACCATATCACCTCCACCCTACCGGACACCCTAGACCCACTCCAATTTGCTTACCGCCCCAATCTCCACCCCGCTGATCCTCAACACTGGGGCCCCACAAGGGTGCGTTCTGAGCCCTCTCCTCTACTCTACTCCCTGTTCACCTACGACTGCCTGGCCATGCACGCCTCCAACTCAATCATCAAGTTTGCAGACGACACTACAGTGGTAGGCTTGATTACCAACAACGACGAGACGGCCTACAGGGAGGTGGTGAGGGCCCTCGGAGTGTGGTGTCAGGAAAATAACCTCACACTCAATGTCAACAAAACAAAGGAGATGATCGTGGACTTCAGGAAACAGCAGAGGGAACACCCCCTTATCCACATCAACGGGACAGTAGTGGAGAGGGTGGAAAGTGTTAAGTTCCTTGGCATACACATCACAGACAAACTAAAATGGTCCAACCACACAGACAGCGTGGTGAAGAAGGCGCAGCAGCTCCTCTTCAACCTCAGGAGGCTGAAGAAATTCGGCTTGTCACCAAAAACACTCACAAACTTTTATAGATGCACAATCGAGAGCATCCTGGCGGGCTGTATCACCACCTGGTACGGCAACTGCTCTGCCCACAACCATAAGGCTCTCCAGAGGGTAGTGAGGTCTGCACAACGCATCACCGGGGGAAAACTACCTGCCCTCCAGGACACCTACACCCTATGTCACAGGAAGGCCATAAAGATCATCAAGGACAACAACCACCCGAGCCACTGCCTGTTCAACATGCTATCATCCAGAAGGCGAGGTCAGTACTGGTGCATCAAAGCGGGGACCGAGAGACTGAAAAACAGCTTCTATCTCAAGGCCATCAGACTGTTAAACAGCCATCACTAACATTGAGTGGCTGCTGCCAACATACTGACTCAACTCCAGCCACTTTAATAATGGAAAAATTGATGTCAAAAATGTATCACTAGCCACTTTAAACAATGCCAATTAATATAATGTTTACATACCCTACATTACTCATCTCATATGTATATACTGTACTCGATACCATCTACTGCATCTTGCCTATGCCATCCTGTACCATCACTTATTCATATATTTGTATGTACATATTCCTATTCATTCCTTTACACTTTTGTGTATATGGTAGTTGTTGTGAAATTGTTAGGTTAGATTACTCGTTGGTTATTACTGCATTGTCGGTACTAGAAGCACAAGCATTTCGCTTCACTCGCATTAACATCTGCTAACCATGTGTATTTGACAAATAAAATTGTATTTGATTTGTGTTTCAATGAGTGTGTGTAGGTTTCCCATAGTTACCTTGTCAAACACATCCTGGCTGCTGTCAGCACTGAGCACAGGGCTCCTGCTGCCTCCCAGCATGTTCTCCTTCCGGCGCCACTCTTGTTCCGTCTGGGAGAGCTCTGATTGGCTGGCAATGGCGCGGGCATGCTCCTGCTCAACACTCTCAGAGCCGTGCAGCTCCAGCCCACACAGCTGGTCCTGAGCCTCCACCAGCTGCCAGCTGGACACGATGGAGGCCTTCACACACTGCTGCTGACTCTGGCACAGGGACGCCATACGGTCTTCTGATGCAGAGGCCATGCACTCTTCAACGAAAACACCCTGGTCACAGAGAGGAAAAAGAGTTGTTTGTTATGAACAACTGATGGAGGCCTTAACCCACTGCTGCTGGCAGAGATGCCATGGACATGCAGCTGCACCCTGGGGTCACAGAGGGGAGAAGAGTTCATTAACAACTGATATCTTGACTAGAACCCAAAAAATATGATCATATTACTCAGGTGCTAGCCTCTCTACACTGGCTTCCTGTTAAGGCTAGGGCTGATTTCAGGGTTTTACTGCTAATCTACAAAGCATTACATGGGCTTTTGCTCCTACCTATCTCTCCGATTTGATCCTGTCATATATACGTATGCTACGGTCACAAGACGCAGGCCTCCTTATTGTCCCTAGAATTTCTAAGCAAACAGCAGGAGGGAGAGCTTTCTCCTATAGAGCTCCATTTTTATGGAATGGTCTGCCTATCCATTTGAGAGACGCAGACTCTGTCTCGACCTTTAAGTCTTTACTGAAGACTCATCTCTTCAGTAGGTCCTATGATTGAGTGTAGTCTGGCCCAGGGGTGTGAAGGTGAACGGAAAGGCACTGGAATGACAAACCACCCTTGCTGTCTCTGCCTGGCCAGTTCCCCTCTCTCCACTGGGATTCTCTGCCTCTGACCCTATTACGGAGGCTGAGTCACTGGCGTACTGGTGCTCTTCCATGCCGTCCCTAGGAGGGTTGAGTCACTGATATGATCTTCCTGTCCGGGTTGGCACCCCCCTTGGATTCGTACAGTGGAAGAGATCTTCATGGGCTATACTCAACCTTGGCTCAGGGTAGTAATTTGGTGGTCAGATGATATTCCTCTAGTGGTGTGGGGGCTGTGCCTTGGCAAAGTGGGTGGGGTCATATCCTGCCTGGTTGGCCGTGTTTGGGGGTATCGTCGGACGGGGCCACAGTGTCTCCCGACACTTCCTGTCTCAGCCTCCAGTATTTATGCTGCAATAGTTTGTGTCGGGGGGCTAGGATCAGTCTGTTATATCTGGAGTATTTCTCCTGTCTTATCCGGTGTCCTGTGTGAATTTAAGTACGCTCCCTCTAATTCTCTCTCTCCCCCTCCCCTACTGGAGGACCTGAGCCCTGGGACCATGCCTTAGGACTACGTGGCCTGATGACTCCTTGCTGCCCCCAGTCCAAGTGGTAGTGCTGCTGCTCCAGTTTCAATTGTACTGCCTGCAGCTATGGAACCTTGACCTGTTCACAGGACATGCTACCTTGTCCCGGACCTGCTATTTTCGACTCTCTCGCTCTACCTCACCCGCTGTCTAATTCTGAATGCTCGGCTATGAAAAGCCAACTGACATTTACTCCCGAAGTGCTAATCTGTTGCACCCTCTACAACCACTGTAATTATTTTATTTTGACCCTGCAGGTAATTTATGAATGTTTGAACATCTTGGCCATGTACTGTTATAATCTCCACCCGGCACAGCCAGAAGAGGACTGGCCACCCCTCAGAGCCTAGCCTGGTTCCCCTCTACGTTTCTTCCTAGGTTCCTGCCTTTCTAGGGAGTTTTTCCTAGTCACCGTGCTTCTACATCTGCACTGTTTGGGGTTTTCGGCTAGGTTTCTGCATAGCACTTTGTGACATCGGCTGATGTAAGAAGGGATTTATAACTAAATTTGATTAGATATCAATCAATTATCTTTATATTATATTCTGCTGCTGGCTCTGTGACAGAGATGGCATGAACTCTACACCACCATGGTCACAGAGGAGAAAAACAAAATAGCTTATTATGACTGATATCAGAAAATCTGTTACATTACATTCTGCAGCAGAATATTAAAGCTACAATCATCAGGGCCTGTATTCAAAAAGTGTCTCAGAGTAGGAGTGCGTATATGAGATATGGTCCTCCCTGTAATCTTATTCGTTGTGATTTTAAAGGCAAAACTGAACCTTGAGCAGCAGTCCTAGTCGGAGATGCTTTATGAAAATGAGCTCTGGTCGGAATGAAAAGTGGGTCCGGGCTCCCAATACTGCCTGTCCTCCATTGCAGCTGAAATCTCATCCTCCTTGATGATGCAATGCAGTAACTCTGTTAGGGTGATGTGTGTACAATGGATGTGCAAACTGACATGTAAAAACACAGGTTGTGTAGCTTTGCATAACACGCTAACAATAACAACAATATGTACCACCCCACTAGCTACAGCTGTCAAGACAATACTGTATGGACACTTCCGGCAAGAGGTGACACACATACTAGTTATGGGTGCTTATATCATTCATGGTACCTGAGATTGCTAAACATGTGTATGTGACCAATAAAATTAGATTTGAGAAGTATTTGGTGTAACGTTAACTAGTGTTCTATGCACCAATTCGCCGTGCAATATTGGTAAGCATCTACATTACAGTGGCGAAAACTGGCTGTGTGTCGTTTTGCTGAGCTAGCAGACTCAGCTAGAGCTAGCTAGTGGCCTCTTTCGAATCCCAGAATGGAAATCTACAGAGGTAACGTTAGCTATCACACATTCTGATTTACTAGGCAAGCTAGGTAGCTAACGTTAGTTGCACTGGTCCAAAACGACAGAGCTAGCTAACCCAACACAGTACTGTAAGATCAGTCATTACAGATGGACTCAATACCAACTCAGACTCGTTTCTATTGTTGACTTTATGTAATGAAATGGAATTGTTAACTAGCCAACAGCATACTGCAGCTAGTATTATCAGAGATCATTCGGCAAGGGTGTCGAATAGCTAGCAGCTATTGAGAAGGGGGGTGCCTAAACTAGCGTGCTGAGGCTTTTTTTCCTGGATGACTGACGTAACGTTAGCTCCGTTGCTACCCGTCTAGTACGAATCAATTGGTAAAGTGTATTGGCCTTTAGCCCCACAATACCTGCAGTAGAGTGCTGTAAAAGCTACCGTTACTTGGTACAGCAGAGGCACTGCAGCTCTCTTCTTCGTCTGCTAACATGGGGAAGGTGATAGTCCCGAACCCCTCCATCGCTGCTGCTGATGCTCCTCCTCGAGCCGCTCCAAAACACCGCCACTGAGTTCTAGAACCTGTCACACTAGAGAAAATATACTGCCTAAATTCTTCCCAAGACAGGCAATGATCTAGCCAAACTAACAGCTGTGATATTTGGGTAAATCAGAGCACAAAAATACAGCAGCCTCTTCAATCAACTTCATCCTCCATGTTTTTTTTATTCAAGTACCACGTGTTGTGGAACTTTGATCACGTGGTAAATCTGTTTTTGGTGTTGTTAAAATGTGTATTTGATGACCACGATTACTATACATTGTGTAAGGGATAATCAACGAGGGGGCTATGCGTTCCATGGGAAACAATGAACAACGTGGGAGGTTTGTTCCATGACGTGCTACTGGAGTGGAACTGACCTTCCACGGAATTGCATTATTTTTCAGTGAATGCATAGAGCCCCGAGTTGATTATCCATTTTATACCATGGCTATACATTAACACATTTGCTGCTATAAACATGTGTTAAACATCCACCGAAGTAGCTGGCAAGTTTACTAGATAGCTACAGTAGTTGCCGTGGTAACCAAACAAACATACTTGCTAGTTAAACGAACCAAACCATAATCAGTCCTCGCTTGCCGTTATGAAAATCGAATTCAACAATGCCAATAATGTTTTCAATTTGACTTTTGCGTTCAAAAGCAGCTCCAACATAGAATATGTAAGAATGAACTATAGCCATTGAATGCTACAGTGCAAAAATACTATGCGTTATAGGGAAACAATGCACGATCTATAGTATGTTATGAACAGTGTGGACTAAGTTTTGTAGACTTTTCCCTTTGCAAAAATTGTTTTTTAAATGTCGCGTTGTTTATAAGGAGCGCAAAGGAGATGCGTTCCCTAACGGAAATATGCAAAGCGGAAATAGAGTCTCGCTAGCTCGGGCTTGGCTCTGCCCACCATCACTAATTTGTTCCCATTGGAAACGACAGGCTGTGGTCTAGTCTTAAAACCCTTTGAATATACTGTACCACCGCTAAGGGCTGGTCTTAGGCAGGACGCAATGCCCTCCGTGCAGACCCTTAACCCCTGGAATGTTTCGTTCCATAAGCTTTCAAAAATATAGAACAAGTCCATTGTTTCGCTTTCCATTAATGAAACCTTTAAAACATTGTAAGATAACATATGACACCTGTTGAATTCGGTTAACATTTAACCCACGTAAAAACATGGCAGATCTAACATTCACACATGAAATAAAGACTATAAACGATACCTAGTAGCTAGTTAGCAGCAGGCTGGGCTATCTATCTAGACATGTTCGGGGATCGCTCTCAAACTCTAGGTGGCATTCTACCTTCGTACAGTTTCAGCCATTAGCTTTGCCCATGACTACTTCATGTGAACCACAATCCCAACGCTGTGTTTTAACATTGAGAAACGTCAATAATCATTGCTTTCGAAACATTCATCAGCGAGAAAAAATCATTCAAATAAAAAAAGATACTGTAGCAGTTTTGCACAGATCCATACAGCTAAGGGGGCCTCCATCCGACGAAACTACACTTCCGCTACATTTCCTGAGTTACCAAAGATTATGAATATACTGACAAGATACATGTCTCTCCAACCTAACAATGGGAGTCATTGTCCATGTAATATTCATATGTGTAAACATACTGAATTGTAAATTGGATGCATTTTACCGCCATATCATACTGTGCTATGATTGGTTAAGACCACCCAAATGGTTAGGTCATGGTCAGTTTGATCCTGGTTGGCGATACGTGAACATGCCAGTTATAGCTAGCTAATAAAGAGCTACGTTAAGAAATATCCTGTAGTACTGCATTTGATTATCTTGTACAAAGTGTCCACAAAACGGAACGGCATGCTATCTAGCACCCGCAAATCCTTTCTTTGGATTGGTGGATACATCTCATTATTACAATCGTTTTTTAAATATTTGATGAAGGTTGTTGACAAATGCTATGCTGCTAGAGACAACTCATAAATAAAGTGATTTTTCTCAATGTTGCCGGGATGTCATAGGTCCTACTAATATCAGTACAGTTGTAACAACTTAAGCATTACGAAAATTCTATTCAATCAAATAAACCTCACGTAGCAAATAAGCCATTCATTTTTTTGTTGACCAAATTCGAGACACTCATCGACTTCCATAAAACCTGCTTGTTGGGCAAAACGAAAAAAATGCCACCTGCTGGAGGGAGACAGATTTTCTCTTCCTCTCTGGGGTTAGGTTTACACACAAGTGTTTGGTTTACGCTAGATAGTTCATTAGCACTTGTCGCCTCTTGTATTCCGCAAACAAGCGCTGTAACTATGGCGACATGGCGTGTGGTGACACTAAACCCTAACGAGGTGTGTGTCAATTTAACCTTTTTTTTTTCATGTATTATTATTTCTCGCTGATATCCGATGTATGTTAACTTTCAGACCGAGTGCCAGAGCTCTTAACCAAAAGCTCACCGCAAAGAACACACTTTCGTCAATAGGCGCTATAGCAGTTAGCGTCAATGAATAGGGTTGGTCGGGGACAGAGGGAACAATGAATGGAGCCAAATACAGGCAAATCCTCGACGAGATCCTGCTTCTGAGTTCAAAAGACCGTAGACTTGGACAGAAATTTAAGTTCCAACAGGACAATGACCCCAAGCATACAGCCAAAAGCAACTCTGGAATGGCTTCAGAACAAGAATGTGAAAGTCATTGAGTGGCCCAGACTTGAATTCCATTGAACATCTGTGGAAAGACTTGAAGATTGCGGTTCACCACCATCTAATTTAACAGAGTTTGAAAACTTCTGCAAGGAAGAATGGGAGGGGAGAAAATCCCCAAATCCAGATGTGCAAAGCTGCAAAGTGCAAAGACATACCCAAGATGACTCAATGCTGTAATCACCGCCAAATGTGGTATAAAGTATTTACTCAGGGGTGTGAAAACGTATGTAAATGAGAGATTTCTGTTTTTCATTTTTTTCATTTTTTTTGTTGGCAAAAATGTAAATGTTTTCACTTTTTCATTATGGGGTATTGTGTGTAGATGAGTGAGGAAAAAAATTGTAATTCATTTTGAATTCAGGCTGTAACACAAGAACATGTGGAGTAAGTCAAGGGGTATGAATACTTTCTGAAGGCACTGCATTATTATACACTTTATTACCTCACCTAAGGAGGACCTCACCATGCTGTACTGCTCAATAGGTGGTAGCAGAGTACAGCAGAGCGCCCTGCAGAATCCCCCACTGCTGTAGAAGTGAGCAGTGAGAGCCAAGAACCTCCCACAGGGACCAGGGAGAGAAAGGGAGAGAAACAGTCCAGACTCCAGACCTAAAAAAAACATCCTCAGCCTCAAAAGCATGTCTCATAGCCAGCTGGCAGCCTGCCCTTTCTTGGGCTGCTGTTCCCACAGGGAGGGTGTGTGCGTGTGTGTATGCGTGAGAGAGAGTTAGACCTTCAGGCTTAAGCGCCGGTTAATAACTTGCTCAAGAGTGAAATTATGAAATATGTAAGATGAGAGTTAAGTTAATAAATAAAAGTTTGGCGTTTTATGAGTCCGTCAGTATTTTAGTTTTATACAGAGCCATGTACAGTGCTTTCGAAAAGTATTCAGATCCCTTCACTTTTTCCACATTTTGTTACTATACAGCCTTTTTCCCTCATCAATCTACACACAATACCCCATAATGACAAAGCAAAAACAGGTTGTTAGAAATTTTCGAACAATGTATTAAAAATAAAAAACAGAAATACCTTGTTTATATAGGTATACAGACCATTTGCTATGAAACTCTAAATTGAGCTCAGGTGCATCCTGTTTCCATTGATCATCCTTGAGATGTTTCTACAACTTGATTGGAATTCACCTGTGGTCAATTCAAGGGTACCAAAAACATTTCTGCAGCTTTGAAGGTCTCTAAGAACCCAGTGGCCTCCATCATTCTTAAATGGAAGAAGTTTGGAACCACAAAGACTCTTCCTAGAGCTGGCAGCCCGGACAAACTGAGCAAATGGGGGAGAAGGGCATTGGTCAGCGAAGTGACCAAGAACCTGATGTTCACTCTGACAGAGCTACAGAGTTCCTATGTGGAGATGGGAGAACCTTCCAGAAGGACAACCATCTCTGCAGCACTCAACCAATCGGGCCTTTATGGTAGAATGGCCAGACGGAAGCCACTCCTCAGTAAAATGCAGATGACAGCCCGCTTGGAGTTTGCTCAAAGGCACCTAAAGGACTCTCAGACCATGGGAAACAAGATTCTCAGGTCTGATGAAACCAAGATTGAACTCTTTGGCCTGAATGCCAAGCGTCACCCCTGGAGGAAACCAGCACCGCTCATCATCTGGCCAATACCATCCCTACGGTGAAGCTTAGTTGTGGCAGCATCATGCTGTGGGGATGTTTTTCAGCGACAGGGACTGGGAGACTAGTCAGGATCGAAGGAAAGATGAACGGATCAAAGTACAGAAAGATCCTTGATGAAAACCTTCTCCAGAGCGCTCAGGACCTCAGACTGGGGCGAAGGTTCACCTTCCAACAGGACAACAACCCTAAGCACACAGCCATGACAACACAGGAGTGGCTTCGGAGCAAGTCTCTAAATGTCATTTGCAAACATTTCTAAAAAAACATTTTTTTGCTTTTTCATTATGGGGTATTGTGTGTAGATTGATGAATTAATCAATTTTATCATAAGGCTGTAGCTTAACAAAATGTGGAAAAAGTGAAGGTGTATGCACTGTAAATGCAGCTCTTGAGAGGCTCTGGAATTATACTAGCAACTATGCGGTTTAAATGAAAAAACAATCAGAAATGTGAAAATGATTTGATGAGACACAAATAAAAAAAAGGCTGAATTTCTAATGTGGATGAAAGTGTTATAGTTTGGGATGCATAACCAAACTGAAGTCCATAACGAAATAAAAGTCCTTGGAGCCAGGAAGTGTATACTCATTATTATGACAATTCCCACCAATCAGGTGTGGTTAATATTGCCTAAAATGCCAGTCAAGGTGTGTCCCAAGTGTTCCCGTTTTTTGCGGAACCAAACTACCGGTATGTTTTTTTTCTCACAACTCTAAGTTGACGTGCTTGTCTCCCCCTCCCTCACTTTGTATCCCCTCCTCCCACCCAGGGGCGTGAGACCCCTCAGACCAACAATGCAGCGCCACCCACTGGAGAGGAATGAGCCAGGCTATGCAACCAGTGGGTCAGTACTAGTAAAGCCAAACAAACACTTGTCTGGGACCTACACACATCAGTTCAGACTCAGACACCAGGCTCAAATACACAATGTTCTGGTATGTATTTGCCTATGTTGGCGAGACAGAAAGGATAGTCATGGCAGGTGTAAAGGTCTATGAGTGGAATGACACACACACAAATAGAGGTCGACTGATTATGATTTTTCAATGCCGAAATCGATTATTGGAGGACCAAAAAAAGCAGATGCCGATTTTTAAAATATGTTTTATTTATTTATTTGTAATAATGACAATTACAACAATACTGAATTAACACTTTTATTTGAACTTAATATAATACATCAATAATGTAGCCTCAAATAAATATGAAACATATTCAATTTGGTTTAAATAATGCAAAAACAAAGTGTTGGAGAAGAAAGTAAAAGTGCAATATGTGCCATGAAAAAAAGCTAACGTTTAAGTTCCTTGCTCAGAACATGAGAACATATGAAAGCTGGTGGTTCCTTTTAACATGAGTCTTCCATATTCCCAGGTAAGAAGTTTTAGGTTGTAGTTATTATAGGAATTCTAGGACTATTTCTCTCTATACCATTTGTATTTCATATGCCTTTGACTATTGGATGTTCTTATAGGCACTTTAGTATTGCCAGTGTAACAGTATAGCTTCCATCCCTCTCCTCGCACCGACCTGGGCTCGAACCAGGAACACATCGACAACAGCCACCCTCGAAGCATCG